>NC_091121.1:96575286-97175286 GCF_040183065.1 Periplaneta americana | reverse complement strand
GCTCCAATGGAACAGTGTGCCGCAAGTGTCGAGCGGTAAACGTAAGTCCCAGGCGTCAACAAGACCAGTACACGTGCAGTGTTATTTTTACATAGTATTATAATAAAGAATTATGTCGCTCACATAGTCTATTGCAGCTCATTGATATAACTTTAAAAACATGTGTTATTTGAAGAGGTGGTGCACTGCTCCTGTGCTCCTTAAGAGAAATCGCCACTGGACTGCCGATTGTGAGACGGAACTGTCGAAACCCACTGTTGTACTAGCAGCGCATACACAAGTCTCGGGGCGGGCAGGAAATGCAAATACAGTACTATATTCATTGATGGCTAACCAATAAGAATTTGTATTCTTTTTACCTGCCACACCCACTACCCTTATTGGTCAGAATTTTCAATTTTGTTCTGTCGAACTTAGGAGAGTCCACTGTATATACAAGGTATAATAAAAGTCTGAACTAACCAAACCCTAACCTGTTATAGATTCGTATATGTACGGTGTAGGGAACTACCTCAGCGCTAGTTTAGCTGAAATATTCATTGTAACATGGCAACATTGTTGCCCATCGCAACGAAGTTTTCATAACAGTAAGGAAAATGAGGGAATTAGGAAGCAGTATAATATTTTTAGATTAAATTATTTTAGTGTAGTTCTGTATTTTACGTTCATATATTCCTTTAGTTGAATTTGTTTTATCAACTTAATTCTGAAACGTTCTATACAGTAGCCTTACCTTGAAGTGAAGATAGTCAGATCGCTTGAAATTTCAGCGAAAAGCTTCCCTCTGCATGAAAAACGGAGTATAAAAACCTGAGACAAAAAGGGATCCCCAGGATTCGAACTTCGATCTCTTGAATATTAAATCAAGAAGCTGCGTCGCGGTTTTCTCAGAGTCACGTGACTTGTTTAAAATGCGCGTGGGACGTGTTCATCAGCTCAGCGAATGCACTGTAAGAGAGAACGTACAGTATTCGAGACTCACGACTAGGAAAACTTTGGTTTAGAATGCCAAAGAGGGAGACTGCGATATCCAAACCTTAGGAAAATTTTATAGAAACGGGAAGTAGGACGACTCCCAAGCGGCTAAGGCCGGGCCCTACCCGAAGGGGTGAACGAACCCTGAAGCCCACTGCATTGCAGCAACTCCGCTTGTAAAAGTGTAGAATTGCAAGCAGGGGCTCAATTCCGATATTCAAATCTGTTTCATAGAGGCACTCTTCGCTTTTATTATGGAAGCATCGCGACGCCAACGCTGCGAAGCGGTAGTGCTGTTTTCCTTGCTTGTGCAGGTCGCTAAGCTAATCAAGTTCTTCAGTGAAGGACTGAGAACGCCTTCTTTCTTTTCCGTTTCCGAGCTCCTTCCGAGTGCTTCCTTAGACCGAGAAAATTTTCAGTTAGGGACCTAATAATGTTTATTCTGACTACAAATGAACCGAAATTTAATTATATGAATGTTCTTAAAAATCAATATGAAGCAAGTTTACTTCTTACATATTTAATTCCTTTGCCTTACAACTTTTATTCCACATTATCAGTGCTCAAAGTGGGTCGGTATGAGTCGGGTACGCATACGAAATATGAAAAACAATCTGGCTTGGCATCCCGTTAATAAGAATGTACATTTAATATACCTCTCTCTCTCTCTCTCTCTCTCTCTATGAGGTCGGGAGGGGAACATCCCATGCACCGCGGCCTGAGGTCTATTGTGCGCCCCTGGGATGAGTTGTATGCCCACCGACCCCAGTGGATCTTCAGTTGAGAGGGGTCAGCGCAACAGTGGTCAAATGCGAAAAATTAAATATTGAGCCTTCTGTTGATTTTGACGTGAACTATCTTCCTTCGAAGTGGAATAGATCAATCCACTATTATATAGCTTGTTAGGAAGCATGTAATTTCTACGCCGAACAGACCTAACTGCTAACATCCTGACGATCAGTCCCACCATCCTTCCAAACCCGCGTACCATTTTACGCCAACAGCTCCCCCACATTTCCCCCCTCAAAAGGTCTGAGTTGTAAGCCCTCTCTCTCGTCTCCTCAACGGTCTGAGATGTAAGCCCCCTCTCCCGTCGGGAGGGGAGCGGATTCTGCTGCTAACCACCAGCTACACTTCTTGATATATCCACAGAACCCGGCCGAGAGAGTCACCAGCTTTGGAGAGCCGCCGCAAGCGCGATTTGAAAACTAAGTAAGACAACCAGAAATGAAGAAGAAATGATGATAAGGGAGGAAAGGAAGTGGCGAAAATATACCCCTAATAAAGTTACCTGATATTCATCCATAGGAGTGAGGGAAAAGGAAAAACCCCGCCATTGTTTACGTTCCACATACAAAATGGTCATCTAAATTTTAGTAGCTACATTGAACCATTTCTCAAAATACAGGCGACAGAACCAGTTGTAGGTAGGTGAAACGTCTGTTCTACTTGAGATTTGGAAAATGACACCAAGCACCATTATATGCATTTTAAGGATTTTAAATCAGTCTGACGTTTACAAATTAAAATTACAAAACATCACCAACTAATCTAATGAAATCCAAACACAATTAAATACAGAAAAAGTTACTAAAATTATAAATACATGCAATAATCCATATATACCAAGCTTTATTAATAAATAATTTTTCCGTTTCTCTCTGCACCGATAATCATGGTTCATGAAGAAACGGTAAAATTATGGCAAAGAAAACAGAGTTTATTGAGAAAATCAGCCACTGTGTGACACTGGCTTGGTTGCCACAAATTTCGTCTGCACTCCTTAAGAGCAGCGGTGACCAAAGGGTGACCAAAACGGGTGTCGTGATTACATCGTGTAATCATATACATTCAAACAGGTACGAGGGGCTTTCTGTACATTGCTGAGTGTTTCATTCACGTACTGGAGACAAGCAGTGGTGGTATCATGTCGCTCTACAAACTCTGTCTCTACAAGCAGTAAGAGGTGATTTCGTAAAGAATGAGAAGGAGAACTTTTTTGTTGTTTTGTCGGACAAAATGTAATGTTTATTTTGCTCAACGGTTCAATTAGGTGTTTATAGAAACATTAATTGTCACGCTGAATAATGCGTTGTTGCTGTTATTATTATTATTATTATTATTATTATTATTATTATTATTATTAGGAGACCGGGTTTGGTTGTCACAAAGTTAATGACTCTGTTACCTGATGACTCGGTGTATTGATATGGCATTGTGGGAACGGCAGCGTTACTTCGACTATTTGTGTGAACTTTCAACTGTTACCGGCAAGTGAGTGAGCAGCTGTCCACATTTTTGTGTTACTGGTGCTGGTGAGTAAAATTTACAGTTTGTTGCAGTTTTATTTCGCTCTAGAAGTTTTTACTGTAGTGAAGTTCGGTTTTCAAATTCTTGTAGCGTGTAATTCAATGTATTATATGATGATCTTTCTAAATCGTTATGAAACTCACAATCCTCCATACTAGCTAAAGTTTTCAATATCGCGTTTCGGGGTTGGTTGTCACACAAGGAACGGGGTTGGTTGTCACACAAGGAACGGGGTTGGTAGTCACAGATTGCAAATGCTGACTGTATAGGAGTAGAAGACAATCAAATTCAAACATTAGTGGCTCCCACATTCCAAACTAATGACGTAGGAAAACTACCTGAGCCTCAGCCTTCTTCCAGCGGCTTGCAGAATGTTGAGACTACTAAGCCTATTGTTTCCCCAAAAGATATCAGACCTTTCCCTAAAGCTGATTAAAGGAAAATCAAAGGGGCAACGACAACCGAAAGAGATGTTCGGCTATCCTCACGGACACACCTGTAAAAGAGGACCTTGAAAAGAAGAAAATGAAACAATGTTCTACAGATGTTAAGAAACGTCTTTTCCCGGCTGAAAAAAGAACAAAACCCAAAAAAAGCGAAATAAGAAAACTTAAAGTAGTGATAGCGAAGACGATGGTAGTTTTTGTATCATATGTCTTCATTTATTTATCAATAGCAGATCGAGAGAAATGTGGATACAATGTATAGAATGCAAGAAATGGGCTTATGAAAAATGCACGACAGGAAGTGCCCATTTCGTTTGTCAAAATTGTGATACCTATTTTTCAGATTAATTTATATAGCACATTGTTAGGCTATAATTTTGAAGTTTCATCAATGAATAATTTTCAATAATATGTTTGTGTAGTGTTTATGTTTCTTTTATTCCGTATATATTCATTAATTTTTGTGTTAACGTTAAGCAGGAGTTATTTGTTAATCTTAAATGTTTCTTTTGCCTTTAGTTGTGTTATATGAATAAAAATAGGTATTTGTTCCTTCGAATATTTGTAGCCTATTTTCTCGTAATATTAACACGTGACAACCAACCCCGACAAATGTGGCAACCATTCCCATGCCGGGGATGGTAGTCACAAACATTTTATAATAGAAAATTGATTGATAGTATTATCACAATAACATTGAAGCCAACAATTATTTTTCCAAACATTCAGAAACATGTAGGCTACAAATTAATGAAATGAAAATGTGGATATTGCTTTTGGTGACTGCGTAAAAAATAAAAAAACAAAAAGTGTGACTACCATACCCGGTCTCCCCTATTATTATTATTATTATTATTATTATTATTATTATTATTATTATTATTATTATTATTATTATTGACCACTAAGTATGTGTTTCTATAATTCTTCTGTACGTGCATGAATATTAATATTTTCAGATTTTCTCCCTAGAAGGATACAAATTATTAGGTTTTATCTCAATTTTAATCTTCTTAATCTTCAGATGAGGGTAAATATTTATTAGTTATTCATTTAATAATAATATTGTAGAAAAACTGATTCAATATTGTGTGCCAACGAACTGTTAAACGCCAGGAATTGACATGTCTTAAATCATAGCCAGAAAGATAAATATGAGATAAATAAATGTAAGGAAGTCAGCTCAGGATAGAGACCGATGGTGGGCTTATATAAGGGCGGCAGTGAACCTGCGGGTTCCTTAAAAGCCATTTGTAAGTTGTACCTAAGAGGTTACGTCCAATTTCGGCTTCCCCTTCAAAATTTTCTAGAGCTCCTTCAGAGGAGCAGAGTAACCCGGAGTGAGACTAGTGGCCAACAGGCTTGGAGCTCACATATTTAGTTTTGTACACCCCCCAACCCCTTGCAAGGACGCGTTTTGCGTACCTTTTAAATTTTCCTCCCAATTCTCCTTCGATTTTTCGATTTTTCGTAAGGAAGTCAGCTACCTAATGGGGTTTGAAATATCTCGTGCTCTAAAGCCTTTTAATAGAACAGAATTTCTCAAAAGAATAATGATTAAAATAGCTTAAATAACTTGCCCATAAGAAGTTTTTAATTTTGAGAAACTATGAATTTCTCGACCAAGTATCGAGAGGAGAATTTAGAAAATTCCTGATTATATTCAAGAAGAAGGTTAAATAAAGAAGCAAGAAAAATCTTATATTATTCACTGGCTCTTGATGACAGCAGTGACATTACTGATGCAGCAAAGCTTGAGATTTTTATCCGCGGGATTGATCAAGATGTTAGTACAGGAACACCACTGGTTGTACTTTTCATGCCAAGTACCTTTCCTCCGTCTCCTTACTTGGTAGGCTGTCTGTCGCATATAATCACTGCAGCTCGAGTTTTGGTGACCGCTGCCTTAGGGTAATACGACGGAAAACTATTAGCTTATAGTGTACCTATGTTATATAATAATTCATTCCACATGCCTACAATGATTTGTAGGTTATAGCATGGAAATTTTTCACTTCACGGTATGAAGTTTAGCCATTAGCATCCCCTATGTCATTTTAATTTTATTTCAGCAACTCTTGATTTAGGAGATTAGCGCTTGCAGTCACTCAGAGAGCTCATTTTCCCTAAGGATATTTGAAGTTGAGTGCAACCGAGTACAGTGGGTTCACAATTACATTGTGGGATCAACGATATTACCTGCAGGATACTGGTCATCTCTCATTCTCGGATTGTGGCCTGTGGTTTCTTCAATTGAAAAATGCCTACACGGTCTGTCATAAAATTTCCCCACGCATCATTGCAGTTTGGCAACACAGCATTCAGTCGGGATGATATTGCTTATTCCAAGCCTAGGCTTCGAATCGATTGTTTCCCCCTTCAGGATGTCTCGCACACAAATGCTATCGACGCATCCAATTCTGCGCGCTAGAAGCGTCCAGTGCGATCGTGCACTTGAGTTCATCGCGAACAGCCGCTGTCAAGAACACAAGATTATAGACCACAAAGACGTGTCTCCATGCAGCTGCACAGAAAGAAAAATACGCTCATCAAAAGTATCACTAATTTGCTATAAAATGACTTCAAGAACACTCCACTAAAATGAAAACTTTTTTTCTTAATTAGGCATTTTTTCAACCAAATTTCGAGAGCATGTTTACTATTTCAAAGACTAACAAAATTCAAATTTTGAGCTCCAAATGTTCTTGGCTTTTGATTATTTTTTATTGTTCATTTTTTTTAGAAATATTTTCAAATCCGAATTTTTAGTAGAAGATCTCAATTTTTAAGCTTCCATTTTGTTAAAATTACATTAAATTATGGTTTATTTAACGACGCTCACAACTGCAGAGGTTATATCAGCGTCGCCGGTGTGCCGGAATTTTGTCCCGCAGGAGTTCTTTTACGTGCCAGTAAATCTACTGACATGAGCCTGTCGCATTTAAACACACTTAAATGTGATCGACCTGGGCCGGGATCGAACCCGCAACCTCGAACATAGAAGGCCAGCGCCATACCGACTACGCTTCCGAGGCCGGCTCCCTTTTGTTCGTTTACATTTATAAGATATAGAGAAACATTTCCATGCATTCATTTTTATGAAATATCTCATTTATTCACTTCCAGAAATTGTTTGATTCATGAAGAAAATGTTAATAATAAACTAGCGGAATTTCTTACAAAATAAATACATAGAAACATGCAGCTACCTCATAAATACTTGGAATAAAAATTTCACCCAGATTAATATTTGGCATAAAAATGTTAGTGTTGAATCAAGAAAAATAAACTAACGGAAAAATGGATTTGAAAGTAAAATGAATATTTATGTAACACATATCTATTAAAATTCTCCTCAGTTACATTCAACTAGTAACTTCAGAGAGCCAACTATTTTCAATGAATCCCATTCTCTTGCTTTTAAATCCACTTCATTCTTTTTTCATATCTTCTTCTCATTCACTTCCTGTTAACTCCCCTTCATCTTGTTTTAATTTAATATCATTCCCTTTCTGTTAATTCCCTTTCATTCTATTTTCATTTAATCCCATTCTCTTGCTTTTAAATCCACTACATTTTTTGTTCATTTCTTTTCATTCCCTTCCTACTAACTTCATTCTGTTTTCATTTAATCCCATTCTCTTTGTTTTAAATCTACTTCATTTGTTTCATTTCTTTTCATTCTCTTCTTATTAGCTTTCCTTCATTCTGTTTTCATTTAATGTCATTCTCTTCCTTTTAACTCCACTTTATTCTTGTTTCATATCTTTTTCTGATTCCCTTCCTGTTAAATCCCCTTCATCTTGTTTTCATTTAATATCACTCCCTTCCTATTAATTCCCCTTCATTCTATTTTCATTTAATCTCATTCTCTTCCTTTTGACTCCACTTGATTCTCTTTTCATATCTTCTTCTGATTCCCTTCTTGTTAACTCCCCTTCATCTTGTTTTCATTTAATATCACTCTCTTCCTATTAATTCCCCTCCATCCTGATTTCATTTAACCTCATTCTCTTCATTTTAACTCCCCTTCATTCTGTTTTCATCTAATATCATTCAATTTCTTTTCATTTCTTCTCCATCTCTTGTCTTTAACCCACTTCATTATCATTTCAATTTTAATTCCACCTCATTTTCTTTTCAATTTATCTCATTCTTTTCCTTTCTACCTCATTTTATTATCTTTTTCTTCCTTTTAACCCTATTTATTATCTTTTTAATTTATCTCATTTTCTTTCTTTTAACCCCAGTTTATTTATTTCAATTTATCTCATTCTCTTCTTTTCAACTACACTTTATTTTATTTTCAATTGATTTCATTCTCTTCCTTTTAACCTCACTTAATTATCTTTTAAATTTAACTCATTCTTTCCCTTTTAACCCTACTTCATTCTTTTTTCATTTCATCGCATTCATTTCCATTAATTTCATCGCATTTCCTCCCCTTTCATTCCATGACATTTCCTTTCCATAATCTCACTTCTCCCCTTTTCATTTCATCTGTATTCCTTCCATTCATTTAATAGAATTTCGTCTCATTTCATTTCATCTCATCTCATTCCCTCCACTTTCATTTCAACTCATTACCTCTCATTTCATTCATTTAATATCGTGTCATTTCTTACACATAATTTCGTCTCAACACAGTTCTCTCCCATATGCTTCCATTATATTATACGGGTATATGCTAGTTAATTCTTTATTCCTTCACTTCTTGGACGTATTTTCGCTTAATCCGATCTACTTTTTCATGTTTATTTCTTCTACTCATCCAAGCATCAATTATTAACAGTACATCCATTCATTCATCTTCTTCTTTCCTTCCTTCGATCTTCTCGATTTCCTTTCATAATGTATTTTCTTATGTAACGATTGTAATCACAAAAATAAGTGAAATTTGTCGTTTTAGTTATGTTAACAAGGAAGAGAAAGCGGAAGCGGAAAGTCGCTGTTATAACACTTTGCTTCGCAAGACTTGTTCAGCGCCATATACACTGCGGTAGCATGTGACTATGCATAGCAGCTCGAGGGTCTGCGGATTGAATTAATTAACTGAGCTTATCATCTGCAGTTATCTGACCTGCATGTTCATATCTGTGGGTGTTCTGCTGAAAGGTCGAGGTCGTACTAACCTGCGTCAAGGGTAACAGTCGTGTCCGATAGGAAAGGTTATGTAATACAGTGCACTCTTATGATTCCGCATTTTTGACTCCCTTCAATCTGTAAACAAAGACTGATAAACTAATACTATCCGCTCACTATGCAACATATTGGGTGTATGCATAAAGTTAAAGTAGATGCTATTGCTAAGGTTTTCGTAGTATATACTACGATCTTTATGTATAAAAATCCATAATAAATTATTCTTTCCTTCATAGCAGAGAATTAATATGGAAGGCCGTATTTAGTTTATGCTAGAATTGATAGTACTGTATAAGCTACTATTTGTATGCATAACAAGAAGTTTATTCTTCTACTACTAAGTTTCAACGAAGAAAAATCGTAGTCTGCCCTGTTTGAGACTTCGTTAGCTTAGCATATGCATTTATCAGGTTTAAAATGGCAGAATTTGTGCAAATTCGCGCTAGAAAATCCTACAAGGAAAGACGAGGACCATCAGAACGTGATTATAAGAAGTTAAAAAGGTTTTACATAAAAAAATGTTATAGATCAGTTTTTGTAACGGACTACTCAAATGTTGATTTTGAGGTAACTTAACTGGAATTCTAACTCTTAATTAATTTTTTTTTGTTATTAAATTATCATATTTTTAGCAAAATGATTCTATGATGTATTTATAATACATTTAATTTACGTAAAAAAACTCGATATGCCTAAAATATTTTAGATTGCATGTAAATTTTATTACTAACATTTTGGGACTTCACTTTTCAAGTTATTTATTTTCTTCATTATTTTTTCGTCGGCAGGAGTTTTCGACTTGTTAATAATGCTGGGTATTATTTTAGTAGATTAACAAACAGTAGTTGTCCTCTTCTCTCTTTACACTTCCCACTTCATTAAACAATTAAATAATTATTTTAGTGTACACTTCAGCATGTAATGTTACTTTTTAATTATTTAATGTAAACTCCACTTCCGGCCACAAGCTTTTGCTTCATCGGGAGTGCCAACCAAAAGGGTACCATTATTATCGTTCAAATAAAATTATTATTGTTATTATTATTATTATTATTATTATTATATTAACATTACGTAAATAATACAATAATAACAGAATAGCTTACTTTTTTCAGAACCTAAAATATTAATATAATTTAACAATATTCTTCACACTATTCACGACTGTACGCAGCTCCACAAAATCATACTATGCGTTGTTTATGTGAATTGCTTGTCCTTTCTAGCGAGCGGGAGCAGAGCGAAGAGTATGTAATGAACTGAAATCTACTGTTTTGGTACGAACTTCCTACAACCTACTGTATGGTGATGATGAAAACATCGCAGAATGAAGAAGTTCACAGTTGTTCAGTCAACTTGTCCGAAGACAAGTTTAAACCTCGTGACACCAATAAAGCACCACTCATGGGGCAACTAAGCCAGGAGATAATAGGGTATGATGGCCAGTTCCTTTCCCCATAAGTTCATAGTAATGGCAGGTATTTATTATAACAAACCACGTAGTGTATTATTATTATTATTATTATTATTATTATTATTATTATTATTATTATTATTATTATGTATCGAAATACACATGATATTTCCGTGCAGATATTCTGCGTCATCATATGATGAAAAATGAGTGGAATGAAGAAAAATTCTCTCCGGCACCGGGATTTGAACCGAGTTTTCAGCTCTACGTGCTGATGCTCTATCCACTAAGCCACACCGGATTCCCATTCCGATGTCGAATCGAATCCTCTCAGTTTAAGTTCCACCTCTTGGGTTCCCTCTAGTGGCCTACCCTGATGCACTGCGTCATAGATGTATGACAGTGGGACCATATCCACACATGTGCTGAGGTGCGTTTGCTGTGAGTGACTAAGCGGCCGAGATCCGACGGAATAAGCGCCGTCTTAAATCACAAGTGATTATTCATATATCATATATTATTATGATGTACCGAAGTACATATGATATTTCCGTGCAGATATTCTGCGTCATCATATGACGTAGTGTCACACAAATTAAAGACAGTCAATTTACTGACACGTGCTATTAATACTGCAGGATACCTGTAAACGGCCGGTTAAGCAAGCATGCAGTGTGTACACATAGGATGTGTTTGAAACGCGTCCTGTTTCAAGATAAAATTTACTTAAAATTTATTGTTAACTGTATTTGTGTTCAGTTGTTTTTAATTTGTCGTGAATACATTTGTTGAAAGTTTTATTTTTTATTTTTTTTCTTTTCGACCTTTCAAAAGTGGAGTGCGCAGTTTATTTGAGGGCGCGGGGTATTCGAGATAATACGGTAGTTTTTACCTCTGATCTTCAGCAACGCTCTTAAATATCTAATACTGGACTTACTTTCAGTATTGAGTACAATATGGCAACGTAAGCTCGAGTCTAGGCAACAAACAACATGTTTGAGAGACAAGAAAAAAATTTATTGATGTGATTCAGAAAAGAAGAAAATTCAAGGATCGGCGAGGCATAAAAGACAGGGAGATCGTGAAAAAATAATAAATGAAGAACAAGAATTATTACTAGATAAAAAGTTATCAGGATGTGTAACGTGTGTCACGGCGTTTGCCTCATTGACATTCACAAATAATTTTAACTCTTACCAAGATAACTTTATCGAACCTTCGGTCTTTAGAATACGTACAGCAGCTGTGTTGCCAAGACCACCATATTGCGATATTCGATATTTTATACTAGTTGTGCGCATTTGAATTATATTACGAAGTGAATGGAGTTGTGACGCAACAACCAGCATCAGCATCCTACAGATAATGTAACTTCGATTGCTTTCCTTCCTAGAGAAGCTCCGCCATTTCCTAGGAAACTGTCAACACGCTGATTGAGAGTTGCTTTGTGCAAAAGTGAACCAAACGTAGTTCTTTGTCATCTTGTTACTCAAGGCGCTTCATTCTTCAGTAATTTTATTTAATATGAGAGATAGGTTTGGAAGTAAATCCCTAAAAGAAAAAGTATATGATTATGTCTCGTGACCAGAATATTCTACGAAATGGAAACATAAAAAATTGGAGATTTATTCTTCGAAGAGGTTGAAAAGTTCAAATATCTTGGAACAACAGTAACAAATATAATTTACACTCGGAAGGAAATTAAACGCAGAATAAACATGGAAAATGCCTGTTATTATTCGGTTGAGAAGCTTTTATCATCATCTGTTGTCAAAAAATCAGAAAGTTAGAATTTATAAAACAGTTATATTACCGGTTGTTCTTTATGGTTGTGAAACTTGGACTCTCACTTTGAGAGAGGAACAGAGATTAAGGGTGTTTGAGAATAAGGTGCTTAGGAAAATATTTGGGGCTAAGCGGGATGAAGTTACAGGAGAATAGAGAAAGTTACACAACACAGAACTACACGCATTGTTTTCTTCACCTGACATGATTAGAAACACTAAATCCAGACGTTTGAGATGGTCAGGACATATAGCATGTATGGGTGAATCCAGAAATGCATATAGAGTGTTAATTGGGAGGCCGGAGGGAAAAAGACCTTTGGGGAGGCCGAGACGTAGATGGGAGAATAATATACGAGTAAAAATGGATTTGAGGGAGGTGGGATATGATGGTAGAGACTGGATTAATCTTGCACAGGATAGGGACCGATGGCGGGCTTATGTGAGGGCGGCAATGAACCTGCGGGTTGCTTAAAAGCCATTTGTAAGGAAGTAAATAGAAGTTTAGAGTAAAATACTTATTTTTACAAATTATTGTCCAACATTTTATAAAGTTGCACTAGTTACTTTTTGTTATTAATTTCATTTATCGTTCTGCCCAAGGACAGGTCTTTCGCTGCAAACCCAGCTTCCTCTAATCTTTCCTATTTTCTGCCTTCCTCTTCATTTTCTCACATGATCCATGTCGTTTTTGATCTGATATCTTCTACCATCACCATTCGTTCTAGTGCATTCTTCAGTAAGCAGTTTCTTCTCAGCCAGTGACCCAACCAATTCCTTTTCCTCTTTCTGATCAGTTTCAGCATCATTCTTTCTTCACCCACTCTTTCTAACACAGCTTCATTTCTTATTCTGTCTGTCCACTTAATTACAAACGCGTTAAGCACGGCATGTAGGAGTTCGTTGAAATGTGTGTCGATTCTAGAAAATAAGTATAATTTATACATTTGATTTTACTTCATGACAGGAAATTATTACAAAATTTTTCAAGATATGCACTTCTCAGCTATTGGATTTTGTAAAATCAATGTTAGGCCTCCGTGCGATTAAAACATTTATTAGATAGCAGTATTAGTTATCCGTTAGTAGTACGAGTACAAAGTTAACAATAGTAACTAGAGCTCGGACTTTTAGGTGCTAAAAATCAGGAAAATATTTATTTTTATGTGTTAAAATCAAGAAAATGTAACAAAAAAGGAAAAATATTGAATTATGTTTCAGTTATTTTATATGAATATAAACAATATGCAGTACTCACCAGTATAAATTATGCTCTCTCGCTAATTGCGAAAAAATTACGTAAATGAGATTCTTCAAGTTGTCCATCACAAATGACTGACGATTATCGCGGAACACTGCCTTGTACTGGGAAAAAGAGCGGTCTGGTCATTGAGAAACAGCACTCCCTAGAGACATGTTTATGATTGGAAATTAAAATAGAGGCAACTGATATTTATGAAATTATGATTACTTTCTGAATCAGCGTTATAACTTAAAAGGCACTCCTAAATGACACATCATTGTTCATGTGTGTTAGTTACAGTAAAATTGTTTAGTGGTGACAGTTCTTATCGCTTGTGGTGAGAGAGCAGACTGCAGTTCCACAGGCCCAAAGATAGGTAATTCCAAGGAACAGTTGCCAGCTGTCACGTCTAAGCAACTGCACGGAATACTCTGGTGATGATTAATATGAAATGGGGCTTTTGTCGAAAATTATTTTATGAAAACTTAATTGTTATGTGCTTTTATGTGAATGTTTCAAAATATGTAGCCAACATACATAAAAAAATATGCTCAGGTGGCCTTGTCCGAAACTTAAAGCACAATATGTAAATAATATTTGAAGCGTGCATTTCCTTAACGTTGTAAGTGCCGAAACCGGGAGAATCTATTTTTTCGCATATATCAGTTGTAGGTGTCCTGTTTGACAATATTACGAAAGGTTATGAAGAAAGTGCTGCTCCAAGTATTAAAGTAGTTCATTTTCAGGTTGTGCAAGTCACAACGTTGTATGTACTGTATAAAACTATTTTTGTTCCTACTGTAAACTTCACAAATTGGCACTTACAACGTTCTGGAAATGCACGCTTCATTTATTATTATGAGTTTCTATTACAGTGCAAAAATATTTATTTACCCAAGAATCCTAGCTCTAATAATAATAATAATAATAATAATAATAATAATAATAATAATAATAATAATCATCATCATCATCATCATCATCATCATTATAATCATAACATTATACTTCATTATTATACGTAGGTATATGATTAACGAAGTACATAACTATCGACGTAGATATGTCTGGAAGCAGAAATATGATTACGAAACGGACTCAAAAGTACTGGATTACAAGGTTCTAAGTATGTAGAGACTATACTAATCCACATAAATAATGTAAAGCCTGGAAGGTCCATATATATACGTATATATTTGGCATTGTATGAGGCAGAAACATAGACATTACGACGAAGTAAGGGAAGCGAATAGAAGTATTTGGTATTTGAATATTGAGAAAAATGGAAGTGAAGTGAAGTGGGCAGACAGAATAAGAAACGAAGCTGTGTTGGAAACAATGGATGAAGAAAGAATAATGCTGAAACTGATCAGGAAAAGGAAAAGTAATTGTTAGGTGACTGGCTGAGAAGAAACTGTCTACTGAAGTATGTACTGGAAGGAATGGTAAACGGGAGAAGAGTTCGGGACAGAAGAAGATATCAGATGATAGACGACATTAGATATATGGAACAGATGCGGAGACAAAGAGGAAGGCAGAAAATAGCAAAAATTGGAAAAAGCTGGGTTTGCAGTGAAAGACCTCCCTTGGCAGAACACTATGAATGAATGAATGAATTTAATGACAGAAAATAATAATAATAATCATCATCATCCGATTCAAGCACTAGATCTAGTGGTCTGTTGCGGTCTCAATGGTGTCATGCTATCTTTTTAATGATTTCCAATAGATCGTTATCCAGAAGGGCGGTAATGTAGCACTGCCTTAGCCATCTTTCTGTTGGCATTCTTTCGGCATGCTTTTTCCAATTAACTCTATAGATTTGAAGAAAATTTAATATACAGTAGGTTGAATGTTCAATTCTTCCAAAATTTCTCTATTTCGCTTTCTATCCCAAAGTCTGTATCGCGTCGTTTTCCTCATGAATGACACAAAATAATAATAAATAATAGAAGAATTATATGAAAATAATAACCTAACTAATAAAATTGCATTGTTTAGAATAGTTTTTTTAACAAGCATTAGGATGTAACAGCCAACTCTTAGGTTAAAATATACCATTTCAGGTGATAGTTATACGAGTAGATGTTGAAATTCTGTAAATAAATAATTTTAATAACGAAGTAAAATATAGCCTATTGCCACAAATTTATAAAATATTGAAGTTTGATCTCACGAATCAATGACAATGTATGCGTCAGCTTCAGTCTGTGAAAATATTTCCAATCATTATAACAACAGAAGGAATATTATCTTGTACAGTCATACCTTCACTAAACAGACAAAACATACTCTCAGAGAGACTTATTATACCAATTCAGAGCCATAATCCTGAAAACTTGTCACAGAGTATGAAAGATTGTACTAGTCGAATGAGTTATCTACTCACGATTCAAGCCAAGCAAATTTAACTCTTAAGTAGTCGTGTGAAACAAATGGACACATGTAGTTGCGTGGGGGTTGTTTTGACCCCCAAAGAAAATCTAAAAAATTAAAGCCCTTAATGACTTTTTTGTAAATCACTTTACTCATAGTATTAGTTTATAAGTGTGTTAAACATTTCTACTCTAAAAAAACCACAAAAATTTGAGTGGAATTATACAGGAAATAACACAACTCAAATCCTGCAAAGTGTTCATGGATGTTAATGGAGTGAAATATGAATTTACATTACATAAATTATTAAGCTAGTATCGTCCAAATAAGGTAATCAAGACTTAATAAAATTCAATATTAATAACCCTTGTGGAGGAATTCACATATATTCATTTTTCCTATCTTCTAGACACTCTATGCATACGTGTTTCATATGGCTTTTACGCATAATTTTCCTGGATGCGACACAAAAATTACTTGTTTTATTGTCTTTGTTTCTCGGAAAAAACACTACATCTTGCACGTTGGGGATTCTCCTCTATTTCTTTCGTCTGTGGGGGGTGGGGGATCGATTTTAGCAATTTCAGCAGCACTAGCTCGAAAATATCTTGTAATGTGGCTAATCATTGCTCTCTTCCCTATTTGTTGTTTGGCCAATTCATAACCAATTTCTCTAAAAAAAATTATATCCTAAGATTTGTAGTGTGAGGGCTGTTGTGAATAAATGTGGCTTAGGCATTGCTGTAATTCGTTACTTTTTCTACCTGAAAGAAATTCGGGTTACCTGAATTAGGCCTATTCAAAATAATGTACAAATTAAATAATTAATTAAATATAAAAAAAGGACATAAAATAAACACATTCTCACCTCATAAGTATGCAGATAAAGGCTTCAGAACTCTCTCAGCTGAAAATCTGATCGCCAACAAAAAGTTACACTATTAGTCGCGTGGGTGTCAGTCTGACCCAGTGACAAATCAACACGTCCTATCTCACCCAAGGTAACTGTTAGACTAACAACAATGACAATGGGCGAAAGGTATCCTTGTTTTAGGAAGATATGGAAATACAGAACAGTATGGCCAACTTAATAATGAAAATGAAGCTAAATGTAAATACCCATGGGTCAATTTGACCCCTACACGACTACTTAAGTGTTAATATCAATACTACTTACTTACTGGCTTTTAAGGAACCCGGAGGTTCATTGCCGTCCTCACATAAGCCCGCCATTGGTCCCTATCCTGAGCAAGATTAATCCAGTCTTTATCATCATATCCCACCTCCCTCAAATCAATTTTAATATTATCCTCCCATCTACGTCTCGGCCTCCCCAAAGATCTTTTTCCCTCAGGCCTCCCAACTAACACTCTATATGAATTTCTGGATTCGCCCATACGTGCTACATGCCCTGCCCATCTCAAACGTCTGGATTTAAAGTTCCTAATTATGTCAGGTGAAGAATACAATGCGTGCAGTTCTGTGTTATGTAACTTTCTCCATTCTCCTGTAACTTCATCCCTCTTAGCCCCAAATATTTTTCTAAGCACCTTATTCTCAAACACTCTTAACCTATGTTCCTCTCTCAAAGTGAGAGTCCAAGTTTCACAACCATAAAGAACAACCGGTAATATAACTGTTTTATAAATTCTAACTTTCTGATTTTTTGACAACAGACTGGATTATAAAAGCTTCTCAACCGAATAATAACAGGAATTTCCCATATTTATTCTGTGTTTAATTTCCTCCCGAGTATCATTTATATTAAAATTTGTTACTGTTGCTCCCAGATGTTTGAATTTTTGTTAATATCAATAACAATATTAATAATTTTAAAAGTGTTTAAATGCGAATTCGCCTGAGCACTATCAGTAGAGACGTGCCCCACAGTTTGGAAACACTGCGCTAATCCCTTTATGACGTGAGGTCAAGTATGAATGCGATTACATTCCTTGTTGGACCATTAAAATGTGGCTCAAGGGAATTAATATTTCATTAAATGGTACGTACTTTCCCTCTTCGACAAGACCTCGTCTTCATTTTGAAAAGCCTTTCTGCTTATCGGTTCGAATTTTGACATCTTGTATTTCTTCGATCCAACTTGATACGTGTCGACAGTGCCTTGAAACCCCATCACTTATTAACGGCTTCACTTCCAGAAAGTTGGCGAGCATGTGAGAGATCTCTAGTGGTTCAGCTGAGTGCGGCAGCCATCAAAGATTAAAACGTTTTCAGACTGAAGTGCCTTTCGTATCAGCTGTAAGTTAAGGGCTTTGCGGAAATATGTTCTGGATAATTCCATATTATTGCACGTTCCACTGCAACCTAACTACTCAGAGCGTTCAATAAGCGTATCATTAGAAATTTTGTGACTTAAGATAACAACAATTCTAACGACGCGTAAAGGCTGATTCACAATAAACCGGGAACGGAAACGACAACGAGAACGAGAACGGAAATAATGTTAAAATAAATGTATTTAAATGTTAACAAACATAAACCTTAGAATCTTTGTGTTATTTTTTATAGTACACAGTGATATCGTTTTAAAATTTTCCATTGAGAACGACACCACCCTGTTATATGGGAAAAAAAGAAACTTGGGCCTACGCATGGAAAAACTGTGTTCCATATTGGCTGATACAGTGTCAGCATACTTCAAATTAGGCACGTCACTTAAATTACATCTTCAATGATGACATCATGATATATGTTCGATAATACACTTGAAATGTGACTAAGTGTGCTATATCCACTGTTCTGATGTGAATAAGTTCGATCCAGTACGTCGACCGACACATTTCAGGAGAGTGTTGCCGCGCCTATAATTTTATTTCTACATTACACGTCAAATTCCAATGAAGTATAAGGTGATTGACAGAAGAAGAATCAATGTATCCACCGTAACCTTGAGTTGGAGCAGGTGACCATCTAGCGATACGCAAAGGGAGGGGGAACTTAAGGCACGAATTGACGTGTCGCGCAGCAGCCGAGGCAGTGTAACTCGAGTCTCAGAATTCAATTTGTCGTCATAAACACGTTTATGTTTAATAGTGCTTACTCGTACATGACACTTTACGTTAAACTCCTAGAACCTGGCACATAATGTTTACAAAATTTGCAGAATAGTTTATTGTTTTAAATAATGAACACATCATCCAATTCTGAAATACGTGCTCCTAATTTTGTATACACTGTACTCGTTCTATTTTCCGGCATCTCTCTACAAGAAATGTGCACAAACTGTTGAGTGACACACTTGAATATAACTGCACTGTTTAGTTGTTTATACTCTGACGGAGCAAGTACTGCGCAGGTTCTGAAATAATTTCGCAACAAGTTGCACGTAATTTTCATTGACTGAACTGTACTCCTGCTTGACCAGTGAAGTAGCTCGTTCAAATTCACAACAACTTTGGCTGTATATACAATATTTCACCATTACTTCATAGTACTCCAAATTCCTTGCCCTGGTCATTATTGTCTATATTTTTCCGTATTACACTTTTCAGTTTAGCTGTAGGGCTAGACTATATTTAACGATACTGTATCTTTAAAATTTTAATGCATTCTATATATTTTTTCGTCAATAATATAGGAATATTGTGTGGTATAGCGAGGTAATTTTGAAAGTCAGGTCCGCAAAACTATTTCCTAGGATTCGCTAATAAAAATAGCCTCTACTGTATACATAGGCTGGAATGGATAACTGCAGGAATCTCCAGCACCGGGGGAGGGGGAGGGGAGGGGTTTGCAGTGGATCGAATGCTTCAATTCAGTTGTTGGTAAACAATCCACTACACCCACAGACCGCACCCATATGCAGTATGTGAAGGTCGTGCACCTATTTCCGCTCACTCACCCATCAACTTGCTCCCCGGAACAGGTTAAGTATAGTCTACTATTCACTGAAGGTTGCGACCTGTAAACGAGTGTTTCATAGTGACAGACTGCAAATATCTACTGTAACATAACTGTGAAGACCGACGTTTTGACCTAGGTCATAGGCGGTCAGGCGGGCAGGAATGGGGCATGCCCTGGGTTAGGTGGGCAAGTACTGGGCAGGCAAGGAATTAAGTGGCGACTACTCAGTCGCTAATCTCCTAGTGCAGCGGTTCTTAACCTGGGATGGACTTCAGGGAGTCCGTGAATGGACTTCTGGGGGTCCGTGAAAGTCACAAAAAAAAATCATTTATATCCACTATGTTCTTTCAACGAAAAAGGCAGACGCGTATTTAACAATTATCACGTTTTTTTATTTTTCTAGGAAGGGGATCCACAGCTTTCACCAATTTTCCAAAGGAGTCCGTGACTCAAAAAAGTTAAGAAACAGTATCCTAGTAGGATTGGCAAGAATATTTTATCATTTTTTTAAATAGGCTATGTCTTTTCAAATTAGAGAGTTGTATTTATAATATATTTACACTATCTAGATAACAAAATGTTTTGCTTTATGCATTTGCTATGATGTCTTTTGACAATAATATTTAATTGCTTTATTGTTGTTTTTACAATATACAGAATGTCCATAACTGATGTATACAACTTTACATCCCTACAGAATGGAAACTATAACATAGAACAAAGAACTTTTTTCTCTCAAACGTATACCATATGTGAAAATTTTGTTTAACGTTGTCAGTATATCTCCACATGCGCACCATTTGTTACTCGAAGGATTTCCAGACGATTGTTCACTTCCATCCATATATCCTGGAGAATTTCAGGTGTTATGCGAAGGAAGGCAGCAGTAATGGGTTGTCGAAGATCGATAATAGACGTCACTTTTGTCTTGTAGATGAAGTTCTGAGAACTGTTGGTCTAAATAATGTCTAACATCCAAAGACCAAAGGGAGGTGCAGCATCCTGCTGGAATAAGATGTTGGGAATATCTCAAATCTGTGGAATTACAAATTGTTCTAGCATGTCAAGGTATGTAACGGTTTTTCAAAAAAAAAAAAAAGGTCCCACCACTTTTCCTATCATTAAGCCACACCAAATATTAACCTTTCGGCTATCTCGTTTCATTTCAATGGTGGCATGAGGATTCTCGAGCAGTTAGCCTATATTTATTAATTTTTCCACAAACAAGAAAAGTTGATTCGTCACTGAAACAGATCCGTCAAAATATTCGGGGTCTGCGTCAATGCGACGAAGAATGTCTATAGCAAATTATTGTCGACGTGGTTTACCATCTGGCTTAATTTTATTTTAACTCCGCTAGCCACAAGCAACACGTATTATAACTTTTTCCTGTGGCGACGCCATTTTTTTGTTTTTCTGTTTACTAAGCCTCCTAGCAACGCTGAAGTCCACAACAATTAGCACAATTTAAACTTTGACAGTTGCAAGTCGGCTTTCCTGTAACAAAGAAGATAAATATCATGTGGTTTTCATTTAATAGAGACAAGAAGTTGTATACATCATTTATAGACACGGTGTATTTACATTATACAGGGCGTTAAAAAAAAGTATCCAATATTTTAGGAGGTAATAGTAAGCATCAAAACAAGAAAAAATGTCTAATAAACATGGGTCCTATAACTCATACTTTCTGAGATCTGAACACTTGTTCATAGGAGGTGCTCAATGTGATGTCCATTCATGGCAAAGCATTTTTCTGCCCTACAATACAGCAGACTACCAGATAATCATACCGTAGTTGACACCCCTGGCATGGAATACTGATACGTTGCAAGGAATACTGAAAACAAAAGTCTGGTCGCTGATATGAGCGGGGATTAGCAGAGAAGGTGTTGTGAATTTTGGTAATTAGCATGTGTAGGCTGATGAAAATCCCCATGCAGTTGAAGAAACAAGGCATTAGCACCGATTCTCAATCAACTTATGAACAGGCGTTCTTGGTGACAGATTAATAGGGCCATACGTGCTACCACAGAGATTACCTGGGGATCGTTATCAGGACTTTCTTATTGACGTATTAAAACAAATTTCAAACAGTGTGTGATTCCTTACGCCGAAGGGGAAAGGAATGCATTACCATGAATGAATGTCACATTGAGCACTTCCTATGAACAAGTATTCAGATCTCAGAAAGTATGTGTTGTAGGACCCATGTTTATTAAACATTACTTTCTTGTTTTGATGCATACTAGTACCTCCTAATATATTGGATGCTTTTTTTAACGCCCTATATACAGAATGTTTTAATTATGATTTTACTTTGTGCATTTTTTGTATGGTTTGTTTTAAATGTTTTACAGAAGCAGGGAAATGTCTGGGACAATACTTCACTTTCATAAAACAACTTACCTCATTGACGACGGATTGCTTTAAATTTTCTATTAGTTGCATACACCCATCTTCTACGGAATTATTAGGTGGTCTATATATTTGAGCATACCTCACATTGTAATGACGCTCAACGTAATATTTTTTTGTTATTACAGTGTATCCACAGTTCGCCAGTTTGAACAAAAAGAAGCTGTTCCCCCATTGGGAATCTTTAGTCACTTTAAATGTAGTGTCGGTACTTGTTCTATTCGCTACCATATCAGTACCTATCCACGATATTTACAGTATTCTATTCTAAATATCGTGGATCTCTCAATGTTATAAATTTTACCTCTGTTAGAATTTATAAAACAGAACTATTACCGGTTGTTCTGTTTGAGATGGGCAGGGCATGTAGCACGTATGGGCGAATCCAGAAATGCATATAGAGTGTTAGTTGGGATGCCGGGGGGAAAAAGACCTTTGGGGAGGCGAGACTTAGATGGGAGGATAATATAAAAATTGATTTGAGGGAGGTGGGCTATCATGATAGAGACTGGATTAATTTTGCTCGGGATAGGGACCAATGGCGGGCTTATGTGAGGGCAATGAACCTTCGGGTTTCTTAAAAGCCATAAGTAACTGATTCATTCTGCTCCACTAACAACCTTACTGTTGTACCTGGGTTTAATGCTGTTGTATTTGTATTATATGCTAATGGAGGTTTGTGGGCGACAGCCCCGATCGAGGAGATTAGGGGTTTTACTCTAAAACGTTATTCAAACCTCCAACTCTTCACCTGTTTCACGGGTTTTTAGATTACCTGCATCACCAGGTTTTATACAATATTTCAATATATTTCCATAAGTTTATCAATATAATTTCATTAATTTTTACTATCCTCCTTCTTCAAACATCTATTCATGAAAAAAAAAACACTACTTTTTGACAATTTTTCCTCTCTGAAAAATAGCGTCCTTCACAGTTCCCATTATTTTAAGAAGTTTTCGAAATAGCTTCATAGCTTAGTGATAAAGCATCTCACTATAAATCGAAAGGTTCTTGGATCGAATCCGGGTGGCTGCACACAAGGTAAATTAATATAAAATATATGTGATAGACAGACAGACAGACAAATGTATGAGAATGAGGGGAAAGAAGATAAAAGGAAGAAACGATACAAAATTATATTGTAATTTCTTACAAAAGAGTAAAGTAAATCTCACATTTTCACGCATACCCCATTGAGAGTACAAAAGCGGCATATGTGAGGCAACAGCATAATAATAATTTGTATAAACAAAAGCCGCCCTAAATAAGGATTCGATAGATCGGCCTACTAATCAATTCGTAAAGAATAATAAGTAAACAAAACAATTTTGTGACACATTAAGATAAGAAAACATAGGAAATCATTTACAATACAAATTTTGTTGGGTGCAAATGATTACTAATTACAGCTAAGGATGATTTTAACACGTGAGATCCTATGGCATCAATCGTTGCATCAGAAATTTTATATTGTTTAAGTTGATTTAAAGTTTCACGTGGGATCGTGCCACGGGCACCGAACATGAGCCCAAAAACTGTCCAATGTGTGATGTGGTATTCTGCTCCAAGATGCTGACAACAAGGCTCATAGATGACTTGTTTTTCACGACACACCTCTTGTGGCTGTTGCTCATGCATCTCGAAACGGACTGTGGGATCAAGAGTGACACCCTTATCCTTCTGCTGATCAATTATGATCATAGCACGTCTAGTAGAGCCATCAGAAGAGATGCAACCAACCTCCTCATAAACCTCATAGGAAGCATTCTGACGGATTGAAGCTGCGATGAGAGAACGAACCGTATTATGTCTGTTGATTCGGAGCAATTCTCCGTGATGGCAGAAACCCAAGACGTGAGGAAGCGTTTCTTGCTCGTCGCATCTTCTGCAACGGGTTGAGTCAAGAGTTCTACCAGGGAGAGTACGTACAGGTATTGTATTACAGTTCATCTTAATGGCTTGCGTCCACTGACTGCTCGAAAGTCCCTTTTTGGTTGAGATCCACGAATTACCTTTCTTCCAGTGAGAATAGAAAACAACTCCCAAACCTTTACTTTTCAATTTGCTCCATTGATGAAAAGAATCTTCACGCAATGCTTTTCTTAGTTTTTGAGACGAAATACGTTCAGAGCAATCGAAGGTAATTGGTAATTGTTTGATGCAATGTTCAATTTCGTTTGGAAGATTTCGAGTGGCTGCTACATGAGGGTTGTCAACGTGTAAAAGTCTTTGACAAATATTTAAGTGCTGAAGTTAAGCTTCCCACTGGGCTTTAAATACTCCTAAACCTCGCAATCTTCTTGGTGCATACAACATAGCATCCGGGGTGTCAGTAGGAATGTTAATTATTTCCTTAACAGCGCTGCGAATTAATTTGTCAATATCAGATAGAAATTTTACTTTAAGATCTTTTAAAGGAGCACATTGGAAGGGGTAAACCAACTGAGGCCAGATATATTGATTTAATATATTTATCTTTTGGTCAGGCATGAGTAAGGGTGAAGTGACCAGCTGATTAAGATTTTTTGTCAGTTTCTCAATTAGTTGCGCAGCATTAAATTTTATTTCATCATTATAAGTAATGCAAAGATATCTTATAACTTCATCTGATTTGATGCAAGATATTTCTTGTCCATCGATCAAGGTGAGGGAATCAGAGCAGAGACATCCTTTACGTAGGTGTATAACATTACTTTTATGCGGGTTTACTTCAAGACCAATTCTAGCTAAGGAATTCATAGTCAGCGATGTTGAATATTGAGCGGCAGATTTATTTTTACACAATAATACTAGATCATCCGCAAATGCAAGAATTTAAAGATTATTTAATTGAGGTGATATATTGTATCCATATTCTCCAGAGATATTACTTTCGCTTAATTCCTTCATCACGAAGTCAATGGCAACATTGAATAGAATTGGTGAGAGTGGAGCCCCCTGTGCAACTCCTTGCTTGATCATTATAGGGGCTGTCTTTGTATTTTTATTAATAGTGATATTAGTAGAATTTCCTATTAAAAGCGATGTTATAAGCGTCTTGAGTTTTGGAGGTATAGGCATAGCATTGAGGGTTAATTACCCCAGTTCGATTCACAACAACGAAAACAAATGATAGCGACAAAAATTACAAAATCATGGCCTTCTTTATTTCAATAGAAATAAGCTAGACTATGTCTGGGAAACTTTTTTTTTTTTCACAGTTTCATTTCGCACTTAGGCTTTTTAATTCGGCTTTTAAATCAAAATAACTATTATGTCTTATTAGAATGGAAAGTCTGCTCTTTTCAATGATATGTGTATTTTAAAGAAATAATACATACTTTGGGAAATATATGCTTTTAAATTTTGTACCGTACTTTTTTTTCTGGCCCACTGTGTATTACAAAATAGATAATATTATATATTTATCTCAAAATATTAAGTTATTTATTAGCACACAGCATACGGAAAGTTATAAAAAAATACATAATATATTAGTCCTACCTAGAATGTACACTAATAATCAGCTGTGAAAATTACACCAGGTCGCGCCTATAGAGGCGCTATAATCCAACGTTGTTCGATATACTGCAGAGAGCCTTGTATTTACTATATTGTATTTGTGGTAAATTGGTCATGCGCAGTGCTGTCATGGAGGCCATACGGGGCCATACATCGTATGAGAACCTACAATTTTTTTTTAATTAATCGTATGGGAAAAAGAAAATTTTGTCTGTATGGAGGCATACGGCATATGGGTGCCTAAGTTTTATACGCGGAGATCTGTACAGATCTTAGATCATATCTTGGTGTTCCTAATGTATTTTGTTTGATGCTCATAGGAAAATTGTCCATCTCTGCAGCACTGGAATCCAGAATTATATAAAATAATGGTTGAAAAACAAGAAGTGCTGCAAATACACACTCCAAGATTCATCGAGACAGTGTCCATCTATGGTGGTGCTACATGGTGTATTCTTTAAATCAAACTTGTTGTACAATTAAAATGTAAAGCAAAACAATTTCTTTACTCCTTCTTTAATATTGAAAAAATCATTAAATAACAGTCTTAGAGAAGAGAAGAGTAAAATATATTTCAAGGGAGAAAACAAGGGGTGGGGCGTATGGCCAAGAAAAACATTACCATGACAGCACTGGTCATGCGGTTAGTAGCCTACACAAAATAATCGCGTAAGAAAATAAAAACAATAAGGCTAATTCTTATCGAAGAGATAAATCCTACTTCACTGCAGGAAACAGAACTCGGATCTCTTACTTTTTTGTAAATGAAAACTGCAGTAAACTACTGTTAATTTTATAAACGCACTCAAAAAATATGCGATGTGCATTTGTGCGGCGATTTGTACCAACATAGTGGAATGGAACAGTGCGGGCTCAGACTTCACTCGCTGTTCAGAGACACGGCCAATAATAGATTGAGCCAGCCCCTCAGGTTGGTAAGGAACATCTGTCGGCGTCTTGTGCTGCAGTGGGGTTGCATTATAATCTCTTTACAAGACCCTTCCCGTATAACGGACGTGGCTGGGGATGTCTGCTGTGTCAGTGGTCACTATGGCAACTGTGAAGTGCATCTGATCAATAGTTATCACAACGCAACCTCATTATTCTGTGCACTACCTGGTTTACAAAATATATTGTTTCCAACCACATCACAAAAATACTCTTGCTGTTGGACTACAATGCAATATAATTGCTTTTATAAAAAGGTGAGTCGCTTCTTAAACATTAAAAACGTATGCTGTTTACAAAAATATGTAGTTTACATCGAAATTGTACACTTTTACTTTCTGATGTCATTGACCTAAGTTCCGTTATAGCTAATATAATAATAGCCTATGTACTATAACATACCGGTACGCAGCTTTTTATTATTAAATTATTTATAAGTTAGTGTTATATTTTTAAAGTGATATCAGTGATTCCCAATACCTCGAGGCTCTTTCTCCATCGTCAACAAATGTAATGTAGCTATTACTTTTATGTTCGCCGTGATGAGAATAGTCTACCATGTTTTGTAGCCGGTAAACCATGTGTTGAACAAGTTCGGCTATCTGTGCAATATTTTTTTTTTCATGCTTGTACTACATGAACTATGGAATATGACCATGAATATTATTATCGATTAACAATTTCTACAATTTAATACATATATCAACTATGTTATAATAATTAATTAGAAAAATACGCAGTGCGGCCTTAGCTATGGTTAGTGTTGTCAAATTTATTCTTCGTTGTGGTTCATTCACATGGTTATTTTTGCTATCCGTTTGGTTTGATTCCTGACAGCGAATGGAGATTTTATTTTAATTTATATCATCTCCTGCGGTATGTCTGCCTCTCCTGTCTTGAGTTAGCGGTGACGTTACGCTATGCTAACCACAAGACCAGGAAGTCAAACTACTTGAGAATGCCTCGTGTTTGGTTATTATTATTATTATTATTATTATTATTATTATTATTATTATTATTATTGCATTATATGAAAGTTATTATTCCATTATTATTATTATTATTATTTTTGTATTATATTATTCCATTATTATTACGCTATTATTATGGTATATCTTTATAACCACGATTGAAGGTTGAATATACGTGCGCCGAGCGTTGTAAACGAATTTTTCACACTTCTATCATTGCCACAACACATTTAACTCTTTATTGTACTACACAAGGAATATTTACTACATCATTGCACAAAAAGCACACTAAAGAAATGAAATGTAAAAATTATAAGCTGTCGTTTCAGCAAGAGATGCCACCAAGTTTTACGCTATGCTTCCCGCTTCTTCCACTTGGTGTCTCCGAACTTGGCGTCTAGCAGGGACGGCAACATCTCAAAAAAATATATATACTGAACATAGAGCCTACGTTAGAGATTAGTGACGGGTTAGGTTAGGTTAGTTTGGATGTGCCTACAGCATTATTCACCATAATTCTTCCGACTACACATCGTGCTGAAACTATAATCTTCGCAATTATTCGCAGTTGGTGACACTGAAATCCCTTCCTTATATTACGTCACATTCAGCAAATATGGCGGTCTTCTTCCTTCACGCACGACAAATTTGGTATAAGTAAAGTATATGTTTGGGTGGGCACACAGCTCTCCTAGTGATCACATGTAATTTCCATTGCTCCATATTATAAACGCTAGCAATTTTCCAGGTATCATGTATTTTAGGAATGTTTTCTAGTGGCGCATACATATTCAACCTTCACCCAACTGCGATACCACATTAAAGCATAGTCTAAATGTATTTACGTACTTGGCTCCAGTCGAGTCAGTATATTCTGTAAACAAAAGAATTGAGTGCTGACACCAATTTCGCACCGAAATTTAGGGTGGAAAATAGTTCTGAAAGTGGTGGCCGGTGGAGAGGTGCGGGCAGGCTGGATCGCTCCGTCGAGGTGGAAGGGGTAGGTTTTGCTGTGGGATTACTATTGAGCTAGAAGTGGTGATTTTTAGTAATTTGAAATTAGAAATATAGCATTTGATTTTAACATTTAGAATTTTGTAGCAATTATACATTCGTCATTTACCGTTTTGTAGGAAAACGTTGAGTCTAATATATAGGAAGATAGGATGTGTCTTTTATAATATCCGTGTGACATTACAATCATTCTTACATAGAGATACTTACTACTTATTAACTTGTTAATCTTGTTCATAAATCAGCGATACCATCGAAAAAAAAAATCATATAACATACAATGTACATTTTGTTCTGTTATTCGTGTACCCCTATCAATTACAATTAAATCGTATTTACTGAAATATATTTCAGGATCTACGCTATTGATATGACCCCAAATACATTGCAGAGCTTAAGATTTAAAGCCAATATCATTTGCAAACAGTCAAAACGCATTTTGTTCTTAATATTTCGAACAATTTGAGTATGAAAATATTCCTCAACAAATCAATTTAATATGGTTACCATTTGTTATTAATCGAGAAAAATTCGCTCCGGCGCCGAGAATCGAACCCGGGATCACCAGTTCTGCACACTGGGTGCTCTAACCACTGAGCTACACCGAAATTCAATTCACAGCACCGGATCGAATCTTTCTACTCGGGTTATTTCCTTTAGTGATCTTACTCCTTTTTCGCGTAGCTCAGTGGTTATAGCACCCAGTGCGTAGAACTAGGGGTCTCGGGTTCGATCCTCGTTGCCGGAGCGAATTTTTCTTCATTAGTAACAAATGGTAATCAAAACAGATAATTCTGTAGGCCCAAAATGAATCTTCATGTAAACCTATTTATGTTAACATCCCGGAAGAAATTGTCTTTGTTTGCTCTCGCATATACCTTTCAAATCAACAGATAATACCTAGCCAGCAATGGCAGGATTAAAAAGTTTACAAACCTCTTGGAAGAAAATTTGTGCAATTTTCTATAATAAAATTGTTCAACTTTTTGTTACATTTAGCCATACATATTACCATAAACAGGTTTTTTATTTTTTCTCTAATATTTTTATTTGGGCAAGTGTTTAAGAATTCCAATACATCTCTGAGTAACCGTCATTCAACACATCCTTTGAGGACAGTGCATAATGTTAAAGACTCGACCTACAGATTATGTTCAAAAGGATAAGAAGAGCCCTCCAAATGAATGATTAACTTACTACAGTAACTAACACGGAAACCAGACTCATAAACTTAGCCCGATAGTATATTGCAAAATAATAAAATTGCATTATTTATAAAAATATTTAGTGGGGGTAAATAATAAATTATTTACTAAATTCTCATCCAAAGATTTAAATATATTTTTAAGCATGTAAATATCTATCAATATATATTGTACAGACTGGAACCATGAATTCCAGTGTCTAAGCACAGAGAATGGAAATAAAACTGTTGAAAGACTTAGATGCCTTTCCCCGAGAAAACTCGAATACACATTTTTCATTCTTCTTCAATATAAGAAAGTCATGTTCTATTATATAAAAATAAATTCAAATTTTTGTACGATAAATTTTGTTTTAAAAATCGTCGATTTCCTATTTATATCGTATTTTAGTACAAATTTAGCATATTGAGTAGGCTACATTTCGCATTTTATCGCATATTCAAAATTAATTAAATAGAAGCATAAAAGTCGTGGTAAATGTAAATACAAAAGTACAGGCCTTTACAGTCATTTCGCATTTTACCGCTCTTGCGAAAAATTACCACCTCTAGGTATTGTTGTTGCTTTTCGTACTCATCTTTCATACCCTATTCAATGAAAACAAAACACTTGCGCCGGCTTTCTGCAAACAAACCGGCTGTACTTACAGATCACTTACGGCATTTTAGCATGTGCAAGTTTCACACAACCACGCAGTGTTTTCACAGATGACCTTTCTACTATCTGTAAAACCTTGACGACAGTTATAAATAATAAATTATAAACATACAGAATTATTGGCCAGCTGTTCCTCGTACTTTTAAGGCGGACGGAAGGGACAGGATAAGAAAACTGCACAGAGAATGGATAGAAGTACACAGAATATAGCAACAAATCCCGTCTCTTATAGACAAAGAACCACATTTTCTTAGTATAAGAAATACATTTATAGAGGCGGTATTGTGTTGGCCTCGCCCAAAATAACAATTAGGATGTAAACTAAATAACGCGAAATTGTATTTTGCCGGTGTTTTACCACATCACTGTGGTTTACCTTCGGTACTCATCGGACACAGTTTAGCCGAGTCCGTTACTCCGTCGGACAGGTGGCAGGCCTATCGCGAGAAGATGATAGATGAAAAGTCTTGTAATGATATACTTGGACTTGGAATGTTACTTAGAATTTCAGTGATGTCCAAGGAGAAGTCGCTTGTAGCTATAGGCCTACATAAACAGTCCTGGAGATGTGAATTAGTTAATCGTGATCGTGCTTTGTTCTTGAGGTGTTTCATAAGTGAGAAAGTTTTTGTCTCGAACATAGCCAGACATTTGAGAGAAACGCTCCGCAGTATTTGGAGCCTTTTTGTATATTTTGTTCACCAAAGACTATGAGATCTCCTTTCACAAAAATATTTCAGGCCTGAAAAAAACTGGAGATCTATCAATTCAAGTTGTTCCTGACGTGCAGCCATACTACTGCGTGTTCAATTCAAAGTGTGTCATGGCTCGCTGTATGCCGTCATGTGGCTAGCCGATGAGCCTAGAGAATTCAGTCTTCCTACACTTCCGCAGAGGCATATTACCTATGTGCCAGAGAAGTTGCCTAGCAAGTACGGCGTTCATTCTGAAGAGTACTTACCGATACGCACGGTAACGCCGGTAGTGACAGGAACGTGAACTGTTTGGAAACAAACACGTACTGAGGTGAGATTTTTTCTTACTGTCGGGATATGTGGAGAGGGTTAAGACGATTACTTACGTTGACATTAACTTCGACGGTCAACATGGACACGGAACATTTGATTTGTGTTGTGGAATGTTGCCGTACGCAACCGATGATAACATATACCCTGCGTACGACTTGCCCGCGCAAAACACAGTTCGAAAGAGGTTATGGTAGCACACAGACCGTACAGGGCGCCATCTGTTGCTACGACGTTCAAGTTATACCGTACACGTTCTGAAGTTCAGATTGAACGCCTTGATTAATAGGCAACTTCTCTGACATAAAAGCTGATACTCGCTTCAAATCGCTGATTCACAACAGTGACGTCATAACACACTTTGAAATGAACACCCAGTATTCTCTTGAATAACCTTGATTTCTCTGTTTAAGTCCACACTGAATTGAAAGGGAATATACACCATGAAATACAGGTCTGTAAGATATTATAATGGATGGATTGGAACACTATTTGTGCTGGCTCGTACATGAAGGTTAAGTTAAAGACGGAACTATTGTATTATTAAGATTTTGTTCGTACAACAAAGTTTGACCTCTGAAAAGTTCGTGCTCGCGAGCACTTTTTTATTCGCATGACGAGAGCACCAAATGTTATTACATGTTTATTAGACATTATTTTCTTGTTTTTATGCATACTAGCACTTCCTAAAATATTGGAAACTTTTTTTAACACTCTGTATAATGGTTATTGAAATTTAGGTGATATTTCTGTTCCGTAGATAGCGTCTATATAGTTTCCAAGAAACCAAGGGACACTAGGTCTGGTTTACATGTATAATCTATACAAATAACAAGAGAATAGCACTCGACAATATTTCCGCCAACATGGAAGATACAGAATACGACCTCTATATGGAGGGTGAGAACTCCACATATAGCCTATACCTTACAGGTGCGCGAGATGCATTAGATGATTAGGAAGCATTAAAGTCACTCATGGGGATGACACGACTTTCAGAAGTAGGGCTCAGCTTCTGGTAAGATGATTTTGATATCCCCAACGCGCACTCTCCAACTGCCATGTCTGCCGACGATAGATTCAATGTGCTTAGTTGGAAACTTTCTTTCTTATTCTGTTTAACCTCCCCTTTTTCCATACACACCTTTTCGGGTAGGGGAGGTAGATTCTTTAGGTTGTATACTAGACATCTTACAAGTACGGGCCTTCTTGGTCATGGGGTCGACATGACGCAGAACCGCCGCAGAGACATCACAGGACAATCACAAGACAAACAAACACCCAGTCCCGTGGACGGAAGATAAATTCCTTATTTATAAATTCATTATTCTTCGAAATTCTATCACTAAAGAGACATTGCGAATAATATTTCTAGCTTCAGTACAATCATTAATACAATATGGCATAATAAATTGCGGTGGATCAGCATCATGTGTACTTAATCTATTAATTTCATTACACAGAAGATTAATAAAAATTTGTCTGACCAAAAATATGGATTACCCAACAAATTTAATTTTTTACAGATTTCAAAGTATTAACTATTGAAAAAATTTATATATATATATATATATATATATATATATATATATTACTAACTTACTACCACAGAAATCGTCCACACCTGTGGAGTAACGGTCAGCGCGTCGGGCCGCGAAACCAGGTGGCTCGGATTGGAATCCCGGTCGGGGCAAGTTATCTGGTTGAGGTTTTTTTCCGGGGTTTTCCCTCAACCCAATACGAGCAAATGCTGGGTAACTTTCGGTATTGGACCCCGGACTCAATTCACCGGCATTATCACGTTCATATCATTCAGACGCTAAATAACCTAGATGTTGATACAGCGTCGTAAAATAACCCAATAAAAAACCACAGAAATCAAATAAAACATAAATCTAATCGACATGAATATCGCACACGAAGACGAAAGTCTACTTTTCCATTCATTGAGCAGCTCTTAAACATGGTGCTAGTTTCGGCCCAAGACTATAATAAAATAAAATTACAAACCATTTTCTAAATTTGAAATATTTTAAAGTTGAAGCATTTAGACAAGAAATTTATAAAATTATTTATGATATATAATATTAACAAATATATATATATATATTTTTACCTTTTGTTTCTGTTGACTATACTCACGTTTTTTTTTATTAAATATCACTGGCTTCAGTCTGATTGCCAATTTATATTAAATGTGTTTTTCCTCTCTTTTTCTCTTTCTTCTTCTTTTTTTGCTCTTGTGTGTTATTTATCGGTTTGAATTAAGTTAATTACTGTATTTAGTAAACTGTCAGTGTAAATTTTATGTTATATTATTGGCTAAGACCACACCATACACGAGCCTGGCTCTTACGGTAGTGGCTAGAAACATATTTGTTTTATAATTTTAATTTGTACTCACTAGCTAACTCACTAGTTAAATAAATTAAATTAAATTAAATTAAATTAAATTAAATTTTTCCCAGTTGGAAGCTATGAGACTGAACAGTGTGGCCGTTCTGAACACAGTCACTAACATTCGAAAACACGTGAAGGTACTTCAGAAAGAGTTGTACGATCAGGGAAATGTCTTAAAAATCCAAATGGCCGAAATTTATAATAAAGACAAGTGTTCCTCATTAGAATAGGAACCTAAATTAGCCGAGTAAATTGACGTAGGCAACAGTTAACCGTACAGTTAGATGCTGAACATTCCTGCGACTCAGCACAAAAAGAGAGGACAACATTCCTGAACCTTCTGATGACGAATGGTTCCTCAAGTTGTAATGCTCAAGAAAAACCACGCGCAACGTGAGCATCTTACTGGGCTGCTTGCATATATCACTGGAGGTGTTATCCCATAGATAGACATAGAATGAAATCATTATTTGTTTCACGATTCAGTGGGAAGATTAATTACAATAATGGATAGAGATCTTTAATGAAAGAACTTATTTTAAGAACTCTTGAAGTAAGAAATTTGTTAACTAAATTTGTCTTAATATATCGCATAATGAGATAATAAAAATACTTAAAATTATCTTGTTTACCAGCCCTTGGTATCGGATCCAACAGATATACTCGTATTTCTCTTTTCTTTTTTCTCTTTTCTCTTTTCTCTTTTCCCTTTTCTCTTTTCTCTTTTCTCGTTTTTTCTCTTTTCTCTTTCCTCTTTTCCTCTTTTCCCTTTTCCCTGTCTACCCTGATGATGAAGCCGACATGTAGCTCCGAAACGTTGGATGTCTCTACATTTATGATACGGTGCAGATATATCCAACAACCTCGCACTACTCTGATCACTGCGAAAGTCCCAAATCATAATTAGTTCATAAAATACTTTGTTCTTTAACGAATTGCGTTTATAGTAGGCCTACTCTTGATTATTTTAGATAGGCCTATTCTAGTGATATTGTTTTATTTTTTTTTCATAATTTTTCCTTTTAATGCCATCATGTTATGTCTGTCATGTGAGAACTCATATTACTAATTGTCATAATTTGTATGTATACGTAAAAATGTTCATCTTATGTTCTGTACTCCACTATATCATCATCATCATCATCATCATCATCATCATCATCATCATCATCATCATGAGTCTTCATGTATTATACTCCAGTGGATCTTTTGTTGTCCCGTGCCAGCGTTTTTTTAGGTCGTCCTAAATTTCTTCGTCTCCCTGGGACATGAGATTCGTTCAGCCTATCTTGTATGATCCACCCTCTTGACATACTCTTTTCATTGCAGTCTACGTAGAGTCGTAGAGTGTAGATAATTGGCAGTAGGATCAGTTTTAAGGTCTTTTATAATGTTTTCATTCCGACGGTGGTCAAGTAATGAACATTCTACAGTTCGCATGAATCGCATTTCTACTGTTGTTAACAGTCTTTTATCACATTTTCCTTATCGTCCATGCCTCGCCGCCATGAACTAGAACTGATTGTGCAAGGGTTTTACAGGGTTGTTTCCGATCTCTGATAACGAATTTGAATGACGTCATGTGCGTCAGGAATCACACCGACATGACAGTTGAATTGCGGAGAGAGGTGACAGACCAATTTTGAGTGATTTCATAATTAGAGTGCACAGTGTATCACAGCAGCAATGCCCAAGAAAATCGAGCCTTTTTGGGAGGGGTACATAACAACTCTTTCCGATGCCAAGTACAGTTACGTGAAAATCATAGGAGCCTGCAAAAAACATGGTTTCGTTATTTCCAAGAAAGGCATCTTGTGTGTACCTCGGATGGGATTAATTCCAGAGTGGAAAAAGTAAGCAAATCCACCCCCGTCACAAGTCGCCGCACCCCACGAGATGATACAATTTAATTCCATTAGAGCTTTACCACTCTTATGAAGTATACAGAAGTTGTCTTTCTTGGAAATAACGAAACCTCGTTTATTGCAGGCTTATTTTATTTTCGCTTAACTGCACTTGGCATTGAAAAGGGTCGTAATGTACCCCTCCCAAAAAAGCTAGATTTTCTTGGGAATTTCTGCTGTGAGTCGTGAGATCACTCACTTCTGGTCTGTCACCTCGCGCCACAGTTCAGCTATCGTGTGACTCCTGACGCACATGACGTCATTCAAATTCGTTATCAGATATGGGAAACAAACCAGTATATAGCTATATTCAGCCTTGTATGTCTTCTTATTTGCGGTGGTTTGAATACATTGTTACTAGTTAATCTAATTTTTAGAAATTTATTAATTTTGTTAGTTACCGTATCTCATCATTTATGTATGATAAATTGTAACTTAAATAATTAAATGAATTCACACGTTCGAGTAATATTATTTAGAATAATTTTGTACGGAATTCGATCTTTTCCTAAAAATTAACTTTAGTTTTTCAGCTGATATTTCCATGTTGAATTTTGAAGCGGTTTTCTGTAGATTGTAAACTGCTCTTTGTAAATCGTCCTCTGATGTGGTAATGAAGTCCATACCTAGTCGCGAAACCAGGTGGCCCGGGTTCGATTCCCGGTCGGGGCAAGTTACCTGGTTGAGGATTTTTCCGGTGTTTTCCCTCAACCCAATATGAGCAAATGCTGGGTAACTATCGGTGCTGTACCCCGGATTCATTTCATCGGCATTATCACCTTCATCTCATTCAGACGCTAAATAACCTAAGATGTTGATAAAGCGTCGTAAAATAACCTACTAAAAAATTGGTAATGAAAAATCTTAGGCCTGACCGGGACTCGAACCCAGAGCGCCTGCGCGGCAGGCTGAAGGTCTGACCACTTAGCCACCGTAGGGAACAATGTAAACCATAGAACACCAATAGATCTGTTCACTTGGTAATAAACAAAATAGTCACTGCCAATTCAGAAATCTCGAAGACTTCAGGTGCAGACTACATGCTAAAAATAAATATCTTTTCAGTATGACGAAGCCATCGGCGAAACTCAGGTGATAGCGCGTTTGCCTGCTGATCCGGAGTTGCTGGGTTCTATTCCCGCTTGAGCTGATTACCTGGTTGAGTTTCTTTCCGAGGTTTCCCCAACCGAAAGGCGAATGTCGGGTAATCTATGGCGAATCGTCAGCCTCATGTCGCCAAATATCATCTCACTATCACCAGTTCCATTGACGCTAAATAACCCAGTAGTTGATACAGAGTCGTTAAATAACAAAGTGAAAAAAGGTGGAAAAAAATAAGTATGACGAATGCTCAGAAACTTGTATTTCAGGGAAAATAACTTACCCGAAAACATCTTATGAAAGAAAATCTCATTACTTTTATCTTTATGCTTTATATGTATATTGAGGAAGTGAAAGTAATCTAGCCTTTTACCCACAAGTCGAAATTCATCGCTGTGCTGTACATGCATTGCAGCATGTAGCAGGAACCTTTCCTGGAACTGACTGGTTGTTCTTATCACATGTTGGAGCAGAGATTTACTGTAAAATGCAGCTTATCGCTGGCCACAGGAAGACGGGCTTGCTGGTTACAGAGACACATTGTGTCATGCAGTGTATCGGTAGATAATTTTGTTAATTTACGACATTGAGATGTGTCGCATTGACAGATATAGTACAACAGGAAGACTGCACATTAATCTTGAAATATCGCGGTCATGATGACAGATGAGCTCGCATATCCCCATCGCACATTTTTAATCTCCTAGAAACGGAGAAGACTGAAAAGAGGGGAATCCCTACGAGGAAAGAAAGCTCGGAAACTCTCTCAAGGGAAAGCAGGAAATCGCAAGGAAAAAACTAATTACACAATTACATCACTTAATTTCTATTCGAATACTTTTATTAATATTAATAGTGTAATACTGTGAAGTCATTATTTAAATTTTATTATTATTATTATTATTATTATTATTATTATTATTATTATTATTATTCAAATCTAGCTTTCAGGTGAAGCTCCCTGTGAAGCAGACTTGAATAATTTCAAGGGAAAAAATTGTTCCGGGGCCGGGTATCGATTCCGGGACCTTTCGCTGAGTGCACTAACGCTCTACCGACTGAGCTACCCAGGAACTTCACCCAATACAGTCCTTTTTTCCCTTTATATCCACATACCTCGAGTGGGCTGACAAGACGCCAGAAACCCACATCGAGTGCACACAAACTCTGTGTGACTTGAAATTGTGGTTTTCTGTTAACGTACCTACAGTAACGTATATATTAAGCAAATCTAGCTTGCAGATATGTGGATATAAAGGAAAAAATTGAGACTGCGTCCGATGAAGTTCCTGGGTAGCTCAGTCGTTAGAGCGTTAGTGCGCTCAGCCAACGGTCCCGGAATCGATACCTGGCCCCGGAGCAATTTTTCCCTTGAAATTTATTATTATTATTATTATTATTATTATTATTATTATTATTATTATTATTATTATTATTATTGCAAATCTGTTCACAAGTTACTGAAAATGACTACTCCTTCGTATGCTTGTTCAGAAATTTTTGACAAAGACAACTGTCAGAAATAGAAGAACTCGTTGGTTTCGTAGTTAACATAGCGTAAGACCAAGGTTCAAGGAAACAGCTCAAACAAATGACACAGGTCTACGCACATCCAGATCCTATGAAAGAAGATAATATCCATTTTTCTACTGGAAATGGAATTATAGTCCGCAAAATATATATAACTTATTTACTTGCTTACTTACAAATGGCTTTTAAGGAACCCGGAGGTTCATTGCCGCTCTCACATAAGCCCGCCATCGGTCCCTATCCTGAGCAAGATTAATCCAGTCCCTACCATCATATCTCACCTCCCTTAAATCCATTTTAATATTATCTTCCCATCTACGTCTCGGCCTCCCCACAGGTTTTTTTCCCCTCCGGCCTTCCAACTAACACTCTATATGCATTTCTGGATTCGCCCCCATACGTGCTACATGCCTTGCTCATTTCAAACGTCTGGATTTAATGTTCATAATGTCAGGTGGAGAATACAACGCGTGCAGTTCTGCGTTGAGTAACTTTCTCCATTCTCCTGTAAGAAATTAAATTATTGTAAAATGACAGTAAAAGAAGTTAATAATAATACGCACTTACGGTGTATGAAAAAAAATTTTCCGTTCTGACGTGTTCTTATTGCATTTCCCTTACGTCAGTTACAGAAACAATATCGAGGTTGCTCGCGCTGCGGGTGGTAGCCAGTTAGCGGGAGAGATTTTCTTTTTATATTCGCGTTAGAATAAAGGAGAAAAGTGAAACCTGTCTTCTCATGTATACAGAAAATATTTTGTGTATTCTCAGAAACCCAGGTTACCCATGAGCTTTAACACTGGTGCATGGCACACGTACAGTGTGATTGAGAGTGAAATGGAACAGATGAGTGTAACCTATGTATGATTGGTAGGTAAACGGTTCAATGAATAGTGTTTCATTGTGCGAAAGTTGTTTAGATACTTCATAAACCTTTGAGGATATGTGGAATTGTGGAATAGTGTTGAGTAAATACGTATATCTTTTCGTTTACGTAAAGTTCCCTTTTATCCTCCAGCTACGAAGCGATTCATGGTCATGTGTGGGGAAATTATGCCGAAATGAGTGGTTTTAAACAAGAGTAAAGGTCTATAATTGTTCACTCGAGGGCACAGTTGTGTTCGGAATGAAACATTTCTTCGGATTTTAAAACTATAATCATGCTCGAAATGTTCTGCAGTGTGTCCACGTACTTCAAAGAAATGTCATGATTTCGTTACAGCCTAGAGCGGCGGAATACACGGGTAAAAGATGTTAACACATGTAGGAGAGTTGACTAACTAAATTCAAATAATGCAGCATTTCAAAAGTAATTTTTTAGAAAATATTTTTTGTCATGGTTCTGAGAACGAGTTGTGTATAGAATAGAAACTCGAATGTGATGTAAACCAGTGGTATTCAGTCTGTGTGCGTGGTTATGCCAAGGGGTACGCAACCCACTGATAACATACAGTCGGACACAAAAGTCTACATACACCCTAAAAATAACACTTAAATTCAAAATCAATAAAGAAAATATTATGTATTCACTTTCTGTGACATAAACAGACATTTTAGGAAATGAAAAACAACATATATACTGCATTATTAATAACAGTTCCATATAATAACATCTTAAGCACACAAAAGAAAAACCGTTCAGGTACAAAAGTCAACATACATTTTGATTATTTTCACTTTCAGGCACCATTTAATATTTTGTATTTCCACCTTTCGCTTCTATCACAGCTTCCAAACGTCGAGGCATAGATTCCACCAATTTTTTTGTGTCTGCTGATGTAAATTTATTCCAGTCTTTCACTAAGGCAGCTTTTAAATCCTTCTTGCTTTTGATTTTTTATTTTGTTATCCTCTGCTTTAGTTCTTCCCAAAGATGTTCAATTGGGTTGATGTCTGGTGACTGGAGAGGCGAATGCAACTGTTTTGGTACATTGTAAAGTAGCCATTCTTTTACGACAATGGCCGTATGCTTGGGGTCATTGTCTTGCTGAAACACCCAGTCTGTTCCTAGTCCAAGTTTCTCAACAGATTGTTTCAAATTCTCCTTTAATATGGTGAGATACTTCCATTTATCCATAATGTCCTCAATAAATACTAAATTCCCAACCCCAGCTCCAGACATGCAACCCCATACAAGAATATTTCCATCACCATGCTTCACTGATGGAACAAGATTTTTCTTTTTCAAACTTTCATTCCTTTTTCGCCACACCTTTTGCTTTCCATCACATTGAAATATGTTGAATTTACTCCCATCCGTGAAAAACACTGTATTCCAGTATGTGGAATCTTTACTTCGATGCAGAGTTGCAAATTCTAGGCGCTTCTGTTCATTTACCATGCTTATGAACGGTTTTTTCCTTGCTATTCTACTTTGAAACTCATGCTTTTTCAAAAGTCTTCGTACTGTGATGGGATGAACAATATTTCCACTAGTATTTGCGACATCTACTGCCAACTCCGTAGCTGTAATTTTGGGATCTGAATTCACTTTTCTAATGATGTGTCGTTGCTCCCTGTTAGATAATTTTGTTGGTCTTCCACATCTGGCTTTGTTTTCTACACTTCCTCGATCATTGTAGTTCCTTATTACGGTTTGGATACTTGCATGTCTCCTTCTAATAATTTCCCCAATTTTACGCATTGAAAAGCCCTTTTTATTGAGCTCAATTATATTTTTTCTTACCTCCACTGATATTTCAGTTCTTTTTGGATCCATGATACGCGATCAAATTATGTATTGTAATACACATCTACTGTTTTAACAAACTGCACCAATTTCACTGTGTTCACTGCAACGTCTCTCCTACAACTGACGAAAGAATCGCAGTGTATGTTCACTTCTGTACTTCAGTAAACACAAACAGTTGCATCTAACAAGCTTGTAGTGCAAGATACTGGTCCGAATACCTTGGTTTTTGTTGTTATGGAAGTGGACGCAGACATAGAGTTTCACGTTAACATCTGTGCATTCAGGGTTGTACAAAATATGCTAAAAATGGGGGTGTATGTAGACTTTAGTGTCCGACTGTATGTATACTTGGCTCGGAAACATGACGGCCTCTCTTCTTGGAATTGGTAATCCCTCATAAACCCCCATCCTCTACTCAACCCCTAGCCGCGTGGCAGAAATACAATAGATCCCAGCATTGCCAAATATAGCAGTCATTGCCTCTTAGCTTTCACTCGTTAGTGTCTTTTCAGACATTTGTCGACGTGTTGTTTTATACCGTTGTGCGCTTCAATATGTCTAATTTATTCCGGCCATGGTTAATGAGTGTTGGAGATGATCCGCAGCCAGGCCTCCTGATACACCTGAAGATCCAGGACCATCACGACAAGAACAACAAATAACACCGTCGAAGAAAACAGAGTATCTTATTTGCAGAGGAGCGTAGCTAAGAAAACAAAGTGTTAAAATTGTGTCTAACGTTAGAAATTCTATCCATAAAGTAATCGAAAGTTCAGGCAGTTTAATAAGTATAAATCTTAATCACTTAACATCGGACGCAACCGGCGGAGTTGGATATATGGGCATAGAAATTAAGAATTACGGTTCACCAACTAAAGAGAAAATAAACAAATTAAAACAGAATTCGGTAAGATAGACGATTTACATGATTTACATGATTTACATGATAGACATGATTTACTTCGCCGAACAGTATGTGAACAGTACGCGAAAGAGATATCGCCAACAGCAACACCGTCCTTAGCAACCTAAATAATGACATTATTCACAGCAGTGCTTAAAAGTTTTCTAACTTACAGCAGTGAATTAAATGTTTTTAAATCACTCTCTACATGACAACCAACATATTAGCAATAGTAAAATGAATGTATATGAACTTCTTCGTCAACACATTACAAAGAAAAGCCCTACAATTTAAAATTAAATTTACATACCAGTAATGAATAAAATATTGTATAGCATACTAGAGTAAACAGATTTTATGCGTTCGTAGAAATTATCACCCAAGGCGAAGTAGATAAAATCTAACTTTACTCTTTTGTACTATACATTCTATAACTATTCAATGATCACAGTTTCAGAAAATTTTACCAGCGCAACATTCTTAATTAAGTACAAAATTCTGGAACTTCAATAACATGAGAATTTAACACTTATTATAGAAGTCTACATTTTTTTGTTTATTTAGGCAAAACATGTTAGTGAAAATATAAATATAAAGTGTTTTTAAAATAAGTTTGTTCATTTTTATACCAATTTTGTTTTAGTAATTATAAATTAAGGTATATTTACAAAGATAATATAGTCTTTCTGAAAATCGCGGTTTCACGGAACACAGTTTGAAAAACGTTCGCAAATCACAATGACTTCAAGAATTGGCAACTCGGCTAAGGGTTTATCCCTTGCGCGTGCCTGCAGTTAACTGGTGAAGGGTATGAGGGAAGGTCGTCATGTTTTCGTGCGAAGTATAAAATAATTATGTATCATTTATTTCATTACACTTACTGATATTATTGCAGTTCACGTATATTTTCTTTTACAATATCAACTCTTGTTTTTCCATGCTTTAGTAACATATTACATACTTGCAAATCAAGATTTTCAGGTATAACTCCCTGTAAAGTTGATTTGAATAATTTCGAGGGAAAAATTGTTCCGGAGCCGGGTATCGAACCCGGGACCTTTGGTTTAACGTACGTTATTATTCATATTACATACTTCATTAGTATTATTGCATCAATAACGTCTGTCTGTATAATAATAATAATAATAATAATAATAATAATAATAATCAGTTTGGAAGCAAATCCCGAAAAGACAAAGTATATGATTATGTCTCGTGACCAGAATATTGTACAAAATGGAAACATAAATATTGGGGATTTATCCTTCGAATAGGTGGAAAAATTAAAATACCTTGGAGCAATGCTAACAAATTAAATGATACTCGAAGGAAATTAAACGCAGAATAAATATGGGAAATGCGTGTTATTATTCGGGTGAGAACCTTTTGTCATCTAGTCTGCTGGCAAAAAATCTGAAAGTTAGAATTTATAAAACAGTTATATTACCGGTTGTTCTGTATGGTTGTGAAACTTGGACTCTCACTTTGAGAGAGGAACAGAGATTAAGGGTATTTGAGAATAAGGCGCTTAGGAAAATATTTGGGGCTAAGAGGGATGAAGTTACAGGAGAATGGAGAAAGTTACACAACGCAGAACTGCACGCATTGTATTCTTCACCTGACATAATTAGGAACATTAAATGCAGACGTTTAAGATGGGCAGGGCATGTAGCACGTATGGGCGAATCGAGAAATGCATATATAGTGTTAGTTGGGAGACCGGAGGGAAGCAGACCTTTCGGGAGACCGAGACGTAGATGAGAGGATAATATTGTTTAGGTGAGGGGTTTGGACTTTTTCCATTGCTGGTTGTCACAATAAAAAATTAAGACACAACGTTTCGAAGGGTGGTTCTCCCTTCGTCTTCAGGTGGAAGGAAGGAGAGAAAGGAAAAAACCTAGTGCCAACATACTGCTAATGACTTCGGATTTTTCTTAATTCGAATCTCCACCGAAGCCAGGAATCAACGATCAGCCATACAGAATAGCTGTACGTAACGATTCCACGTGTATCAACGTCGGTTAGTGTAATCACCGATTAAAATTTCCACATAAATCCTGGTTAAGCATTTTTATTTGCATCGACCTCGGTTAGAACTTAATCAGCAACACCATTGCTTTCCAACCCCTCATTTAGATCAGGATAATATTAAAATGGATTTGAGGGAGGTGGGATATGATGATAGAGAGTGGATTAATCTTGCACAGGATAGGGACCGATGGCGGTCTTATATGAGGGCGACAATGAACCTTCGGGTTCCTTAAAAGCCGTTTGTAAGTTGTAAGCTTAAAAAAATGTAGAGCATATAAATTTCACCAATCACCTCCCTTAACATTTAATGAAAAATTTTTGGATGCAAACAGTTGTGCGATATACGAGACATTCTTGAAGGAAAATCCTCCATCACGCCAAAAGATTTATCTCTCTGTGTAACAAAATATGCCCCAATAACCTCATGTGAGTTCGTACTCATTAGCATTCGTACTGTTAAAGGAAATATATTTTCTCTTCATTTATTAGTGCACATTTATTGGTATATTTTGCACTGTTTAAGGGCATGTTTGGATGCATATTCAGTAGTTTTTTTAGGACATGAACTTTCGGGCCTTACTTATGAAAAATTATCTGTAGGTATATTAAAACAGTAGTATACTGTATTTCAATAAAATTAGCAATAATATTTGTTAAGTTTTAATTTAGTTTGTCTCAATTTTGGCTGCTATTTAAGATTAATTTACTTACAGTATATACAGAAGAATGGCTGTGAAGTACTAGAAAGTGTGTGCTGCATTTGCCGATGTACTCAATCAGTGCCTCAGGGTACATTTAGCTGTTACCTAAATTAGTTGGCTTGTCACGTGACTTCTATTTAAAATACTTAAAAGTTGAAAGTGAACAGAGCTGATATATACTTGTATAAAATAGCTGTATCCGTTCCATCGTCCACCCTGCGGCAGGAATGATATTATTTGCAACATTTTAAACAATGCTGCTTGAAGTGTAGAAGTTGTGAAGAGATGAAGGAAAGAAAATTCTCCAGAGGACCAGAATAGCTCTTGGTAACAAATGCAACTTATGAGTTCTCCTTTCTCTGTCTTCCGTAATGATGGGAGTCAATACCTGGCTCACAAGCACTGGGTGCTTCTGCCCAATGACATGGTGCAAAACCCGAAAAGACCGCACCGTGAAGTAACACTATACTTAAGTCTTGTAAAATTTATGACCACGTGTATCAACGTCGGTTAGTGTAATCACCGATTAAAATTTCCACATAAATCCTGGTTAAGCATTTTTATTTGCATCGACCTCGGTTAGAACTTAATCAGGGGGTAACCACGGTAATCTCAAACGGCCACATTCGAGCGGTTAAAGAAGATAACCAGTGATTAGTAGTGAAATAAAATGTCAGCCAGATTCACAGCTGATCATTTTGAAGACAAATTATCGCATATTTGGATTACTTGGATCGAGATGATGGTGAGCGTGGATATGTGTTAGTTGAAAGATATTGTGGGTCCCTATCACCACGGCATGGCGCGTCCTCAGGTTGCGGATAGAGGAGACGGCCTCCAGATATGGAGGGTAGCTGCGAATATATTGAATAAGCAGTCGTGGACAGCCGATAAGGGGTGGTCCTCCAGCTTGGGGGTTGGGCGAAGGGCTAACAACCCATCACCGTAAAAAACAGCTTGTTACGTATCCCTATAATAAGCCTCGGAATAGGACTGATTCTCTGGCACGACCACAGCAAAGGAATAAGGTTTTGAGATTTGGCACTTGGAACGTAACTAGTCTTTATAGCACAGGAGGGGTAACATTAGTAGCAAAAGAACTAGCTAGATATAGAATAGACTTCGTAGGAGTACAAGAGGTTAGGTTAGGTGGGAATGGCATATCACAAATAGGAGATTACTTGTTGTATTATGGGGAAGGAAACAATAATCACCAATTAGGAACAGGATTCTTTGTTCATAAAAGAATAATATCAGCAGTAAAAAAGGTCGAATTTATCAGTGACAGGTTATCATATTTAGTACTTAAGGGTAGATGGTGCGACATCATAGTTATAAATGCTCACGCCCCTACAGAAGAGAAAGACGACCATATAAAGAATAGCTTCTATGAGGAATTGGAAGATACTTTTGATCAGTTCCCTAGATATCACGTGAAAATTTTATTGGGGGATTTCAATGCTAAAGTAGGACGGGAGGATATTTTTAGACCAATTATTGGAAAAGAGAGCCTACACGCAATTAGTAGTGACAATGGAGTTAGATTAGTCAACTTTGCCACATCGAAAAATTTAATTGTCAAAAGTACAACATTCCCCCATAAGGATATACATAAATATACTTGGACTTCTCCAGATGGATTGACACACAACCAAACAGATCACATCTTGATAGATAAACGGAGACATACTAGTATAGTAGATATTCGAACTTTCAGGGGTGCAGACTGTAATTCTGACCATTATTTGGTGATTGGAGAATTAAGAGAAAGATTATCAGTAGCCAAGCGAGTAGAGCAGCAAGTTAATATTACTAAATTCAATATTTTGAAATTAAAGGACGAGGAAGCTAAGCAAAATTATCAGGTCGAAATTTCGAATAGGTTTGCCACTTTAGAAAGTTCCGACGAAGTTGAGAAAGAATTAGATGTTAATAGCGTATGGGAAAATATCAGAGATAGTATCAAAATTGCAGCTGAGCAGAGCATAGGTTATTATGAAACTAAGAAAAAGAAACCTTGGTTTGATGAAGATTGTTGCATGGTAGTAGAAAGAAGGAAACAGGCAAAACTGAAATTCTTACAGGATCCAGTTGAGGAGAAGAGAGATAATTATTTCAATGAAAGACGGGAAGCAAGTCGTACACTTAGGAATAAAAAGAGAGGTTACTTGAAGGAAAAACTGAATGAGGTAGAAACAAATAGTAAGAATAAAAACATTCGAGATTTATATAAGGGTATAAAGGAATTTAAGAACGGATATCAGCCAAGGGTAAACGTGATCAAGGATGAGAATGGTGACTTGCTTGCAGACTCTCCATCAATCCTAAACAGATGGAAAAACTATTTTGCGCAACTACTAAATGTACATAGGCCAAATAGAAATGATCGGGACGAAATTGAAATACAAACTGCTGAGCCATTTATACCCGAACCCACACTTTCAGAAGTCAAAATTGCGATAGAAAATCTGAAAAAGTACAAGTCCCCAGGTATCGATCAAATTCCAGCAGAATTAATACAAGAGTGTGGAAGTGCATTATATAGCGAAATTTATAAACTTGTACTTGCTATTTGGGAAAAGGAAATTGTACCAGAACAATGGAAGGAGTCCATAATTGTACATATTTTTAAAAAGGAGGACAAAACCAACTGTGGTAACTTTCGAGGAATATCACTTTTGTTGACGTCGTACAAAATTTTGTCCAATATTCTTTTGAGAAGATTAACTCCGTACGTAGATGAAATTATTGGGGATCATCAGTGCGGTTTTCGGCGTAATAGATCGACTATTGATCAGATTTTTTGTATTCGACAGATAATGGAGAAAAAATGGGAGTATAAGGGTACAGTACATCAGTTATTCATAGATTTCAAAAAGGCATATGACTCGGTTAAGAGGGAAGTATTATATGATATTCTTATTGAATTTGGTATTCCCAAGAAACTAGTTCGATTAATTAAAATGTGTCTCAGTGAAACATACAGCAGAGTCCGTATAGGTCAGTTTCTATCTGATGCTTTTCCAATTCACTGCGGGCTAAAGCAGGGAGATGCACTATCACCTTTACTTTTTAACTTCGCGCTTGAATATGCCATTAGGAAAGTTCAGGATAACAGGCAGGGTTTGGAATTGAACGGGTTACATCAGCTTCTTGTCTATGCGGATGACGTGAATATGTTAGGAGAAAATACACAAACGATTAGGGAAAACACGGAAATTTTACTTGAAGCAAGTAGAGCGATCGGTTTGGAAGTAAGTGCCGAAAAGACAAAGTATATGATAATGTCTCGTGACCAGAATATTGTACGAAATGGAAATATAAAAATTGGAGATTTATCCTTCGAAGAGGTGGAAAAATTAAAATATCTTGAAGCAACAGTAACAAATATAAATGACACTCGGGAGGAAATTAAACGCAGAATAAATATGGGAAATGCGTGTTATTATTCGGTTGAGAAGCTCTTATCATCCAGTCTGCTGTCCAAAAATCTGAAAGTTAGAATTTATAAAACAGGTATATTACCGGTTCTTCTGTATGGTTGTGAAACTTGGACTCTCACTCTGAGAGAGGAACATAGGTTCAGGGTGTTTGAGAATAAGGTACTTAGGAAAATATTTGGGGCTAAGCGGGATGAAGTTACAGGAGAACGGAGAAAGTTACACAACACAGAACTGCACGCATTGTATTCTTCACCTGACATAATTAGGAACATTAAATCCAGACGTTTGAGATGGGCAGGGCATGTAGCACGTATGGGCGAATCCAGAAATGCATATAGAGTGTTAGTTGGGAGACCGGAGGGAAAAAGACCTTTAGGGAGGCCGAGACGTAGATGGGAGGATAATATTAAAATGGATTTGAGGGAGGTTGGGTATGATGATAGAGACTGGATTAATCTTGCACAGGATAGGGACCGCTGGCGGGCTTATGTGAGGGCGGCAATGAACCTTCGGGTTCCTTAATAGCCATTTATAAGTAAGTAAGTATGAGAAATTAGGTCTAGATGAAATAATCCTATTTCTTCTACGAACCGGGTTAACAATATTACGATTCTATGCAAATTTTATTTTCTGCATTTTAAGAGGGAACAAACTCAGTACGAATCATTCACGAAGTAAGCAATGTAATAATAGGCTAATAGCATTACTTGGCTCAAGGTGGTATAACTGGGATCCTTTATTGTACACATATTCGTTTCTCCTGGTGGTCTGTTTTATCATTTTCCCTCTTGGATTCTCCATCTTTTTTCCAAATACAGTAAAATATCGTTAATCCGGACTCCGATAAGCCGGATTTAACTTAATCCGAACAGGCAAAAAAAAATGATGAATTTGAATAAATTAAAAGAACCTTGTTTTAAGACTTACGTACTTTTATACATTAGAACCATGGAATTACAATGATTACAATGTTACACCTATAGTATTAAAAATAAAGAAAATTCATAAAGTTTGCATTAAAGTAATTAAACTATACAAATAGATATTGTTTTCGATTACACAAACAAAGGTTTAAAGTAATTATTTTATATTTTACTGTACTGTATAGTATATTTAGGCCTATGTCCATTAAATGTATCATAATAATAAACGTTATTTTTGCTATAACCGGAGTTTTATTGCACTTTCTGCTGTTTTCAGTTAATCCGGACCTTCGTTAAAAACCGGTCATTTTATCTCCCCAATTAGTCCGGATTAACGAGGTTTTAATGTACACATTTACATCTAGCAATTAAGTCTACCAACATTTCAGACTGACATTCAATTGAGTATGCGCAGTCTTTTAGTCGTTGACTAGGCCTATCGTCTTTGCCGAGGTATGAATGCTTTCCTTTCGTCACTTTGTAGAAACAGTGTACATGGTTAAATGAGATGTGTAACCGTGTGTAACTGTTGATTTTAAATGGTGCACCGAAATTACATTTTAACCACGGTTACTTTTTGATCGAGGCTTCGTAATCCATGGTTACAACATTTTAAACAGAGGTTGATGCACATCGCCATTGAAGCATTATAACAGCCAATTACGGACATGATAACGTGGACGCTAGTTAATAAAATATGTTCATAAATTGTATTTTATTGAACTGATTAGCATTTGGTGAATATGGGTATAATCTAAGCACTACCGGTACTTACTGAGGAATCTAAAGTTTTTTTTTTTTTTTCAGCACAATAATTTTGGTATTAATGCGTTGAAATTTGGACAGACCTACTGTTACGAATGAAACAGACATCGCGAGATGACCTAGAAGTAATGGACCTTAGTCTGTTGAAATGGTAAATTTTATTACTTATAAATCAGAAACTCTTGAAATTCAGCATTTGAATGATTACTTTTTAGTTGTGTTTTATATTGGTCAGTCAAGCACAATTTTAAGAGTTTTATGTAGAAGAACTTAACTTGGTGAGCGTTGCAATAATTATATTCTACATACGCAGAAATTCCTGCAGTGGTTGCATTGATGATTAATAACATCAGCCTTGATACTGAGCAAAAAATTCCTGCATCGATACGCACAAGGAAAATTGTGCGATAGTCTATACGGAATGAGTTATACACAGAGTGACCCGTTGATCTTGATAACTAACTGTTTTCCTTTATTTCATTTGAAATTATAAAATGTTGGAACTTGTTTCTCTACAAAGAAACCATTCTAATCCAAGATTACTGCTATTATTACTGTATTTTTCAATAAAAATACCAGTGACGTCATTTTATAGAATAGAAGCCTTAGTAGTTCAGTCGCTATAGTAGCGGATTCTGGACTGGAAGGTCTCGGATTCGCGCCCGGATAGTGGCGGGATTTTTTCATTATAACTTCCAGGACGGCTCCGGGATGCACTCAACCTTCTATAAAATTGAATACAAACTCTTTCCGGGGATAGAAAGGCGGCCGGAGCGTGGTGCTAACCACATCTCTACCTCCATGACCCCATTAATCTTACGACGTCACGGGATACATTTACATTTCGTTGAATGACATTAATTTTTGTTGCATATATATATATATATATATATATATATTTTTTTTTTTTTTTTTTTTAACTATATGTAATAATGTAGCGCTTTGGCGTAAAACTAACAGGCCATGCGAGGGAGTTCTTCTTGTCATGAGTTATCAAGCGTGTACTTAAAGCAAACGTAGACAAAACAGTTACAACACTAATTACAAATAATTGATATACGAAAGTGTAACTTGGGCACTAAATAGAGCACAGAGAAAAATGGAAAATGTCTGCCGAAATGAAATTTATAAGACAAGTAGCTGGATGTATTAGAATGGACGAAATCAATAACCTCACAATACGAAAGGAACTAAAAAACTTCAACCAAAATGACCTAATCTCACAGAAGAAAACTTAACTGGAAGAACACGTAGTAAGGATGAACAAAACAGGAATACAGACGTGGACAGATTATTAGCAAAACTGAAGATTTTTATTATATATTTTTACAATATATGATTCTTCAATTCAGACTGCAGTTGACATTTTTGCGTATTTCCAAATTATTAGCAAAATTGAAGATTTGTATTGTATATTTTTAGAAAATTTGACTCTTCAATTTGGACTACATTTGATATTTTTGCATATTTACAAATTATTAGCGAAACTGAAGATTTTTACTATATATTTTTACCAAATTCGACTCTTCAATTTGGACTACAGTTCACATTTTGGATATTTCCAAATAATTAGCAAAACTGAAGATTTTTATTTTATATTTTGACAAAATTTGACTCTTCAAATTAGACTGCAGTTGACAGTTTTGCATATTTACAAATTTTTAGCAAAATTAAAGATTTTTATTATATATTCTTACAAAAATTGGCACTTCAATTTAAACTACAGTTGACATTTTTGCATTTTTCTGTCTACTATAATGATATAAATATGAAAAATTGTCAACTGTAGTGTAAATTGAAAAGTCAAATTTTGTAAACGGAATTATCATAAAAATCGTCAATTTTGTTAATAATTTGTCCACGTCTGTAGTTTAACAAGCTATGACCTACAAACATTGGTTAAGAGTGATGTGAGTCGACCGAGAAGACGATGGACGGGCGATTTTTATTCGTTGCGAGCGGAACGAAACAGATGGTTCAATATACGATGATGATTATGATGATGATGATGATGATGATGATGATGTAAGTTATCTGACTACGTATGGATATATTGGAACCCTAAAATTGGTATCTAAAATTTTTCAATTAGAGATAGTGTAATTATATTTAAACAAAAATAAAATACCATATTAGTTCTATTTTCTTAATAGCTAACAATATGTTAATTTTGAACAGTCATTCGTATAGATATCATTTTAAGTCCAAATTATTTTACTTGAATAAATTTTCAATTAGAAATAATTTTGTAAGTACAGCCCGATTATTTAGTCCTGACAGCTCGGCGACGCGAAAGAGGGGAAGTAATAGGAGTAGTGGGGAGAGCTCCGCAGTAGAGATAAGGGCGAGCGGTCGGTAAAGGAATGCAGTACAGCTTAATTGTATTAGAAACATAAAGCTCTACCGCATCGCTCCGAAGGCAAGCAAGTGACTAAACCAAACAATCCTTGGCGTAACTAAATGGACTCGCCTGACCCAGGCGCACATCGCCGGCGACTGTGGGGACTAATTAATACTTACAAGAAAGAAATCTAGTTTTGGAGATATACTGTATATGCCATATCACTTATCACTTAATCTTACTTCTTGATTAAAACTGTGAATAGCTTCCATCTAATTAATCAAACTTTCACGTAAGTGTTTTTATTTTTAAATGCTGTACAGAAGCCATTTCAGTTTATGTACAGTGTCTATATGGAAATAATTCATGTTCCTGGTATTCACGTGTTCGTGGTTTATGAATATAGCTCCATTTAATAATTTTATATTGTGCAGATGTTATTCGTTGCTTTCTACACAGATGATAGAAATGATAAATCATGCGAAGGTAATGCAATGAAAGTAGCCGAAAATGGAGTATCCTGGCATAACTCCCCCTAACATCGTTTTAGTCTGCGAGCTTTAACATTTCAGGATTCGAACCCAGCGCTGGGCTTGCGTTGGACATTCGGTACATGAACGTTAAATCAAAAGGATAATGTATGTATCCAATGCCTACCCACTTCACTTTACGTGATTCGGGTTTCAAAAGGATAATGTAGTCTTCTATATTTCGTTCCTGTCTTAAGTCTTCGGGTTTGGCCTATTCTTTTTAATTTATCATTTAACAACGCTATATCAGATACTAGATAATTTAGCGTCGATGAAATTGATGATAGTGAGATGATATTTGGCGAGATGAGACCGAGGATTCGCCATAGATTACCTGATATTCGCCTTACTGGTGGAGAAAACCTCGGAAAAACCCAACTACGTAATCAGCCCAAGCGGGAATCGAATCGACGCCCGAGCGCAACTCCGGATCTGCAGGCGAGCTCCTCAGCCGACTGAGCTACGCCGGTGGCCTCATCCAGTAGTTCCAAAAGGTTGGTCTGTAACCCTTTGGCTTGCAATCTATTCTTATTCTTATTCATTTTCTTTTTGTTCATTCTCCAAACATGTCGAGAATAATTTTTCTTATGTTTTGTATAATAATCATAGAATACTTACTGGAACAAACAGGGATCGAAATCTATTATCGGTTGGGAATTGTTCAAACGACTAACGATACCCCTGTGGAAAGTTTGTAGCATTATTTTACAGACGTACTGTACTTTACTTTAGTGAAAATGACGGGTGTATTCCAGCACAATACAAGGTAAAGGTGACCACTCAGCAGAGATGGAAATCTCTTACAGCAAGTCAGTGACCTCTACTTTGAACTCAGGCGAGAGAAATAGAAGCAGTAGGGGGAGAAGGAGAAACGAGAGAAGATAGAGGAATACACCTTTCTAAATGAGCAAAATGATGAAGATGAAAAGGAAAAGTAAACAAGAGGTGATAGTGAAGAGAAGAAGTAGTTATAAATTTCGATGAAGAAGAAAAAGAAAACGATTATAATTATCTGAATTATGTTAAATGACGCAGAAAATGAAGATGAATATTATAAAGCTGTAGTTATAAATTTCGATAAAATATGAAAGATAACGATTATAATTATTTCGATTATGGTAGATGAATCTGAAAATGAAGACGAATATTATAAAGATGTGCTTATAAATTTCGATGAAGAAGAAAAAGAAAACGATTATAATTATCTAAATTACGTTGGGTGAACAGAATATGAAGATGAATATTATAAAGATGTAGTTATAAATTTAGATGAAGGAAAATAACACGATTATATTATGAAGATGTAGTTATAAATTTCAATTGATAAGAAAAAGAAAACGATTATAATTATCTGAATTATGTTAGATGAATCAGAATATGAAGATGAATATTATAATGATGTGGTTATAAATTTCAATGAAGAAAAGTAATACGATTATATTATAAAGATGTCATTATAAATTTCAATGAATAAGAAAAAGAAAAAGATTATTATCAGAATTATGTTAGATCAAGCAGAAAATGAAGATGAATATTATAAAGATGTAGTTATAAATTTCAATGAAGAAGAAAAAGAAAACGATTTTAATTATCTGAATTATATTAGATGAAGCAGAAAATGAAAATGAACATTATAAAGATGTAGTTATAAATTTCGATGAAGAAAAATAACACGATTATATTATAAAGATGTAGCGCTAGTTATAAATTTCAATGAAGAAGAAAAAGAAAACGATTATAATTATCTGGATTATGTTAGATGAAGCAGAAAATGAAGAGGAATATTATAAAGATGTAGTTATAAATTTCAGTGAAGAAGAAAAAGAAAACTATTATAATTATCTGAATTATGTTAGATGAAGCAGAAAATGAAGAGGAATATTATAAAGATGTAGTTATAAATTTCAGTGAAGAAAGAAAAGAAAACGATTATAATTATCTGAATTATGTTAGATGAAGCAGAAAATGAAGAGGAATATTATAAAGATGTAGTTATAAATTTCAGTGAAGAAGAAAAAGAAAACGATTATAATTATCTGAATTATGTTAGATGAAGCAGAAAATGAAGATGAAGATTGTGAAGGTAATCATTAAGGAAAAGGAAAGTTTATAATGACTAGCAGTAACAGTAGGCCTAACATTGAAGCGATGGAGAACGTGAAAAGAACGAAATCCCGGCACGAAAAATGAACTGCATATAAACATGAACATTGCGATGAGTAAACAGCTTCATATCGTCATGAATCTTGGAGTAGGTCGTGATATGTGGAGTTGTTGATAACGAACACCTGGAGAAATGGTGCAAGAGATCGTGTTCCGTCACCACTCCGTCTCATCGTTGAAGCTAGGCGTGCACCGATGCCCGATCATTCGTAATCAGACGGAGGGGAAATCTGACCTTCATCGCTTACAAGGAAGTAGTAGTAGGGTCGCATATAAGGAGCGACAGTCGTTGAGCATTCACGCTAGTAATTCGAAATTTGGTTTGTGGTGTGTGTCTAATCAGTGCTCTTGCGGATCACTCAGGTTCGCAGCGGTCGCATTGCGCTTCGTTTACCATTCGAGCAAAAATCCGCTTGTAATACTAATATTTTATTGCAAGGAGGAAATACTTTTTTGTGGTCAGTATATTCGTTTATCCATGTAAATGGATAAATTTAATTTTTATGAAAATTACTCTTCGTTAAATGAAATTCAGTAATGTATTTTCAGAGTATTAATTAGATTTGTAACAGTAGTATACTTCATGTCAAATAATGTCATGGGTTACATTCAAGTTGAAAAATATATTTTGCATGCTTTTGTTACTAAAAGGTATACATGATTCTTCTAGTATTCTTTACTGTAGAATGTATTTGTTTAAAATTCTGTGAGTGAAATAGTATTTTAACTCTTATCAGAATATTTAAATTTTAGAATTCGAATTTCCATTAATGTAATGAAAGTTATTTTTTAATATTAGGTCTAAACTATAATGATCCCCGGTAAAACTATAAATTAGTCAATAAAAGACCAGTAGGCTTGTTTTCGTAAAAGACTAGTACTTTCCCTGGGCTAGGGTGACCAGATTCAAATCGATAGAAAAAAGGACACAAAGCTTCAAAAAGGAGGACATTGTTCGAAAAAAAGAGGACAGAAAATATGTACTTAGATTTAGGCTTAGGCCTATATTATACTTAAAATTATGCCAATATCTATTTTATTACAGCATATTTATAATAAAACTTAATAATATAAAGTGATTTTACAGTTAACTACATATGAAAGCCAAAGGAGTTATAATTATTATCAAAATACATAAAAAAAATCGCACAAAATGTGAATTTAATATTAGGCCTACTTTGTATGCAAAGAGAATTATGATCATTGGCAAAAAGTATATTCCGTCGATGCTACTGCCACCTACAGTCAAATTACTTGAAAAAGGCGTCAAATCAGATAATTTCAAAATATCAGGCATACAAGTTACGAAAAGGATGACATTTCTTGATTTTTTAAAAATCCGCCCGGACCCCGGACAAAGGTCTAAAAAGGAGGACATGTCCGGACAAAAGAGGACGTCTGGTCACCCAACCCTAGATAGAAAAAAATAGCACTGCAAATGGAGTAATAATCAGTATTTTGCCGTGCACCAAATTTGTAATAAAACTATGTAAGTACACATTACCGTGGATCACTACAATTGTTCAAATATTAGCAACATATCTTTACTGTAGATTAGAATAATTTACCAATATTTATTAGTAGTCTGTGTACTATCATGTTTATGCTCTTTTTCCCCAAACCACATGGTTTGCAATCCATAGTTCACATATCAAGTACAGTTCCATTAAAAAAATGGCCCGGCTGAATTTTCAAAGTTCCAAATTTAACGCATTGCACATGCTCGGTGCTCCAAAGCAGTTGTACACACGAGGTCGCTTTGACAGTTATTGAAATTAATTTTACGTCGATTGTTGTAATCAGAAAGACATTTGAATAGATGCGATGAAAATTGAATAGGCCTATTTTATAAGTCGTGCAGTAAAATTAAGTTATGGTAAACGAAATTAACCTGCATAGTTAATTAAAAATGTTCTTTCCTCAACAGTATTCGGACCTTGAACTTTGTATCTACGAGCAAGCACGCTAGCACAGAGCGATGAATTGTCATAATCGGGGTTGCCGTACGGTCGTGTTTGTTTAATAATTTCATTCTTAGACATTAATTTGATCTTATTTCAGATTAAGTTCATGCTTTTTGCATTACCGTGAAATGCTGTTCAAATAATACTGGGTTAAAATAGTATATTACGATAAAAGATTGGGAAGTTCTTTTTACAAAATCGAGGAAAAGTTTGGAAAACAAGCAGAGCGAAAACATTTGTTAAATCGTTATGGTGTGAATCGCGCTCTGTAGGGAGTTTAAAGAGTTGGGCCATTTTTTTGTTTCTGAGACTGTACATTAGCACGTAAGGTTAGGTTAGTTAAGTTTAGGTAGGGATAGGTTTAGATTAGCGCTTAGTTGAGTGCTTAGCTACAACTGGCTAAAATCGAAGATATTCCGAATGGTTTAACAAGCAAAGTAAACTTAAACCATACTAAATTAATGCATATATCACAAATTTTAAGACATTGCTGAACGGAGGCTAGGCTTAAGCGTGAGTTTGAGCCCTTCTTGAGCTGATTATCTGGTTAGAGTTTCCTGAGACTTTTCCAAATTGTACAACGTATGTCGATTAGTTCTCGCTCTCACATCGTCAATCCCACTGATACTAGTCCAGTGGTTGTCAGCAATCGCTGAAATGGATAACGGGTAAGGAGTGTATGAGAATACGCACCGTCGCCTGTAGAAGGGACAGGGAGAAAGCATACCCGCCAGCAGCCACGGATGCACACTAGTGTCTCTCTTATCATTGGGTAAAAGACGCTAGCCCGAGGGTGCACTGTGCTGATGACCGCTACTAGTCGATACAGCTTCGTTATGCAGCCGATTAAGAATATGGAATATTCGGATAAATTTGCGTTTATGCTCTTGATGGAAGTAACAATTATATTGGTTTGCAATAACTCATCTATATCTAATAAAATTATCGTTTATATTCAGTTTCATAGTTATTTTTGCAAACTTACCTATTTTCAAAACAAGACAAATAACTGTAAATGATAAATGACATTATTTGAGTTAGTAAGGAAGTTACGCTTTGGATAAAGATGTAAAATGAGTGAGAGGTACAAGGGAACACTGATGCACCATTAACCTAGTTGTAATAGAAGAGTGATCTGCCTTGTTTTTATAGCACTTTTCAGAAAAACCTTAATATGCTTTGCTTTTGATACCAGCCTGTTATCTCTCGCCACACCTACTGTAGATACGAGATTCTCTTCGTGCAATTATCACAACAAATGGTGTATTATTCAGGCCAGTTACTTCATTTATATCACATTGCTAAGATGCGGTATAAATATACAATAGATCTATACAGAGTGGTCCACGCGTGTGGAGTAACGGTTAGCACGTCTAGCCGCGAAACCAGGTGGCTCGGGTTCGATTCTCGGTCGGGACAAGTTACCTGGTTGAGGTTTTTTCCGGGGTTTTCCCTCAATCCAATATGAGCAAATGCTGGGTAACTTACGGTGTTGGACCCCGGACTCATTTCACAGGCATTATCACCTTCATATCATTCAGACGCTGTTGATAAAGCGTCGTAAAACAACCCACTAAAAAAAATGTACAGAGTGGAAGTGATATAACTGTGGAGATTGAAGGGGCATACATTAAAATAAAAAGACCTATCATGCGTTTTGTAATTAAATGCATGGTTAATTAGAAAATTAGGCTGAAAGTCTGCGTGGTTTGGAAACAGAGCGTCGCCGACTCACATACGAAAGCATGCACACACGCACTCAGTCTGCACAGCAGAGTTCCGTCTCTTAGCCACTACAGTAGGGTTGTCAGACTTCCTAATGGAAGAAAATAACGATTCATGTTAATTTTTAATTTAATTTTCAAGAAAACCGTCCATTTATTTGAAAAACAGCAAAGGGATAATAAAAGATTTCTCAACAGTTTCTCTAATGATAGGAGTAAAAACCAGAATCGTTATCGTTCTGTTATCCTTCTTTAGCGATATAAATAATAGTCAAGTTATTTATATTTTGTTTTCGTTCGTTAGCGTTGTAAATAATATTCTGTTTTTGTTCTTCCACGATATAAATAATCTGTATTTATGCAAGTAATTATTATAATGTAAATAACCATTTTTCTTTGTAAAATAGGTTATTTTATTTAAATAATTAATTACATAGTGTATAATATCTTATATTAATTAAACAAACGAATATTTATCATTTATATTCTGTTACCATTCTTTAGTGATACTGTATAAATAATATTCAAGTTATTTGTATTGTTATCGTTCTTTATCGAGTAAAAATATGTTAACAATTAAGGGAAAAATATATATTTCTGAGAAAATTATTCATTTGAGACTAATATGGTATTATTTTTGTTGTGATCTATCCACGGAATAAGCTCTTAAAATCCGTAAAGTTATATTACTTCCACTCTGTATATAGCAATGCTATAATATATAGATGCAGAGTACTTCGTTCAAGTCTAATGATACTTGTCCACGGTACAACTTAAATCACATGCAGTGTCGAGTTTCGAAAGAAAAGTTCAGTTGCACAATGTCAACAATTATGCAACTTGAAAAATTGCACTTATACCGCTCTCATATTGGGCATGTTTTAAGTTGCATGCAATTTCAATAGTGGCATCGTAAACTTTCATAATATACGATTTGCTCCGTCTGAAAGTGACTTGAAAAGTTCAAATAATTTTTGTTGCACATAACCATCACAATGCGCTTGCATACGACATGTGTCTGCTGAATTTGAGTCTGATTAAGACTATTGCGATTGTTTTATTTTCAAGAATATGTGTTAAATGTAATACGATGTTTACAGTAATAAAAGCAATTTAATATACAGAGTGATTTACAAGAGTTACCGCCACTTACAGAGCATATTCCCGAAGACATTTTGAGCAAAAAAGTTATATAAACATTTGTCCTATTCTCAATATTTTCAGAGTTACACTAATTCGAAATTGTTTTAAAAAATACCTTTTTTCTTTAGTTTTAAGGGTAGAAGAATATTACAAATAGAGAATGAACTATTCAGAAGTGTAATTTCTTCAATTGGCTAGTGTTCTGAAGCTAAAATGTGTTGTTAATTCCATAGTTGCTTCGTACAGACTTTTTTTTTTTAATTTTTAACCACAAAATTGCATTTTTCTTACGCACTTATCACAACAATTGTTACAAATCACGTTATTCTTGTAAACCCTTTAAGAATGTACATTAGGATGCAAAACTGAACTGTAAAGAATCAAGTCACTAAAAGTCGTGTGATCTGTAACAATTGTTGTGATAAGTGTGGAAGAATAATGTAATTTTTAGATAAAAATTGGAACAAAAATCTTTACAAAGCAATTAAAGGATTAAAAACACGTTTTTAGCGTCAGAATATTGGTAAATTATTTTTTATTTTATTTTATTGGGTTATTTTACGACGCTGTATCAACATCTAGGTTATTTAGCGTCTGAATGATATGAAGGTGATAATGCCGGTGAAATGAGTCCGGGGTCCAACACCGAAAGTTACCCAGCATTTGCTCGTATTGGGTTGAGGGAAAACCCCGGAAAAAACCTCAACCAGGTAACTTGCCCCGACCGGGATTCGAACCCGGGCCACCTCGTTTCGCGGCCAGACTCGCTGACCGTTATTCCACATGTGTGGACTTTGTAAATTAAATAAAGTATACTTCTGAATAGTTAATTATCAATTTTAACCTTCTTTTACCTTTAATAGGCTACTAAGAAGTATTTGTCTAAATGTAACTCTGAAAATATTGAGAATAGGACCAATGTTTATATGACGGTGTTTGTTCAGAATGTCTTCGGAAATATGCTCCGTAAGTGACGGTAAGTCCTCGTGACTCACCCTATATTTCATATATATGACCACGAGAACGCAATGGATACGCGCCGATTTCTTATAGAGTCAAAAAAGTTTATTTAAAATTCAGCCAGCGGATTACCGCAATAAACAATGAAAAAAAAAATGCTCTCAACAAAATTAATCCAGTAAGTCACCTGAACATATTAAACAAAAACGAAGTTCACAAAATTAGAAAGCTGCACAGGAGACAAATATAAAACTAAACAGGAATCCTTCGATGTTTAAAATGTACACTCATAAATAAAAGCAGTCTTCATCCAAAACTTCTTAAGTAAATAATTTCACACATCTCGGGGACTTTGGTATAGAAAACAGATAATATACTTATGTGACTGTCGCTTAAAGGACAGTTCAGTTTCGCTATTATTGACAAAAAAATATATAAATATTTGTTTATACAAAGCGTTTAAAAAAGATTATAAAAGAACTTCGTGAGGTGGTACGGAAGGACATTTGGAGCCGTTTGAGATAGTGAATGTGTGTCCGCTAAAGCTTCCTTTCAGTAGATCTACGTCAGATCTACCCCTACAAGTTACTTCAAATAGGCCCTTTTGGTTCTTGGTCACAGTATCCATGTTTCAAAAGAACTTCGTGGAGTGATAGGAAAATAATTTGTAGCAGTTTGAGCAAGGGAATGAATTCCTGCCAAAGCCTTCTTTCAGAGCTACAGCGGACGCAAAATATCTCCGAGCTTGGCCTACGTCACAGAGAAAGGAGGGCGAGATAAGGAGAAACAAACAAATTATTATACTTTAGTGCGGATTGTTATGCGTGTATAATAAAACTGAAAACATCGACTACTCACCGCTGTAACGTCTTTATCTCAGTGAAGTAATTGAGCCTGACCGTGACAGTAAGCGAATGTTTTTAATTTCAGTAGTGTGAAGGATATGTTTTCATGCAGATAATGTTGCCACACCCTCGTCAGGTTCGGAGATATTCCGTGTGACCACTGTACGTCATTTTGAAGGAGAAACGAGTGCGTTCAACTTGCACTGTCAACGCAGACTATAACTCAGGGTAAGAGATGATGCGTACGTATCACCTGTACTGCAGACAAATAGGGAGCGCTACTGCCAACAACAACAACAACAACAACAACATCAACAACAATCGAAATGTACATAGTTCTCGCCTACACTATTGCTTGTTGTTTCTTGCATGGATATAGTTATTAGCCAACAAAAGGGTATTTAATTTCAAGCAACTTGCCTACCTGCAGGAGCTAGCACTTCTACAATGACGTATCTCTGAAAAGAGGCTTCACCTAATGTGCATTTCCTATCTCAAACGGCTACAAATGTTCTGTTCTACCACCCCACGAAGTTTTTTTACAATATTTTTTTAAAACCGCTGTATACATTCCAATGCTGCATACTGCCTTAGGCCTACTAGTTGTTAATACACTCGATTTACTACAAGACGTTTTATTTATGATATGGACTTGTCTGATTAAAGTGTTTCTTTTGCATTAATGACGTCAATTTTTCTAACATATAATCGAATTTGATCCCTGAGATTCCTATAAAATTTTATAGAATTCTTAGTGTCTCTCTTGCAACTCGTTGTGCCTGTATAGCAGTCAACAGTCGAAGAAGAACTATGAGATGGAGATGCGTATTGCATTTAATTGCCACATAAGTGACGTGTTGTGTTTAACGTTAAATGCAACACTTTTGTAGTCATAACATTTTCAAGTTGTCCTTGCAATTATTGGCTCATATGTAAATAAAATCCGCAACTTCTGTTGAACAATTAAAAATTGCTGGCAATTTAAGTTGCACCGCGGACGAGTATCTATAGGAATTGTTAGTGAAGCCATGAAGTTTTATAAATTAGATCTTAGCAGGACGGGTTTGACCTCATCGACTATTTCCAAAAGGTTTTTTCTTTAGCCTGTAACCCATCGGCTTGTAATTCATTATTATTCTTATGCATTCTGTTTTTGTTAGTTCTACACATATGTCGAGAATATTTTATTTCCCCTATACTTTTGTAAAATAATAATAATAATAATAATAATAATAATAATAATAATAATAATAATAATTCGTATTTTCAGCGAACTAATGTTTAAACTTATGGAGTGAATCAAATATGTATTTAAACCTAATAGCGTATTTGCACTTTTGGACTTTTTGCACTTACACAATTGAAGTTACTTTTCAAAATCCACATCCTTCAGGGGACCACCTCCACTTGCAATGAACTGCTAAAGTCGCTTCTAAAGTCGCGTCGCTGTTATTTCCGGCGTGACTCCTTCTCTTTACTTATGCCTTAGGAAGTGAAGGCTCTATACAGTCTAGGTAGGTAGTATCATGAGCCACTTTTGTTCTTTCGTTGCCGAGCTACCAGACGAGGAATCTATTTGCTGCACTGTTAAACATTATCATATCGTAGCTCCTTTGATAATAAATCAAACGCAGTGTAATTGAGCAAATAATTGAGCGGCAAATAACGTCCTCGTGTGCTTTCTGCGAACGCCAACGAAAGAACTAAAATGGCGGGCGATTATATTAAGTATTTATCGAGCCTTAGGAAGTGCATAACGTCATCAGCAGCGAATGACAAGACGCACACGTTTAAATGTAGCCGACCCGCAACGTGATTGGCTGCCGGAAATAAGAGCGACGGGACTATAGTAACCTGTCATCACACGAACACACAACTCCTGACCAGTGCGTTCAGTTTCTTGCCGAATCTTGTTCTTCAGCTCTTGAGTATCACGAATCTATTGCAGAACATTCTCTGTTTCAATCCCATAAAAATGAATCTGTAGCTGCCAAATTGGCACGAAGGCATGGAATACCACCAGACTGGGAGATGATGCGTCCGGAGAACGTCTGCGAAGTCTACAAAGGTAAGTATTTGAAATAGTGTTCCCCCATAGTGTACGTACTGTGCATGATGTTCTAGAGCAGAACAACATTCGGCATCAAATTTAACACATTGGTCAGGAGCAATGTGTTCACGTCACAAGTTTCCAGAAGTGATTTCAGTAGTGCATTCATTGCAAGTAGAGGAAGCTACTCTAAAGATATGTTTTTTAATAACTTCAATTTTGTAAATAACAAATCCAGAAGTATAAAAAAGTAAGTAGGTTCAGTGTTTAAGCTAGAAAATAAATAATTGTTGCAAAAATGCACAAATAAATTAAATTTGTGCAAATTGCGAAAAGCTTGTGCAATAATCTAAATAATTCTACAGAAAGGTAAAATTCAAAAACAAAAAGTTCTGTAATTTGTTTCTTTTCTTGGATTTTTATTAATTTGAACCCATCTTATCACACTATAGATATATTTATGTAAGTAAATCATTAGACGTAGGTATGTTTAGATTCAATTACTGCCGAATTTACATCACATTAAAATACGTTATTTTATGGGCACTCTAAACATTGACATTCTTTACGAGTAAACTCTTCAAGATTTAGGCCTATTGTTAGCAGGGTGCTAATTCTTTTTACTGAAAAACTGTTTCTAATGACAGTTTTTATAAGATTCATATAATTAATCTTAGCTCATAATTTACAGTATGCGATGGAATTGTATAAATCAATTAGGAGAAATTGTTCACTTAACGTGTTAACTTACATGATTTGTACCAATGCTCTGAAATCCATCCCTCAAAATCTGTTGCTCAATACATTTCTGAACATTCCCATTCCATTAGCATTTCATTTAAATTCAGATTATCCAGAACTGAATAGTTGATACACATCTCTGATTTCATTTTCTCCATAATTATCTTCGTTTTTGAAGTTCAATGTGATTGTCGCATTTTTGTACATTTACATTGACATTTTTTTTGCATTTGTAGAAGTCGAGTAGCAAAACGCGACAAATGCAACTGTCTTAAATCCTGATTAGGTTGTTTAATAAATATTTTATTACACAAATATGGTTTGCTAAAAATCTCCGCCTTATAGGTATAATAATATACAGTATTAATATAATATAATATAATATAGGCCTAATATAATATAATATAATATAATATAATATAATATAATATAATATAATATAATATAATATAATATAATCTTAATATATAAAATTGAATGTGGGTATGTATGTATGTATGTATGTATGTATGTATGTATGTTTGTATGTATGTATGTATGTGTGTGTATGTTCTCTGTACAAATCTATATGCTTTGACCGATATGTGCCAAAGTTTGCACATTTAACCTTCATAACCAGGAGAAGAACATAGGCTACATTAGAATTGTGCAAATGGAAGTTAAATTAATTAAAATTATAAAATATAAAAATAGATCAAATCTTCATGTATAATATTAAAATACAAAATCTTCTACAGTCAATTGTTCTTTTATTATTGTCTGTTGTATTCAACATCGACTTTCATGAGGCCTTGGAAATTTTAACACGAAATTAAATTACATTGTTGTTACAGATCGCGAAAGCTAAAACTAGATATTTCATGCAGTAAGTATCTTTACGCAGTCCAGGACCGTATTATGAATTCCTCGATGCAGTTTTGTAGATAGTGAGCAAACTGTTTTATACAACTGAATTCTAGAATTCTTTGAAAGTACAAGGATTGCTACCACGTAGTTTACTTAATAATGAATAACCAATAGTGTTATTGCGAAATATTGACCCACCAAAATTATGCACGAATAAGAATCTGTGTGAAAAACTCATACGAAACGTAATAGAATTGGCAATATTAACTGCAAAAATAAAAGGAGATGTTTTTATTCCACGTATTGCTAGGATACTCATTCAATTTTAAGCAACTGCAATTTCAATGCCACTAGCATTTGTAATGGCCATATTCAAATGAAGCTCAAGGACAGTCGCTCAAAGTTGCAGACGTTAACTTAAAAACTACGTGTTTTTCACATCCTCAACTATATTTTATACAAAGAAGTGAAAAAAAAAATATTTTACACATATCAATAAGCAATTCAATGATACTTTTGTCATGTTGCTAATGTAGTATATGAATGTACATAAGCCCACTGAAAATAACGTATTAATTCTCAAAATATTGTTGTTCACGTTGCAAATTTAGTATGTTAAGCGTCATGGAAATAAAAATCTCTTAATTTCTAAAATATCGGTAGGCCTATACGTTTCTCAGAATACTAGTCTTTATGTTAAAAAATGACTTATTGCGAGTTTATATTATATCTGTATTCTGTGTATAAAATTAGAAAAAATATAATATGTTCTGAATTTATGAGATATAGTTTCAAGTTATATTAAAAAAAAAAGAACTGGGTATGATATAAGTGGGTGTACAGCGGTCAAGAGGTAAAAAAATCTTCCGATATAAATTAAATTATATATATATGTATACTGTATATTGATTCAATGCTGAAACTGATCAGAAAGAGGAGAAGGAATTATATTTTCGTGGGGTTTTACTTTGTTTATAGTTTGATTTTTCTATTACTTTATTTGTATTTCTGGCGCTGTGGAAGAGAAGGCCTAATGGCCTTAACTACACCAGAATAAATAAATAAATAAATAAATAAATAAATAAAAAACAAGTAAGTAAATTTAAAACAACAGTTTAACGTCAGGCACATGATATGTTTTCTTTCCGGTGGCTGATTTACAACTGTTTTAAATTGAGTTAACCCTGGCAGGCATTTGGTTAAGGAGTTCATTAATTCATATAAGTGACGTTAAGTGAAGATTCATCTTTATAGGCGAGGAAAGCTTAGTAGAGACAATTCGTTTTGGTTGTGTATAGTTGGGTTTCCGAGATTTCCGAAAATTTAATAACCAGTTTAATTAAAAATAGAAGCAGAAAGGAAAACCCGGGCAACGCCGGGTGCTTTCAGCTAGTATAATATAATATAATATAATATAATATAATATTATATTATATAATAAATTCAAGCCTTGTTTTCACTGCATTCGTAAATACCATAGGAGTCCTACGTAGGTCTAAACGTACCTCGGAAATTTACTATTAAGGAGCAGACGTTATTCGTTGCGTTCTACGTCAGTTGTAGAAGTGATAAATTACCGGTATACGAAGTTTATGCAATGAAAGTAGCCGAAATGGGACTATACTGACGGAATTGTCCCTAACATCGTGATTATTATTATTATTATTATTATTATTATTATTATTATTATTATTATTATTATTATTATTTTATTATTATTATTATTATTTATTATTATTATTATTATTATTATTATTATTATTATTATTATTATTATTATTATAGTATGTATAAATATGTTCAAGTAAATACATTATTTGTTCGAGATATACGAATTTCATATACGTATATCAGGATTTGAACCAGAATTTTTTGCTTACGATGAGTCATTTCATACAAGACTTGGTGTTTCCGTATCAATTGTTACATTAAACAGGCAACACAATTCTGCTAGCAATTTACATTGTCGAGCTCAGTTAGTTGTCTGAATTGCATTAAGAAATTAATACGTATTTTAACCATGGTTAGATATGCAGTGCAGCAACGCATTTTCCTCATTGAAATGTATCTACTGAAGTAGTACAAGTTGTGCTTACGCACGTTTCACTTGGATTCAATTTGTGAACTACCGTCACCGGCTTATAGGGATTAAACAAGAAATTTCAAATCCTCAGTACAGAACGTTACGGTATATCCAATTTTTGTGGCTAGGCGATGGGTAGGCCTACTTTTTCTTGGGCTCATCTGCATCCTCGTACGCGTATCTTCAAGTGTTTTATCTGTAGAGTACTCTAACAGCGTTTTGTCTTATCTAAAACGGAATCTCTTTCTCGCCACTTCATTAATTGATTTATCAACACACCATTTCGATGGTTATTGAGCTTCTGGAAAACGCCGTCGAAACTCAACGTAAACACAATTCAAGCCACCGTCGTAGCTCAGTCGGCTGAGGTGCTTGCCTGCTGATCCGGAGTTGCGCTCGGGCGTGAGTTCGATTCCCGCTAGGGCTGATTACCTAGTTGGGTTCTTTTCGAGATTTACCCAACGGTAAGGCAAATACCAGGTAATCTATGGCGAATCCACGACCTCATGTCGTCAAATACCATCTCGCTATCACCAATTCCATCGACGCTAAATAACTCAGTAGTTAATAATAATAATAATAATAATAATAATAATAATAATAATAATAATAATAATAATAATGATAATAATGATAATAATAACAATAATATTTATTTATTTATTTAAGGCAGAGTTAAGGCCATAGGGCCTTCTCTTACACTCTACCAGGTGACAAAGTATACAAGGAGTGAAAATTTAACAAAAAGTTAAAGAACAGGATACTAACACATTACAAAAAATAATAGCTTAACAAAATCGACACTAAACAATATGAAAATACCGTAATAGAAAAAAGAAAGCAAAATACAGATCTAAAGATTGGAATATAATAAAAGCAACTCAGTTTGTACAGATAGTTAACAGGGAATAACGTAAGAAAAGATACAACAAATGGAATGTAATAAAATAACAGCGTCGTTAAATAACAAAGTAAAAAAAAAAACATAGTTCGTAGATAATGTTTCAACGAGAAAAATTCGTTGGTGTAGGCTACTGTGTATTTAACGGAAGTTAAAAAAATACGTACATTTCAATAAAGTTCACGCAACTGGGTTTGGCAAAGTGCCAGTAAATTTGTGTCGCCGGCTTAGTGCAACAACTGATAAGGAAACTCCACGCACTGGCCTAGACTAAACAACTCACAGAGAAAACTCAATGCACTGCCCGTCAAAAAAAACAACCTCATGGCTCGGTAAGAATGCCGGTAACTTACGTTTAATTCGCTATGTAGGCCTCTATGGAATATACAGATATTCATTATAACATAAAAACTGCAACACAAACCCGTCTCTTGAAATTAGTGTTAAACACAGTTATCTGCGTATCTGTATTTTAACTAAGTTATGTTTTATTTCATATGAAGTAAGATTAATATTGCTGTACTTCGTTCCGTAATATTTGACAGGCGACGTAAACATTGCCGGCAGAGGAAGAGAGAAGTATAATTGCTATTGAACCAATAGCAGAGGTCTCATTCCACGCTTGTCTTGCAGTTGCGGGGGTAGAACGCTTCAGACCGCCCAACTTCAAGATAAACGTGGACTCAGACCTCTGCCATTGGTTCAATAGCAATTATACTTCTCTCCTCCTCTGTCGGCAATGTTTACGTCGTCTGTCAGACATAGTGAAATCGAAGTACCGGTATTTATATTAATGTTGAATTCTTTGTATTACTGCTGTTCATAATAGGCTTCGGTTTAAGAAGTCCATGATGGCGCATCAGTTCATTACCATATGGATCGTACATTATTTCAGAGCTGTTATTGTAAGCCTTCGTCTGAAATAAGTGATCACTGACTTTAACACGATGCCCTGTAACTGTGAAGACTGGCGCTGTGATACCTGCCCGGTGGCGTGTGAGGAGAACGGACAGCATCATCAGAATTGCCAGCATGAAAACGTTGCGGATACCAGGTGAGGAACTCGAAGGAAAAGAATGAAGAGCATTAATCTTAGAGAACATTATTTTGTTATATTAATCATCACTGGACATTTGGTCCAAGAACGTTAAGTCAAAGGAATATGTAGTGTACTATACTTCATTGTCGTAAGCCTTCGTCGCCGGTTTTTTCGACGCGTGTCCTTGAGTACTAGCCCAGTCAGTGTACATTTGTTGCCAGTGCAGCTGAGAATGGTACCATCCAAATACACGCCACGTCAGCAATCTGCCAATCACAGTAATCAGCTTTCTCTCCCACAGACTGCGGCAAAGATAAGATACTCACTTTTAACATTCCCATTACTTATTTCACTCTCCAAAAACGGTGACTTTGATTATAGTTATACCTATTTAGACATAGAGAAGCAGTTCATGCTTATCGCAGAACATAGTAAATACAGTATATTTTTCAGAAACTATTAATTTATCATTAATTGTCACATGCTAACTGACTAGGATAACGTTTATAGCTTTTGCATGTTGATAATAGTAAAATGTGTAAAAATGTATTTCAAAATATGTAGCTACATACTTTTAAAACTTACTGCATTAATTATGTGTCGCGAAGTGGTACGAAGTGATGATAATAGGAATGTTTGCTTTATTCGTTGAAAGTAAGTTGATATTGCATTAAACACAAAAGCGGAGGGCGGATTTTAGCATATTTACATGTTTTATTCCTTAGTTAGTTATTGTGAATAAAAGTTGAGATTAAAAGTGATACTCATAACAAGAAGGCGCCTTATGTTCTGTTTTGCACGTGCATAAGATTTTGACATTTGTTACGAAAAGGACAATATGATCGGCACGGAAGTTACAGGAAGTGTTGATAGACTTGTTTGCATTCGCTAAACTCAAATTTCGCCGCCTCTCAACAATAATATAGGCACGATGATGAAATTTGCTGTTTTCTACTTGCAGATGTGGCAAATCAGACTATTTCATTTCATTATGGTGAGAAATAAGAGAAACTTCGACAGTGTGTAGAGTACATTGTATTTTAGAACAGTTCAATCGCAAGAAAATTATTAATTTTGAATTAGTTTTTTTAAACGATGCCTAACGAAAAATGTGCCAGAATTGTACTGGTTAAGCAGTGGGTTGAAGAATACGTAACTATAAAGGAGGATTAACTCCCTATACCGCCAATACGCCAATGTTAAATTTGCTTATTTTAATGATCCATTATCTCAGGAATTACTCACAATAGCATACTGAAATTTTACAGGATAAAGATGCAATGTTGCTAAGAAAACCGAAGCTAATTTATCAAGAAATACAAGTTATAAAAACAGATCTGAATCTTTAAAATAATTTTGACTTTATTTTGGATTTTTATGCAAATGCTTATTTTCTCACGAACTATAAATGATAGAAGAATGAACATTTTAAACACATTTTGATAACAATCTGACTCACATTAAGTGGTGTATGTCTTTTAGTTTGATCAGAAAAAAAAAATACATAAAAGTAACAAAATGAAATCAACATTACCAAATATATATATATATATATATATATATATATATATATATATATTTACAATTTGTATTTCTTGATAAATCTCCATCAGTTTGCTTATAAACCTTGTATTTTTATCCTGTAAAAATTTCAGTAAGATATCTTCATTAGTTGTTGAGATAATGGGTCATTAAATAAGCAAATTTAACATTGGCAGTATAAGGTAGTTAATCTCCCTTAAATAACTGATGTGTTTCAATATTATCATGTATAACAGGAAAATCATCAATAATAGTATACTGCTTGATACAAAATGCTTCTTTTTTCAATTGTAACAGTGTGCATTTTGTTATTTTAGTGCATATTCTGGTTTTTAAGTGCCTATGAATCGGCCTCTTATGTTGAATTACTCTGAATTTACACCTGCTGTGTTGAAATATGTGTGGGTTCCTTGTGCATCTGTTGAATAAATTGATGCATGAAACCTTTTTTACCACTATTTTGACGCCTTATGGGTAATAAACAACTAAGACACAGTAGTTCAACAGAGCACGACCCAGGCGTCTTCTATTGTACACTGTAGAGGTACTCTAGAACACAGTTAACCTGAAACAACTTGCCTCTCTCCCGTCGGGCAACAAGTTTCGCTTCCTGCTCATAACCGAACGCTCAGCGGGACGCATGTGGGCAGTTGCGCTGTGCACCGTCGCTTCCACTTTTATTGCCGCTAGTATGGAAAGATAAAATGTATGCACTGTATAATTATATATTATATACGACAGCATTATGTTGCACTGAGTTCTTCATTTGTAATTTATAAGACTTACATATTTTTAAAAGGGATAAGCCACTATCGGCACAAAGATAAAATTACAAGAGTCTCCATGAATTTCCTTCCCAAGTTCTATCGTTCTCAGCCAGGATTGAACTTGCGAACCTTGGATCCAATGATAAGCACTGCATTTGCCTAATAGCAAGAAAGGCAAAACCTAACAAAAGTAAAATACCTTCAACCTGACGCGTTAGTGATCTATCACTGTACACCTTTTTTCTTAGTCTGCATTACTAGGCTTGTATAATTGGTGTGTGTGTGAGTGAACTCGCAAATCCTTATACCTAAATAAAACAAATTTAAAAATAGCGATGATATGAGTACGTAGTTTTGCGCCAGAATTCAATGTAAACTTTGGATTTTCCCTTCTTCCGGAAATAGGTGGGGAAAACTTATTTTTGCGAGAGTCTTCTTTCCCCTTTTCATAAGTTCGCCATTGCAACATTAACTAACAACGATTTCCTCATAGATAATGCGAGCATTCAGGAAATTTCTGAGGAAGAATTGACAGCAGATCATTATGTGGTACACACCCATTTCTTCATAGTTTGGCACTCCTGCACTCCTACTTACTCATAATTCTTCTCAGAAATAGCCGCAAATTGCCAGTGTTGTCGAAATAAATATTGGAAAAATGTAAAATATGTTTGGGTGACTACAATGAAGGCACCATATCGCAATAACGGCACATTTAACTTTGATTTCGGGAAATGTCATTTGTAACAGAAACAATATCGATCAATAAAAAAAAGCTGAGTTCTTTATTGTATTATACCTAGAAGGTGATTCTACTCAAATGCAAATGGCCACGTACTTTTTCATTTAAAATCTTTAATTTCATAAACTGGCATACTTTAACTTGTGTTTTTTTAAGATTAGCGCCTTTCTTTCAGTCAGTTTATATGTGCATGCGTAATGATTACGAAATTAGCAACAAGAATGCATTACACTTATGTTGTTGAATCCTGCCTTTTGGCTGAGATAAGGGTGAGGGAGTTGTGGTTATTTTTTATCTGTTAGGTTATAAAACTGTGTGACATATGTATGTAGAAGGTGGCGTAGTTGGATAGCGCTGGCCTTCTGTGCTCGAGGTTGCGGGTTCAATCACGGCCCAGGTCGATGACATTTAAGTGTGCTTAAATACGACAGGCTCATGTCAGTAGATTTACTGGTATGTAAAAGAACTCCTGCGGGACAAAATTTCGACACACCGGAGACGCTTATATAACCTGGGCAGTTGCGAGCGTCGTTAAATAAACCATATTTTTTAGACGGTAGTTTTTTACAATTATTTTGCGTACATACATACATACATACATACATACATACATACATACATACATACATACATACATACATACATACATACATACATACACACATCAGTGGCGAAGCTAAGGTGTAAATACTGGGTAGACTGAAAAAATCTGCCTATGTTGTATCTTTTTTATAGAGCAGATGTTTATCGGCATTTGTATCAAAATTTTTTGTGACACAGATCCCACAAAAAGATGATGACCACTCATTTTCACCTCCAAACAGAATACTGCTAAAACAATAAAATTTATTTGTCACAGAGCACTCTGTTGGCCAGGATATTTCTTGTACTATGAAAATTGAAAATTTATATTTTTCTTCCTCCATACGCTATTTTAATATGTAATGTGGTGTCGATTTTCTATTTTTGAAAACACATGACCTCAATGTTCTCTCAGTATGAGCCATTTTACACAAAATTAATATGTAACACACACACGTATGCACTTTTGATTGAACTAAACTCAACAACGCAGCGCTTTCACTAACACCAATATTGCGCGACGTAATATTGTGACGGAAGGCTAGCCTCGTCCGAGGTCCCGGCGCTTCGCCCCGTACGGAGATGTAGGCCTAGCAAATCGATACCCCATCCCCGGTCTCCCCTCAAGCTTGCTAGTCAATGTCATAGCTATGCCTTCAGAGGTTTTTGCCTTAAGCCTCGCTCCTCGCATTGCTCTCTCCATACTGGAATGACTGTCAACAGTGTACTTAATATATGGAATGATCGGAGTGCAACCAAGTGTTACGACATATCGTTATTACGAACTTATGGGCCTATTGTTACTAGGAATAATAACTCAAATTTTTCGGATAGGGTAAGCCTCAAAAGCCTCTTATAAGAGCTGCGCAAATGACACACACACACACGATTTCTACAGATAATGTTTCATAAATCTGCAATTTTATCAAACTCTTGGATAGGGATTTAAATGACTCCTTTTAATAAATCATTGTAGATCATGGATAACTTCGTGTAGAGTAGCTATATTGTTGGTGATTGACATTGGAATAAATTATTAATATGCGCAACTGAATTTATCGCGTTTGGTATGTTACAAGTCATGGATAAACAATGATGACTTAATCATCTTAAAATACACCTGCGGCAATAGCTCTAGTGTATAAACAACCTACTTGATAATTTATTTACAAATATCTCTTCTTAGTACATTACTTAGCAGTTTCCTAGGAAAGTGTGTACGAATGTAAGTTCAGGATTCCGTTAATTTTGTTTCTTTTTCCTATCATTTGAATTGCCGCCTTCAGTCCTCACGTTGCCTCTTTTGATTTCTTTTGACTTAGTCCTGGTCTTTTCTTCTGACGCGGAGAGTACATCATTCTCATTCTCATTTTTCAAGGATTACCACACGTCATCGTAATTTCATGTGACGGTCCAAGACAAAACCGTCCTGTCCGAGACAGAATGTCCGATGACGTATGCTGCCGGCCTACGCGTTAGTTTACCATTGAATAAGCTCTCGTATATTTAACATTGATTTAACGTTTAGATGTCTATTTTCTTACATGAAAACAGTAGAAACGATTAGAGTAAACGCACAACTATTTTATGTACATTTCTGGGAAGTTACATAATATCTACAAGAACCTTACAATGTAAATGATGTCAGATGTCTCACTTCTGGCATTGCAGAGAATATCTTTGTACTATAGAATAAATAAATTTCATAATTTTGTGCATATTAAAATTATTTCACTTGTACTCATCCTTTCAACGGTACTAAAAGAAAATAAACCATAAACATCAACATAATTGGCACTATGACAAAGGAAACTGAATTAAGGCCTTGCAGGAAGAAGAAGGTAGCCTAGCCTTAGTTTTCGATCGAATTCCGGTTAATATGTGTACTGGAATAAAAAATAAATGCTAATGCATTAGTATAAAAAGAGGCAGATTCGAGAATAAGCGGGAAATACGAGTACATAACAGGTTTTTCAGTTGCTCCCTTCATTCTTTGGTGCAATGGAGCAACTCCAAATTTGCAAACTCGCCCAGCATTAAAGCAAGGAAGTACTAACTGAAAAAATTCTGACATGTGTAAACAGGTCACCATTCGGTTGGGGGAATTTTTTTTGTACTCTCTTAAAGGATCGTTTTCATAAATATTTTTGTCTTATTTCCTAGAAATTGACGAAAATGAAACTGTCACTTCTTCCAGCAAGGTCCTCAACATGAAACGCATAATAGGTACATACAGTGATGATGATGAAGTATAGGTCATGGCAAATTCGTGCCATTCATTTCTTTTTAAATATGCGCTAGTGGGTAGTACTATCTTGTTTTGCGTCCGTGTGTACTTAGGCCTATCTCAGGTTCGAACCGGAATTGTATTTGTTCATGAATGTACACATGTTTCATATTAAATATGTAAATTTCGTATTTTAGTTTTAAAATAAATAAATAAATAAATAAAATAACACTTCCTGGATTGATGTACCCATAAATGAGGTTATTCATTCATTCATTCATTCATTCATTCATTCATTCATTCATTCATTCATTCAGTGTTCTGCCCAACGGCAGGTCTTTTACTGCAAACCCAGCTTTCTCCAATCTTTCCTATTTCCTGTCTTCCTCTTTGTCTCCGCATATGATTAATATATCTTAATGTCGCCTATCTTCTGATATCTTCTTCTGCCCCAAACTCTTCTCCGTTCACCATTACTTTCAGTGCATCCTTCAGTAGGCAGTTTCTTCTCAACCAGTGACCCAACCAATTCATTTTCCTCTTCCTGATCAGTTTCAGCATCATTCTTCCTTCATCCACTCTTTCCAATACAGCTTCATTTCTTATTCTGTCTGGCCACTTCACACATTCCAGTCTTCTCCATATTCCTATTTCAAATGCTTCTATTCCCTTCTCTTCATTTCGTCGTTATGTCCATGTTTCTGTTCCACACAATGCCACACTCCATACAATGCACTTCACTAGCCTCTTTCTTAGTTTATTTTTCCAGAGGTCTGCAGAAGATGCTTCTTTTTCTATTAAAAGCTTCCTTTGCCGTAGCTATCCTCCTTCTGACTTCTTGGCAGTAGCTCATGTTACTGGTTATAGTACAACCCAAGTATTTGAAGCTGTCCACTTGCTCTACTGCCTCGTTTAGAATTCGCAAGTTTAACTGCTTTATTTTTCTTCCTATGACCATGATCTTCGTCTTATTTGCATTTATCTTCATCCCATACAGCAGCCAATACTATAAGTGTATAATAATTATTAACTCCTAAGCCTTCATTTGAGTCTAATGTCACGTACACTAAGTAGTAACATGTTTTTAAGGTATTGTATAAAATTGTCTCAAGGTGTACTCTTATTCTAATCGTTTTAGTGTATATTCTTTTAGTATCTTTATATTCAGTGTTAATGAATTAATTGTTATGTTTTGAATATACTATTAATTAAAATACATTTATAATACTTTAACGAGTCTATATTTAGAAAAATTAAATACAGTCTTGATTTAATCTGCTTATTTAACATGAACTTATTATGCGTACGCTTGCCTTTATTAGATGTTAATTTACAGGGAAGGAAAGGAAAACATATTATTCTAAGGATGGTAAATTAAACTTAAGTATCTAACTTAATTTTCTCTTTCAAGAAATATTGACAAAAGTCATTTTAATTTTAAGTAAGGGAAGACTATTCAACAAACCACACCTCTTTAGCACTTAGTACAAATTCTTGGTAAGATCTTAAATTTGCGGGAATAAGATAAATCAACAAGAAAATTAAAAATATTTCCTCTGCTTACGTTACTGACTTGCAGTATACTTCTGTATTCTTTGTGAGGAGAGGAATCACACAAAACCTGGTGTATTGAGTTGGTAAAAATAAACAAATCCACAGAAATATAATTATGATTCTATACTCAGAATAGCAATGATTTATTATTAAATTAGTTTATCTACACTGATTGATCATTCTATAATACCGTAATCTGTATAATACAAAGGTTACCTGAGACTTCATGATTACTTCAAGGATTTCTCCAGAGTAAAAGGTCGGCTGGTTGCCTTGGTTCTCCATGGGCTGTAACATCATGAATTATTTTATTTAACATACTTATGAGTAGGGCTCGGAAGTAGATGAAATGTCATCTTTTTTCTGAGACATCACAAACAATGCAGAATGCAATACAAACTCGTTTCACTTTAACATGAACTAAAATAGCCTACTTTCGTTTTGCATTTTTCGATCTTTTATTGTCTATTTGCCATTTTTTAGGAAATTTTCTACTTTTTGTTGCATTTTTGCCCTTTTCTGCTTGTGAACGGACATTCTTTCCAGTGTAGTCGTAGTCTATATTCGAGGACCTACTACAGATTGCTTACACAATTCGAATTCGTCATGCAGGAATTTTGCTTATGGTTGCATCAGCCTCGACTCCTGATCACGTGTGTTACGTGCTTCTCCCATTCAACACAACAGAATAAATACTGCAGCCGCAGTTCCCGCAGTCGGTATATTGTATCTCACAAGTGAAGTCGTAAAAATGCAGAAAGTAAAACAAAACAGACAGTTTTTTGCGACAGTTAGTGACTAAGTTTGGTGACAATGAAAGTATACTATTTTTTGTATTTACGGTCTTTTTTAATTTTAATGTCATGTTTTCAGAAAATTAAGGTCATTTTATAGGTTATTTTGCTGCAATTTTTGGGTCATGAACTTTCGAGCCCTACTTATGAGATACCGGTCTGTAAAGTGTGTAGAGCTGTGTGCTTTGGTTGCTAAGAAAAAAACATTGTATTTGCAGGTACCCCGATGGCACCGTGAGACTGCGCAACCCGAACATAGAGCTCATGGACCAGGACATCCTATACCATCTTGCTCTAGGCAGCGAGTCGCACGATCTTATCAGCATGTTCGGTGATATTAAGGTGAGAAAAATATTACGAAGCCATGATAGCACCTAATGTGGGAAGCTGAAGTGTTTGCTAGCGGGAAATGAAGTGTAGTAACCTATATTAGGTGTCAGAAGGAAGAGATATAAACTTAGCTCAAGGTCTCGTGGTCACTACACGCTATTATTCAGTTAAACTTATAGTGGCGACGTGAGCTTGTCAATAACCGTCGATAATAATCGTCAGTACGCCATCATTATTTTTCTGAACGGTTAATAGCTTGTTTGTTTTGATTAATAAAGAGCGGAATTTAGGCAAAAACCTTTATTTTCCTTGATCATACAGACTTGAGATTTACATTTTTCATGGAAATAGTATGGGTATAAATAAAGGGGTTTTATAGTGCCTAAAAATGCCTATTTCGACGTTAGTGCCTATTTCTAAGTTTTTTTTTAATTGTTGCATCATTTTTGGTAACTGTTTTTCTTAACATCCTACACCGTTTACATTCCAAGACGGATAACAACTCCTTCCTAGCAGTGAACAACACAATAGAGAAGTACCTATATACCTCCAGACCACCCCTTCTCATTCTTACAATCTTTCAGTCCTAAAATTCCAACTTAAAGTTGGCCTGGGTAGTGTAGTCTGTATAGCACTGGTCTTCTGTGCTCGAGGTTGCGGGTTCGATCCCGGCCCAGGTCAATGGCATTTAAGTGTTCTTAAATGCAACAGGCTCATGTCAGTAGATTTACTGGCATGTAAAAGAACTCCTGCAGGATTATTATTATTATTATTATTATTATTATTATTATTATTATTATTATTATTATTATTATTATTATTATTATTATTATTATTATTATATCTTCCTCTGTCTGTCAGCAATTTAACACAAACTCGCTGGGTTGTACCCGAATAAGCATTCTCTTACATTCCAAGATATATAACAACCCCTTTCCTTTTTTCTCACCTTTTGTAAGTACAGCAGTAAGCGACACAATAGCCACAATAGGTGCTGATCATCTACTGTGAACTATGGAGATGTGATTGGTGAATGAAAAACACTTACTTAAAGACAGAATGTCTTCATTTTGTGCATGCATGTGTACCCTTGTAAAATGTGAAATGTGTGAAAGTTTATTTTAATCCTAGAATTTTGCATTAAATAATTGTTGAATTTTATATTAGTGACATTATTTAACAAGAAAAAGCCTATTTTTTATTTTATAGAGCCTAAATAAAGGAGTTTAAGAGCCTATTTTAGGTGCCTAAAATGCCACTTTTAGAGCCTAAAATTCCTCTCTCTTTTGATTAACTGTTAGAGCATGGGCGGCCCTTCATGCATTCCTTCCGATTTCCTTACTTTCACAAACTCTGTAGCTCCCAACTGTATGTAAGGTAGATACTATCTCTAAGTTCGCCACTCGTCAATTTCGTTGAGATACGATATTTGGCAAAAAGTTGGCAACAGTAACTTGAAGCATGATGCGTTAGAACTTCGTTGAATACGCAAGATGCTTTGTCAGTAGTCGCCATATTATGTTAACTGTGATTGCCGGTATAAAATATGCTCTGTAAGTATGTATCCGTTTCATCCAGCGGAATATGACCTCATCTCAAAGCTAATATTAGGGAAAACACCAGGCTTCTTTGAAATATAATCCTGAAAATCTGCACAACTGAAACTTTAAACTTTACTCTCGTTTTAAAATAGTAATAGTAATAATTAAGGCTCGGAAGTTGATGAAATGTCATCTTTTTTCTGAGACGTCACAGACAATGTAGGTTGCAATACAAACGCGTTTCACTTCAACACGAACCAATATAGCCTACTTTTATTTTGCATTATTTTGCATTTTTCGGTCTTTTATTGTCTATTGGTCATTTTTTAGGAAATGTTCTACTTTTTTTTTTGCATTTTTTACTTTTTCTCCTTATGAACGGATTTTTTTACGCTTTAATCGTAGTCTATATTCAAGAATCTACTGCAAATTGCTTGCGCAATTCGATTTCGTCTTACAAGAATTTTCTTTATGGATACATCAGCCTTGACTCCTGATCACGTGTGTTACGTGTTTCCCCCCATTCAATGCAACAGAACAAATACTGCAGCCGCAGTGCCCGCAGTCACCATATTGTATCTCACAAGTGAAGACGTAAAAATGCCGAAAGGAAAACGAAGCAGACAAAGTTTTTTTGCGACAGTTAGTGACTGACTTTGGTGACAATGTATTTTCCGTAGATGAAAGTATATCATTTTTTACCGTTATAATCATGGTATTTTTTTTTTTAATTTTAATGTCATATTTTCGTAAATTTAAGGTCATTTCATAGGTCATTTTTATGTGGTTTTTAGGTCATCAACTTCCGAGCCCTAGTAATAATACTGTCCTGCTTCGTTATAAAAATCGCGTTATAAATACTAGGGCATTCGAAAAGTAATGTAACATAGTTACTGTTTCACACTGAATTTATTTAGGTTACTTTTGACATTACATAGTTCAAATATAGTCCGCTACCATGTCAACGATACGTTGCCCAATCCATGAGAGATGGCGGACTCCAGCTTCAGCATCAATTCTGGAGCTCTCTCTCACTCATTGATCTAAAGCTCTTTGGTTGTCAGCTCTTGATTGAAAGTGAATTCCTCGCTTCCACCCATTTTGCAATAGTTCATTGTGGTAGGACTTCTCTCCCATAAGCTTCTTTTAATATCCTAAAGCACCGAGTTGCATTTTTTTTTTTCCTCTTGCAACTTGGATTTTTATGGAGCACCTATTGAGCATTTGTTGGGGCTGTATTATGTGCTACAAATCAGAAACAGTCCCTGTATTCACAAAATGTGGTTGCTTAAAGACTTTTAATATTCCAAATTTATGCAACAATCGCTCCTCTATTACGTACTAAAAGATTTTGATGCTCACCGCTAGGAGCGCTGATTTACAGTATTATTGTGGTATTATTCAGAGTCCGTGGATATACAGAGTAGCGCAATCACCGAGTCGGCCGCCATTGTTAGTCCTTTTCAACACGCTAGGGATAGGAATATTTGAAGTAAAACTCAGATATTTTTAATTTGAAGGGCAAAAACGTCTAAAGGATCTTCTCACATTATAGAACATTATTGTCAATCAACATACTAATGTAAAAAAAAAACTTCATTTGATAATTATAATAGCATAAATATACATTTAAGTGTTCAATACACTCCTTCATAAACGTCACAGTTGTAGGTATTACAGCAACAAGAACTTAATAAATTATAAGTAACAAATTAAAACAACAATGTTTCAAATAAAATAACAATAAATCTAAACATTTGCAACTACATTCCTCGTGCGAACTCTCCGGCTTCCACATACTCGTATAAGGGGACACTATACTGAAACTTCGCGAAGTTTATTAGTATTAAGAGTTCACAACAGTGAAATCCATAACTACCATACTTACGAAGCTAGATTAATCAAACTTTTATCACTGATATATCTGCTTAATAGTGACAAGTGTACAAAATTGCATCCGCCTACGATACGTGGTTTGCATTTTATTAATCATTTTATTAAAATATTGAACCGCTTTATATAAAAAGTCGCTTGCACTACAATTGACATTATTCTTAAGTGATTTTCACTTATATGGATCCTTACATACATGGAATCAAAGCTTACTATAAGGTTTGGCTGTAAAATTAATCAGTAAATTACTAGAATTTTTTATTATAAAAAAAATAAAAAATTAATAGCCATAAAATTTCCTAATAATTTACCCATTCGCTGTACAGAAAATTCCAATAGTAATGTTTGTTCCAATGTATATAAAGAATCATATAAGTGAATATCAATTAAAAATAATGTAAATTGTGACGCAAGGGACTTTTTGTATAAAGCAATACACTATATAATTAAGTTATTAATAAAGTGCAAACCACTTATCATAGAGAGAGACGAAAGTTGGTACATGTGTTATTATCAACCAGATATACTAATGATAAACATTTTGTGAATTTAGCTTTAAAAATATGGAAATTAGTAATTTCAGTATAATGTCCCCAAGGATACACTGACGTGAGGTTTTATCATTTTTGGTCAAAAAATCGTTTCTTTGTTTTTACCTTTAACAATTCATTTTTGGTCTAAAGATGCCCTCTGCCAATTTTCATGACCATACGACCGGTCTATCAGCTATTTTGGGTCACGTTTTTAAAAGGCTGCGGGCTCTGACTGTTAATTTAAATACTCCGTCCACGACCTCCACTCTGAATTCTGTGACCATTTTGGAAATTACGCTCTATTTCATACATTATTTATTATATTAGATTTCCGATTGAGCCAGTCTAGCTTCTCGACTTCTCGAAATAATTCTTCATAGAATCCAACAGGTGTTAGGCCTACTTCAAAGGCTGCTTTCCTTTAAAAGATATTCAGTTGCAAAGGAGAGCACAACTCTTGTCTAAAGGAAAATTCCACTTGTTGCTAGTAGCCATAGCAACGTGTTTTCCATGCTTGGTTTTTGTTTGTGATACAAGAAATATTTGCAAGTTTCTAACAGTTTTATTGTTAGTGTTATAATAGTGTCTACAGTCTATAGTGATTTGTAAATAATATTTATCTATTATAGTGTTTTCATAAGTTTACATAGTTTTTTTAGTCACCTTTATTTACTAGTGTAGGTTAGGTGTGCACAGCGTGGTAGTGTATATAAGGGTAAGTTCTGTATATAATATGCTAGGTCTATATGTTTCAAAATGCCTAGAAAATAAAAAAGACAGAGACCTGGTTCATTATTATCATCCAAAACTTTGAAGTGAATTGTCTCCACTTTAATTTACTGTAAATTTTGCATTGCTAAAAATTCTATTCTTTCTACGGATTTTTACTACGTGCATAATTTTTTGTAGAGTTTTTTTTTAATTTATTTATTTGATGTTTTAGCTTAGGAAGTCATATCGCAAAAATACATAAACAATTCTTACAGTTTACATAGAGTTTACTGTATTACAATAATCATTAGAGGAGTTTTTGAATATGTTCTTAACAAAACTTACTATCACGATTATACCTAACATTCATTGTTGCTGTTGCTTAGCCAAATGTCCGAAGACATGTTTGAATCTCATAAGTACCACCAATAAGGCATCATTCATGAGACAACTAGGCCAGGAGATAATGGGGTAGGATGACCAGTTCTTTTCTCCCTCCAATGCATACTTCGCCGATTAGCTACATATTCTACTAATTAGACTTCATATGCATACAAACAGTTCTCCTTCCTCTGACACATATCGTCAAGTGAGATGTACTGCCTGATAATATATATGCATATCAGTCAGAATATCAATAAAAGGTATTTTAATACTATTTTTTTTACGCTCGAGTTGAATTTTTTTTTCCGTTTTTATACTTTTAGTGCATTAAATATTTTAAATTATTTTTTAGTAAATTAAAAGGAAAATTGTATAATAAGTTTTGTTTCTGAAGGTCTGACAAGTATGTATAAAAAATTTGGCCATAATAGCAGCAATTTTTGAAAACCTAAATTTACACAATTTAAAATTACAAATTAAAAGTACAAAATTTCAGAGATCTACCTAGAATAATTTAGAAAACTGAAATTTCACATCAGTCTAACTTTAATAGGGTTTCTAGTTTCTACGGTTTCTGCATTTTCCAATCGAGCCAAACAATACAATCTTGTCTCAAGAATGAATTCAGAACTTCACAAATATATTATGTCATTCTTGCAAATAGCAAATAGGATAAAATTCAGAAATGCTTGATTTGAAAGAGAGAAAACGGTAAAAATTTGACACTGATCCTAATTGGTACGTGATTTTCATTTGTTTTATGTAGAAATATCATTGCTGAAACAACTTAAATTCTAGATTAGTTTTATAAAAATATTTTGGGGCCCAATTTTTTAAAAAATAAATATCAAAATACAGTCATTCTTTAATCTCACAATGTATGCTCGCTTAGGTAGCGGATCGTTCCTTTTTATATTTATAGTCACTTCTTTCCTTTTTCCTTATTTCTTTCACCTTGTCACAGAGAAAACAATTGTGTGCTTTTTTCAATTCTCTGTGAACAGTTCTGAACACAGCAGCACTGCATTTTTTCGCATTTAAATTACATTCTTTCCCTATACAACTGTAAACTGCACAGCGCGCGCTGAACTAACAATGGAGGATTTGTCGGCATTTGCCGGCTCAAACGATTGCGCTACTCTGTATATCCACGGACTCTGGTATTATTCAGAGTCCGTGGATAACCAGAGTAGCGCAATCACCGAGTCGGCCGCCATTGTTAGTCCTTTTCAACACGCTAGGGATAGGAATATTTAAAGTAAAACTCAGATATTTTTAATTTGAAGGGCAAAAACTTCTAAAGGATCTTCTTACATTATAGAACATTATTGTCAGTCAGCATACTAATGTAAAAAAAACTTCATTTAATAATTATAATAGCATAAATACACATTTAAGTGTTCAATATACTCCTTCATAAACATATCAGTTGTAGGTATTACAGCAACAAGAACTTAATAAATTACAAGTAACAAATTAAAACAACAATGTTTCAAATAAAATAACAATAAATCCAAAGATTTGCAACTACATTCCTCGTGCGAACTCTCCGGCTTCCGCATATAAGGGGACACTATACTGAAATTTCGCGAAGTTCATTAGTACTCGTATTAAGAGTTCACAACAGCGAAATCCATAACTACCATACTTACGAAGCTAGATTCATCAAACTTTTATCACTGATATATCTGCTTAATAGTGACAAGTGTACAAAATTGCATCCTCCTATGATACGTGGTTTGCATTTTATTAATTATTGTATTAAAATATTGAACCGCTTTATATAAAAAGGCGCTTGCACTACAATTGACATTATTCTTACGTGATTTTCACTTATACGGCTCCTTACATACATGGAATCGAAGCTTACTATAGGGTTTGCTGTAAAATTAATCAGTACATTACTAGAATTTTTTATTATAAAAAATAAAATATTAATAGCCATAAAATTTCCTAGTAATTTACCCATTCGCTGTACAGAAAATTCCAATAGTAATGTTTGTTCCAATGTATATAAAGAATCATATAAGTGAATATCAATTAAAAATAATGTAAATTGTGACGCATGGGACTTTTTGTATAAAGCAATACAATATTATTCTATTAAGTTATTAATAAAATGCAAACCACTTATTATAGAGAGACGAAATTTTGTTCATGTGTTATTACTAATCAGATATACTAATGATACATATTTTGTGAATTTAGCTTTAAAAATATGGAAGTTAGTAATTTCAGTGTAATGTCCCCAAGGATACACTGGCGTGAGGTTTTGTCATTTTTGGTCAAAAAATCGTTTCTTTTTTTTTATCTTTAAAAATTCATTTTTGATCTCAAGATGCCCTCTGCCAATTTTCATTACCATACGATCGGTCTATCAGCTATTTAGGGTTACATTTTTAAAAGGCTGCGGGCTCTGACTGTTAATTTAAATACTCCGTCCACGCCCTCCACTCTGAATTCTGCTACCATTTTTGAAATTACGCTCTATTTCATACATTATTTATTATATTAGATTTCTGATTGAGCCAGTGTAGCTTCTCGACTTCTCGAAATATTTCTTCATAGAATCCAACAGGTGTTAGGCCTACTTCAAAGGCTGCTTTCCTTTAAAAGATATTCAGTTGCAAAGGAGAGCACAACTCTTGTCTAAATGAAAATTCCGCTTGTTGCTAGTAGCCATAACAACGTGTTTTCCATACTTGGTTTCTGTTTGTGATACAAGAAATATTTGCAAGTTTCTAACAGTTTTATTGTTAGTGTTATAATAGTATATACAGTCTATAGTGATTTGTTAATAATATTTATCTATTATAGTGTTTTCATAAGTTTACATAGTTTTTTTAGTCAGTTTTGTTTACTAGTGCAGGTTAGGTGTGCACATCGTGGTAGTGTATATAAGGGTAAGTTCTGTATATAATATGCTAGTTCTATATGTTTCAAAATGCCTAGAAAATAAAAAAGACAGAGACCTGGTTCATTATTATCCTCCAAAACTTTGAAGTTAATTTTCTCCACTTTAATTTACTGTAAATTTTGCATTGCAAAAAATTCTACTCTTTCTACAGATTTTGTACTACGTGCATGATTTTTTTGTACAGATTTTTTTTAAATTTATTTATTTTATGTCGTTTTAGCTTAGGAAGTCATATCGCGAAAATACATAAGCAATTCTTACAGTTTACATAGAGTTTACTGTATTGCAATAATCATTAGAGGTTTTGGAATATATTCTTAACAAAACTTACTATCAGGATTATACCTAACACTCATATTTTTTGTTGTTGCTGTTGTTTAGTCAAATGTCCGAATACATGTTTGAATCTCATAAGTACCACCAATAAGGCATCACTCATGAGACAACTAGGCCAGGACATAATGGGGTAGGGTGGCCAGTTCCTTTCTCCCTCCAATGCATACTTCGCCGATTAGCTACATATTCCACTAATCAGACTTCAGATGCATACCGGGACAAACAATTGTTCTTTCTCTGACACATATCGTCAAGTGAGATGTACTGCCTGATAATATATATGCATATCGGCCAGAATATCAATAAAAGGTATTTTTAATACTATTTTTTTACGCTCGATTTGAATTTTTTTTTCCTTTTTTTACACTTTTAGTGCATTATATATTTTTAATTATTTTTTTAGTAAAATAAAAGGAAAATTGTATAGTAAGTTTTGTTTCTAAAGATCTGACACGTATGTAGTCAAATATTCTGACCATAATAGTAGCAATTTTTGAAAACCTAAATTTACACAATTTAAAATTACAAATTAAAAGTACAAAATTTCAGAGATCTATCTAAAATAGTTTAGAAAATTGAAATTTCACATCAGTCTAACCTTAATAGGGTTTCTAGTTTCTACGGTCTCTGCATTTTCCAATCGAGCCAAACAATACAATCTTGTCTCAAGAATGAACTCAGAACTTCACAAATATATTATGTCATTCTTGCAAATAGCAAATAGGATTAAATTCAGAAATGCTTGATTTGAAAGGGAGGAGATGGTAAAAATTTGGCCCTGATCCTAATAGGTACGTGATTTTCATTTGTTTTATGTAGAAATATCATTGCTGAAACAACTTAAATTCTAGATTAGTTTTAGAAAAATATTTTGGGGCCCAATTTTTGAAAAAATAAATATCAAAATACAGTCATTCATTAATCTCACAGTGTATGCTCGCTTAGATAGTGGATCGTTCCTTTTTATATTTATAGTCACTTCTTTCCTTTTTCTTTATTTCTTTCACCTTGTCACAGAGAAAACAATTGTGTGCTTTTTTCAGTTCTCTGTGAACAGTTCTGAACACAGCAGCATTACATTTTTTCGCACTTAAATTACATTCTTTCCCTATGCTACTGTATACTGCATAGAGCGCGCTGGACTAACAATGGCGGATTTGTCGGCATTTGCCGGCTCAACGATTGCGGTACTCTGGATATCCACGGACTCTGGTATTATTGCCATTACTTATCGAATGTTGTTTTATTTTCAAAGTTCACTATAGTTAAAAAAAAATCACTGATTGAGGAAAAATGCCGAAAAAATTCTGCAGGTTACAGTTAAGACACAATGGCAGGTATACTATGCTTCGGGTCCTGCACATACATCGTAGGATATATCATAATCATGAAGTAAACAGCAATTAATACTGAAAATTAAATAATCGCAGTATACCTGCGTAAATACTAAATACAATATTATGTTGTACTATAATACCGAATTAAAATTAATGAGTAATATTTTTCATTTTTATGGTCATATGTTATTTTTCTAAGTTATATTTCCATACACATTTTAGGTCATGGAAATTAGGCCCTCAAGATAAGACACCTCATCTGTTCACGGGGTCAAGATATCTGGTCTGTTAAAGAGCCACTTATAACGAGTTATGCGTCTACGTCCCGCGACATACAGTATGACAGCTCGAGTGACCTATAAAATTTCGATCGGTGATATCGAGTGCACAGTCTAGCTCAATAAGAATCGTTGTGTACAGTATGTTCTTCTAGCCAAGTCTTTGAAGACTGATTATTGTATCTTAGGGATTTCTGAGAGCCCTTGGAAAACAGGCTGGTGAGGAGTTAATTTTGTACGAACATTTCGGATTTTCCTGCCAATATGTTTTTTTTTTTTTTTTTCATTATCGCTGTGAGATCATATCAACTCTGAATTAATTATAAAAATTGAAACAAACGTTATATAAAATCATACCAATCTCTAAAAGATATTCGCCGCTAGCTACAAATATTTGGCTTAATAGTATGATGTCGAAATCCACTGTAGTTCAGTAAAGAACTCACGAAGAGTTCTTCTCCTTCCTCCTAGTTTGTGTTTTGACGCTACTAAATCTCTATTGGAGGTACAAACGGGAAATATGTCACAACTCATATGTAACAGAAAGCAGTGATACAAGGTGAAGATGATACTGAATGACAGGACGCATAAGCTTTGGAAAGTGAAGTATCTAACGAAGACTTCTTGTTCAGATCATGTTTGAATAATTCCTGGAGATAGAGGTACACACGGGAAAATGTCACATTTTATGTGTAAAAGCCCTGATCACATATATAACAAATTGCTCAGCCTCATAGGCTTTGACGGCAACAACTTTTATCAATTTCACTATGCTGCCATCTAGCTCTGCATGAAAAACCACTGGTTATTAGAAGAGAAAAATTCGTTCCGGCGCCGGGGATCGAACCCGGGTCCTTAGTTCTACGTAATAAGTGCTCTAACCACTGAGCTATGCCGAAGTTCAATCCACAACACCGGATCGAATCCCTCTCCTCTAGTGTTTTTCCTTTTGTGGCCTGACTCCAAGTTCGACATATATGTTGACATAATTTAAGTCAACTGCCATTGTACAATGAGCGCATTCAATTGAGTGACTTGGTGGCCGGGATTGCACAATATTATGCACTAGTGGGCGAAAAATCTACGTAAAGATTAATTTTTGGTCCTACAGAATATATCTATTGTGGTAACAATGGTTATTAGAGGAGAAAAATTCGATCCGGTGCTGTGGATTGAACTTCGGCATAGCTCAGAGGTTAGAGCACTTGGTACGTAGAACCAAGGACCCGGGTTCGATCCTCGGCGCCGGAACGAATTTTTCTCCTCCAATAACCATTGTTACCATAACAGATATATTCTGTAGGACCAAAAATTAATCTTTACGTAGATAATAAATCACGTTATAACTATCATTTGAATTACATGGAGCAACTGTACTTCCATCTAGCGGTCGTTCCCAGTCGACGGTGGCGATCTTGCTGGTTGTTCTTTTCCACATGTTACTGTTTCTAACATGAGGATGGCCAGTCTATTATATAAATGATCAGGGGTAAAAGGAAGCATTGATGTCTTGCAGTGATGAGATTCCTGCGCATCCTCAGTAATATTGCTGTTGGAATAGTCACGCAATGAATAGGATTAAAAAATCCCCAGTCATTTTTCTTCTTTTTAATCTCGTACTTGAGTATCGGCCCCAAATCTCATATATATCAGATTGGCCATTCCCATGTTATGAAATGGCAACATAAAATGAGAACAACCACCAGAGAGCCTTCACCGTCGAAAAGGCATTTTTTCGTAACGACCGCTAGATGGAAGTACAGTTGCTCCATGCAATTTCATAAAGACATAAAGATTATAAGTTATAACGTGACTTCTTTTGCAGTAGCTAGATGGCAGCATAGTGAAATTGATAAATGTGGTTGCCTTGAAACTCCATTAGGCTGTGATCAGGAGTACCGGCCAGGAAGAAAGGGGAGACGTTAGCAAACCCTGTCTCTTGAAGCCGTGGTAGCGCAGTTGGCAGAGCGCTGATTTACGACGACCGCAGGCCCGACTTCAAATCTTGACGATGAGTTGTAATTGAGGTAGACAAAGCCAACGCTGTGCTTTCATCGGGGTCCTCCAAGTTACCCTCGTCATTCCATCATTTCATAATTCCCCTTTCATTATCTCCTTTTGAAAAAAAAGAGGGAGAAGTGTCCATATTGAAGCACGGAAACTAATATCAAACGTAGTGAAAATGAGTGATGAAGAAGCAAGACAAAAACAGTTGACTGGCGCTTGCAACAAAGAGAGTAGGTAATTATACCGGAGTTTCGAAGACTAAAACCAAATTAAGGAGTAAAAAATTAGAGGTGTGGTCTCATCGTCGCCATCATACACTAAAGAGAAAGTGTTTGTTCAGTTAAAGCACGCTTCGGATAGTGTTTCTTCTTATCTAGAACAGAATCTGTTCCTCACCACCTATTAAATAATTTAATAACTGTTTGGATTGTTGTGCAGCCTCTGGAAGATGTCGCCGAACCTTGCATAAACACAACTGGTACACATACCTACACATTTTCAACTTCCAAACTTCTTGTCCATTAGATGCTGTGCATTTCAAAGAGAGAAATGTGTTGAAGTAATACGTATCTACTCGTAATATCTAACCATGGTTAAAAAATGGTTCAGACAATATTGACTGTGATTGACAATGTAAAGTGCCAGCAGAATCGTATTGCCGGCTTAGTGCAACAACTAATAAGGCAAAGCCACACATTGTGTCCTTTGCCGGGCTTAAGCACACAAGATGCCAGGAAAACCCACCGCACTGGCCGTCAGAAAGCCGTCTTTTGGCTCGGTAAGAATGCCGTAACTTATGTTTTACTCGCTCTGTATTAGAGTCGTGCACAACCGGTTATGAAAAACAAAAATTATATATATTGCTATTGAACGCATGGCGCTGTAGTCAGTATGCAAAGCTCTCCCATCTCGCTGAGTGTCTCAGGTTCGATTTATCGAATATTCTTTGTGGGTGGACGGCAAAGGTAGACTACATTGAGTCATGCAGGAGTTACAAGAGCCCTTGCAAGGACGAATTTATCATCGTATAGGCTTACCATTTAATTGATAATTCTTCCTCTCTCATTACATTCATTCAATCAGTCAATCACCCATCGATTCATCCATCATCCATCCATCCATCCATCGACTTATTGATTCATTCACACATCGATTCATTGATTCATTAGTTTAATCTTTTATACTCGTAGATTCATTGATTGATTCATTCATCCATTCCAGGTATTACAGTTGGGTGCCTTCAGGGGCAACAACATGCTTCGTGAAAGTACAAACATTTGAGCTTCAGAGTACCGGTATTTTTCTTTTTGTTAATAATACTTCATCTTCTTAAAAATGATTTATTAATGAAATAATAATGCAGCTCTTTAGAGTAATTAAAAGACATTATATATTAACTACTACTGTTTTAGAGGTGTGCATTTTGAATTTAAAATGTAAATATTACACTAGAATGTAGGCCTATGTACTTATTTGCTCTTCTCTTTAGTAAGTAATTATAATTTATTTTATTCTTGCATTTATTTACGCATCAGATTTCATATTCTGCATTACACTTATTCTTTTTTTGTTGTTACCAGTGTCCATTTGTTCATTTATGCATTAGTTATGAAGATAAGTGTATTAAAGTGTCCAATCAGTAATTGTAGACCTATATCAAGCAAACACACTTTTTAATAAGGCAAAGTAAATTTCCCTCAATTGTTACTCCGTTTGTGTACTAAGGAAATGTCGGTTTCATGTATGATGAAGTGCGCCTGGTGTTCTGTCTACCTGCAAAACATAAGGGGTCATTCATTCATAGTGTTCTGCCCAAGGACAGGTCTTTCACTGCAAACCCAGCATTTTCTAGTCTTTCCTATTTTCTGCCTTCCTCCTTGTCTCATATGATTCATATATCTTAATGTCGTCTATCATCTGATATCTTCTTCTGCCCCAACCGGTTGAAAATCGAATATTCGGTCGGTTGCCCGACCTTGACGGATGTTTTCTAATCGGTTTCAAATGTCAAAATGGGGCATACGACAGTTTTGTAGGTTATTTTTATGAAACATCCGATCTTCATTAATTGCAGCTTTATTATACAATAGTAAAGTGATCAGTCTCATAGTTAGTAACAAAATTCAATATTTTGATTGTAATATAACTTGAAAAACACTTCAGTGAATTTATGAAGATGTTAAAACTACTCAGAACCATCTCGATGATGTTTCAAAGGCCGAGTGTTGCTTTTCTACATTGAAGAGGATAAAAACAGAGAAAATATGTCATGCGACAATAGAGGCTGTCGGCATTAGCAATGTTTTCAGTGGAAAAAGACTTCATCATGAAGATTTCCAATTTCAACCAGAAAGTTATAGACAAGTGACAAGTTGGATCTTAACAAAGAACGTAAAATAGACTTCCTTTTGAAGCAGGACTAAGTATTTTCAGGAAAGATGTTTAATATAAATATTATGTAGAATATTAGTTGATACCTTAATTGTTTATACGACTTCATAACAGCAGAACAGCTGATTCAGCGTAAAAAGTCTGTCCAACGAAAGAATAAAGTGATGTAAACACATGGACGTGGTCTTGAGATCTTTTGTTTGTTGCCATATGACAGATCTGTTGGAGTTTCATGATTTGCACCACTTTATTCTTTCACTGGATGGACTACCGTATAGACCTACTTATTTTTTATTAGTGATTTCATTTTAAGAAGGAATCCTCTTCCTCATTTGATTAGCTATTTCTTTCTGACAGTATTAAGTCTATGTTGCATGGTTTGAAAACTGTTTTCAGAATGTAAAATTTGTAGATGATTTTAATTTTAACGACATACATCACTAACCACCACACAAAATCGAATCAAATCATGAAACGGGGAATGTAGGTATTAGATGGAAGAGATGTTTAAAGGCCTACATCTAATGAACTACATGCGAAGTTCTGAATACGTGTTGAAGTTCTGTTATGTTAACGGAACTTCCTGGTCATATATGGTCAGCATAGTCGCAAGATATAAGGGACACGCACGCACTCTAAAGAGCGGAGGTAAATTTCCACTTCTCATCGAAATTATAACCCGGATCCAGTTGATTTATAGTTCGAAACTGTCACTTGAGCCCCTATGAACATGGAATGGTGTGGAATTTCGGGAGGGAGCACTAACTCTCAAGTTAGGCGCATTCCCAAACCCACACCGGTTGATTACACTAAGGTTTGCTGCGTACCCAGGCTTCGAGTAGGCAACTCCACTCGTCTAGATAGCCCTCTCCGTGTGTCGTCATCCGGCATTCGGGGAATGCTATGGAATGATGACGGAATGATATAGATGCCATTACGCATGGGAAAACGAGAGAATCCCGAGATTAACCTCAACTGCGACCTTATCCCCACAAGAGTCGCCAGGCATGACCGGGACTCGAACCCGGACCGTTTGCGTAATAGACTGAAGGTCTGATCACTCAACCCACCGTAGGGTTAATACATCCTTAATATAAATTCATTCTGAAAGGAAGCAAAGCTGTACAGTAGGTACTGTGTCATAGATTTACGTAAAAGATTCTTGTCCGTGATTGAAGACTTCAGGAAAATGTTATCAGTTATTTCAGCGTTGAATAACCGCCAATTAGAAAGCTTCATTAAATAAAATATCACTAAAAACTAGTACTATATACTGAACACACATTTGAAATTCCAGTCATAACGCGGAACAAGGCTATTTATTACGTTGTATCCTGCAACATAGGCGCCAAAACTTGCGGATCAACTTGTGTTCGTTCCACTTATGGGTGGAGTGTTTGGCCACAGATCAAGCGTCCTTGAAGATAATACGTAGTCCGTTATGTCACATCAGCTGTGAGAGGCAAGGTCAAGGATCAGCTGATACACACCGCATTGTTTACATCAGCTGCTGAGTTAAGTCTTATCTTCTTACTCGGTATGAGGCTTTTGACGAAAGACACGTGGAGAACTGGCTTTTAAATAATTGTTTTAGATTCAGTGATAACGTCCGACACTTCGTTTCTCAAATTGTGGGTCACACTGGCACACATTCTAAGAAAAAGAGATAAGGACGAAATGCATATAAAGAAATGGGTTGACATTAGAGACGAATTACCAATAAGATAAGAAGATTACAACCTACAGTGGCGATGTTTTGGAGAAAATGGATTTGTCTGAAATCATTAATCGGCTTGCTTAAAGGAAGGCAAGACTGAAAAAGTTAAAAACATCTTGTAAGTTTCAAGTTTCAATTCTCTCCATAAAATAAACTCAGAAATATACAGTATGTACAAACTTCCCTTTTTATTCCAACGTTTACCTATGATGAAAGTGAGGAATAAAAATTGAGGAAAAAAGGGAGGAAACATTTTTAGGTGCCTATGGGTGGCAGTAGTTCATTAGCATTCTTTACTTTTTTGTAACACTTCCCTCTCTAAAACTAGGTATATTTCCACCAATCACAAAATGTATTTGCAGCTATGCACTTGTAGGAGTTTCATTGTCAAAACAAAATTGATGGTTCACTGAACTTGCAAACATTTATATAGTTAAGTACTCTTTGTCCCTTGTGGCAGCTCACGAATAGTGAGAAGATTTCTAAATTAATAAATCCGGCACTGATTGGTATAATGTATGTAGGCTATATAATTGGAGCGGTGAAGATGGTTGGCTGAATGAGTGAGTGAGTGAGTGAACGGATGGATATTGGGTTGGTAAAATTCACATTATATCTAACTCTTACAGCATCCTCTCTTTTTCCTCCTCGTTATCATCAATATCATCATGTCATGGTATCTTTTCTGTTAACATTTAACGAATTTTCGGCATTTGTCGAAGTAGTTATTCGAATAGAATGAAAAAGCGACTCATCTGAATAGTTATACCACAGTCTAGTATATACAGTCACGGAGCTTGAGTTGTGAGTGTGCTAGGAACAATAGACTGTGCCGGTACTATTTCGCATTGTCTGTAATGAGGCGATATTAGCGATCCTAGTGGTTAGCAACTATCTATGGATGCATATTTACTATGTATTGAGCTTCGTGACTGTATATACTAGACTGTGGTTATACTGTATTTTCATATCCTAATTTTGTTGCAGTTCGTATGCATGGGCGGGACCCCGAAGCGCATGGAACAGTTCGCATACTTTATTATGGAGGAGATTGGACATAAACTGCCAGCCGGCACCACGCTGCTCGACATCAGCCAGTATTCGTATCGGTACTCCATGTACAAAGTGGGGCCAGTTCTGTGCATAAGTGTAAGTGCTTATTCTTTAACATACTGTACCTACATAATTATCATGCTTGTTAATTTTCCTTAATTATTGATTTTATTTTACACGCTAATGTATAAATATAACATGTTCGTTTCAGTACCGGTATTCTATTTAACAATGAGAACATGAATATTCATAATTATCTAATTACAATAGAGACTAAAGGACGGAAACGACAATGAGAACGAGAATAGAAGTGTTAAAATAAATGTATTTAAATGTGAGCATTCACAATAGTTAATTGTGAATGTTCACATTTAAATACATTTATGTAGCAATATTTTCGTTCTCGTTGTCGTTTCCGTTTCCAGTTTATTGTGAACCAGCCTTAAAGGGTTCATGATCGACGGTAACGTTAAATACTCAGGCTGCAGTATTAAAAAGTACCATGGAATGACATTTTTAAGAGCAGAATTTATAATCCCCTCCCCCCGAAAAATAAAACTTAATAGTGGGACGATGAAAATGAAAGAAGCTTTCATAAAAACAGAGAACACAGCCAGGAAGATGCAGCTGACAATTAATGAAAATAAAACAAAATACATGCCTGTGTTAAAGATTGGCTGCAGGAACAGCCCTGACAAGATTCAGATAAGTGGTTATACTTTTGAAAGAGTCTGTAGCTTTACATATTTAGGATTTGAAATCATCTGCTAGAATAACACTAGCAATGAGTAAATGTAGCTTTCAGGTAAAGCTCCCTGTGAAGCAGAATTGAATAACTTCAAGGGAAAAAATTTTCTGTGGCCAGGTATCGATCCCTGGACCTTTGACTGAGCGCACCAATGCTCTATCGACTGAGCCACCCAGGAACTTCACCCGACACAGTCTCAATTTTTCCCTTTATATCCACATACCTCGAGACGAAGATACAGTCATGAAATCTACAGTCTTTATAATGAACCATACATAGTAACATGCATTAAAATCAACAGATTAAGATGGACAGGTCATATCGTGAGAATAGAGGATGTTAATGGTAAAGCCAGATGAAACAAGAAGAAGAAGGTCAAAGCTAAGATGGGAGGAAGGAATTGGAAAATGCTGGCAGTAAATAGAGAGGAATGGAAAACATTCCTGAGGAAGGCAGAGCCCACATTGGGCTCTACAGGAATGGTGATGAATGACTTTATCTTTTAAGACTTCTTTAGAGTTAAAAAGTCACAAGGGGCTACTTAGGTCGGGAGACCAACACAGTGCACAAAAATAATCCACATACTCTGGAAGATCTGAAAAATATCGTCCAGCAAAACATACCATCCACTACTCAATGAGAACTGCAGCAAAATTATATGTCACTTCTTAAATGGACAATTTTTTTGAACAAGGCAGACAGTTCCAAGGTTCCAACAGTTTGTGTGAGTAAACTGTGTTTCAATTGCTTATATTTAGTACTGGTACCTAATATTTTAGTGGTGTGTCGAATTACCGATAATGTATCACATACCACTGTTAACACACTACGTAATTGGTGCTTGGAAACAGCTTGGCTGAGCGTCTGGCTGTTGTTTTGCTGTAGCATTTTTACCCACTATTTTGAAAGTGGTGAGATTGGGAAACCTGGTAGTAAATATGTGCTACAGTTGCAAACACTGAAAATGATTTCTCAAATAAATACAAAAAAAATGACTATAAATTTCCTATTACAGAATTGATTTGGAGAGAAAATTAATTGCAAGGAAAATTTACGGTTATGTAACGCTGTTTTGTTTTGCTATTTCGAGTTTTACGTTTGATTTCATCTTTAATTATCTGAGCACTTTGTTTTTACCGTTTTGTGAGTAATGCTAAAGTGCCTACATCCTAATATGGTGAGAAATATGTATAAATAATATTTACTTTGTTTTTGTAGCATGGAATGGGAATTCCCTCAGTTGGTATCTTACTGCACGAGGTTATCAAGCTTATGTATCATGCAAGAGTACGTGACCCAATTTTCTTCCGAATTGGTACGTGTGGAGGAATTGGACTGGAGGGTGGTACTGTTGTCATCTCGGAGGATGCAGTAGACGGAATGATGCAGCCCTTCCTGGAACTGGTAAGTCTTTTATTCAAGAATACTGTACAAGAGAGTCTTATTTTTATCAAATAGAATATTTCGAAACTAAAGGATGCGACACTCTTGAAAAGTTGTGTTGACCCTCTCAACTCCACATCCAAAAATGCTATTTAAAAAATGCAATTTAAAATATTCACGAAATGCGGGAAATCTAACATTGATGGAAATAACAACTCAAAAGAATTAATGTGTAGGCCTACTGCATTACTCTATTAAGATTATTCTTTTTTCCTTGATTTAGACAGTCCAAATAGCCTAATTGTTTTAACTGGGGCATCAAAAGAAAAGTGGACTTAACACATTTGTATCTAACCAAAACTTTTGTCCTATTTAATATGTTGACATGACTGTACGATACATATTAGCCATTTGATATAAGAGTGTAATTTTCTACGAAGGGCGCCAGCAGTATGTTTGACAACCAAATGGCATCATAGTCAGCAATCAGTTCAAGAATCATCTGCCCACACAGATATATCGGACAAGTATTAACCAAAATGATGTGTAACTGATACAATTAATCTATTTTAAGTAACTTTATCATCATCATCATCATCATCATCATCGTCATCATCATCATCATCATCATCATCATCATCATCATCATCATCATCATCATCTGGGTCTCGTGACTTTTCACAGCATCAATAAACTAAGATGAAATTCATTGAGTATGGCCCATAGTTTTGCTGAAGAATCTTCGAACAATATTGCATGTACCGGTATTCAACAGCATATAGCCATGTTGATGAGTGTTTTCACGGATGTACATACCGCACATATGCGAATACTCTGCGCATGTTTTTTTTCCGGAATTTAGCAAAGAAAAATTGGAATGCGCACAGATTATTTGAAATAAGGTTGGTACTGCTTCGCCTCAAACACTTTGTAAATTTTCTCTTCTAAAATTAGGGTGCATGGATCATTTGATGGCACAGAGTATTCTGTATATACAGTAAGCTATATTTAAGAACCTCTTGAAGAGTATGTGGAATTCCACTGTTGCTGATATAACTATTGGCCAGAATTGTAGTCGGTTATCTACCAGAGTTGTATAATTTCAATTGCTAAATCAATATTTTTGATACTTTGATTGTGTTGCTGGCTAAATTTCATGTGTTTGGGATTTCTATATCCGTCAGAAATGCCTTATTATTTTTGTCAAGAAATATATCTGGTCTGTGACCCTTGTTCCGATCTGGTCCCGTAGTGACACTGTGTGGACTAGTTGGCAATTGGGTTTTTTCTCGGGGTTCTCTTGTCTCCTCGTATTAGACATTAATACTAATCCATAGTATTCCCCAAACGCCTGCTAATGGTGCATGGAGGGGCTGGTCTAGGAGCAAATGGGGTTGCCTGCCCGAAACCTGGATATGCAGGTGGTATAAGTTGGGAATGCGCCTAGCCATGGCCTAGCTCGATGGTTAGAGCAATAAATCTTCTAGGTTGCAATGATAGATCGTAGTGCCCCCCCCCCTCCCCATCCCGATGTGATTATCTCACTACACTTTTACTTAATCATTTTATAATATCCATTCTGGTTGATAACATCTGATCTTGAATAGTACAAATAAAGATTTATGTATCAGGGAAAACGTCTATTATTTGTTAAGTTAAGTATGCATTCTATGCATTTTTTTTCCAATGTCAGGTTCTGTTAGATCGTGTCCATTTGCGATAGGGCTTTTTGAACCTATGCTTGCTTCATTTCTTCACTTTGTGACCAGTGGAAAGTAATTTTCGGTTGCCAAATTCTAGTATGAGTAGTTATTACCAGAAAGTAAACATGTCTAGCGTAGCTGTGATTCATCTTTCTTGGTGTTCAAAATTTCGTAATGCAATTTTGTGTTTATTTTGAAGATTTATAATGTATATTTTGTCAGTTTCTCATATCCTTGGCAATGTGTCTCTCTTGGATTCGAATTGGGTGTAAGATTCTATTGTGAGAATTTTACTTTTAGTTGCAACTTTTTCATGTCTGTGCTGTTCCAATTGATAACACCAAAAGAATAAGTCACATAAGGAACTGCTTATTTAATGGTGGCTTTTTTTTTCGGAACTGTACAAACTCTCCTGTAAACAATTTATTGTTCATGGGCAATGTTTTCCTTTTAGGAATATAAGGAGGTGAAAATTTTATTCCATCGTCACAGCATGACAAAACAATTATTGTTTAATGAGTTTACATGTCTACATATTTCAACAATAACACTTCTTGTGCCTTTGGAATCTACTGTTTTGGCGAATATCAGTAGGCCTTATCCAACTTCCTTCATGACTTATAAGAATAGAGAAAACTTGTGGAAAAGAATTTATTCGAAATCACTGTATTCCAAAAAACAAGAATACAAGATAATACTCATACATTATATAGGCCTATAAACAGAAAGTTTGTATTGATTAAAATTTCACTTTTAGTTTTAATTATCCGCATATAAGACTCTACCTGTTTTAGACATATTATCATAGAAAAAAGTGCGTCTTATACGCCAACAAATACTGTAATTGAATTAATGGAGACTTCAGTATCTTCCCCCACTCTGTTGAACAAGAGAGAGACAAGTTTTGAGTTAAATTTTCATATAAAGGCAAGTCAGCTTTTAGTAGATCAAATGCAGGAAAGTGTAGACCTTTGGACCATATATGAAATCAGATGCATGCCATGTACCAATTTCCATAAGATTATAAGTAACTATACTAACGACAAGAATGTATTTGGCATATGTCCATGAATACTGAATACTGCTGCAGTTGTGGTAGTTAATTTTAAAAAACTGGTCTTGAAAACGTGATATGACCATAAAGAAACCTTTGAATCCCAGTACGCAGTTCTGTAGAATGATCTAAAATGTACCGGTACCGAAAGTAAATTCTCAGATATTTACATAACAAGCTTGACTGCTCAGATGGAGGTTCTGGTTGATATGTAAATCTATTAACAGGCAGTATCTGCCTTTGGACAGTTGACTGAACAACAACAAAGCTTGACTGATAGAGTTAATGTCATGACTCTTGATTCAAGCCCAAGGAGCTTAATCTTTTTACTCAGTGAGGATAAAGAAGAGTTAATTTTCATTAAAAATCCTTGTCCAAACGTTGATAGATAACGGTCCTTTATAACTAGAGCTCGGATGTTTGGCAAAATGCCTTTTTTACTGGGTAGAAGTAAATTATTATTTGCATAGATATAAATGTGATTTGGAGTAAATCAAAGCGAGTAGAACCAATTTCTATTTTGCCTTTTTAAGGTGTTTCTTACTAATAAATGCTTTTTTTGTCATTTTAAAGCACTATTTCTTGTTTATTTGCAATTTTTTAATTAATGTAATGTAATGTATATGAAATTTAAATATTTGAAACAATGACTAACTTTACTAACAATATTAAATAAAAATAATTTATTTCGGTGCTTAATCTGCTAATAATCGTGCTTTAATACTATTGGTGTAATATAAATAATGATCGACAATCCACAGTTACAAATATAGCCTAATATTGTCATATCTTCACGGTAGCAACAATCACCTTTATAATTTTAAATACTAAGCTCGTTCTCATAGAAGTTGTCGCATAGCATTTCCAATTGTTTGCTTTCATATTTTAAAATCTTACTGTTACAATTTTGTGCTACACGTGTTTATTTTTGTAGGAGAAAGAAATTTGAGTGAGGAACAGTCAGTATTGTCGGGTGACAGAAGGTATAAGATCGGTTAGCTAGAATGGCTAAATTCAGTAAACTATTGCAAAGTAAACTTCATGCTTACGTTAGTGAATTTGGTGCCCATGTGTTTTCAACCGATGGAACTGTTTTGTTATGTAAGGTTTGTGAAAAGACAGTTAATCACGAAAAAAAGTATTTTATAAGTCAACATGTGTCACCTACGAACTAAATATGTGAGTTATGGTGATATAATTTAAATTTATTGCTAAAATATATTATGCTTTTTTTAAATTCATAATGCCTTTTTTTTCACGTTTTTATTGCCTTTTTTTGTCTGCCTATTTTAACTGTTATAAATGCCTAAACTTGGGCCTTGTTATTGTTGGGCCTTAATGGCCTATAATAGGGATAGCTTTACCTTTTATCTATTTTGTTTACGAGTGAATTGTTTTATACAAATGTTCAGTTTGATTTTCCTCAATTTTACATTATACGTGAGCCGCAACTTATGGTGAGTAAGGTTTTTCTTTAAGTTGTAATTTTTTTTACTAGTATGTAAGTTATTCAGTTGATGAGAAAGCAGTATGACAGCAATAAGGAATAATAAGAAAAACGAATGTAATATGAGAACATCAATTTACAGCCACTACGTCATAAATATCACAAACTGCCTAACACCGAATCTGTGCTGAGTTGGCTGAGATAAAGCTGGACTTCAACAGTTTGTGTTAAACAGAAGTTATTGTACATTTAGAAACTGTACACAAGTTTTCATCTGTAACTGAGGGGAAGTAGCTATTTAGAAACACCACTAGGCCCTAGTATTTTTTTCAGTGTAAGTAAATGCGGGTCCAGTTGTAGCTCAGTCAATTGACAGCTTCTCATCAGAGAGACTGGGGTTTGAAAGTTTGAACCTTTACGTATTGTGTAAGATTTATAGTTAACAGAAGACTGTGAGCTGAGTACTTAGATTTCCTTACCACTGTAATTCCACCTATATTCTTATTTTATGGGCTCTTAATAGTCCATATGGCAGCTGCATAGCTCAGTTTCTTGATGAACTGCCTATGGACCATAAGGTCCCGCATTCAATCTTGAGTGGTGGCGAGATTTTTGTAGTTTTAGAAACTTCCACTCAGCCTCTTGTCAAATTGAATATCCTGTCTTTCTCGGAAGAAAGTTGCATGGTGCAACTACATCGCCACCTCACTGTAGTACCTAGTCATGAAAGCATGGAGTTTTACTTCCGTGTGACTTCATGACATCTGAAGGGAATACCTTTTAAAGTCTCTGTATTTCAAAAGAATCGTTATATAAATAATGTACAATGGCCACAGAAACCTTCCATGATTGTAAACGGATATAATTTCATAATGATGTACGGGTACATTACAAACTTTAAACTAGCGTCATAAGAAAGAACTACTCGAAGAATTCCTGTTTTGAATATTGCAATATGTTTGTCGGCAAAAACTATAGATGGTAGCAGAAGCGAATAGAAGCTGTTAATGTGTGTTTCGTTTGCTCGGGTTTGCCAGTCTTTTGTTAATTTTGCATTATTGCATTGTAGCAAATCATCATAACCATCTTAACAAACAACTGGCAGGAAGGTAGATTTGGCGCCCTGGAGATCAAGACAATGTCTTTTGCAAGTGGCCACCGAGGTCCCACGATTTGAATGCCCGTAACCTCTTCTTATGGAGTTACATAAAATATATTATCATCTATGTACCTCCACTGTCTCAGAATCTGTAAGAGTTGCGACATCATATCCATGATGCCACCGAGTCCATTTCAGTAGATATTTTGGAGTGGGTGTGGCGTGAGTGAATAATGATGTATGCTGTATGACTTGTGTGGTGCACATTGGTGTTTATAAGGTATGCACTATAAAATGTTTGAGTTGCTCTTTCTACCAACAGAGATGATATGCCAGATTGTAATCAGGTGGTTTTCTGTGGACACTTTGTACTTATCTTACCTTCGATTAAAGACAAATGGCACAACTCATTAAATACGGTATGCCACTACTCAAGATAAAATTCTGTAAAAATCATTGTAGTGTGTGTTTGGTAATATAATAGATATTTACACTGTTTACTTAAATAAACGTGGAGGAAATTTATTTTATATTCTGAAATGCAGTATTTACATGTAAGTTGTATTTCAATTGTTTGTAGCCAGTACTGGGAAAACTGGTGAAACGACCTGCAAAGCTGGACAGAAAACTGGTCAGAGAACTACGTGCACTCTCTGAACCTGACGATCCTTATGAAACTGTCACAGGAAGAACTATGTGTACCTACGACTTTTACGAAGGTAATCATTGAAGACATCATCTGAGGAATATATGAACCAACGTAAATTTATCAGTAGTGAATGTTTCCACTAGTTGTTTCACTTTGTATTCAATGTTGAAGGTGATCTCCTGGATATTCCAAATGACATGTATTCCTCAATTCCTGAAAATACAGTAAGTTGGTGGTGGTGGTGGTGGTGGTGGTGGTGGTGGTGGTGGTGGTGGTGGTGGCAACAGCATTAGCATCTAATAGGCACTTGGATATTCTCCCTGTGCCTTTTCGCATCCCAATACACAGAGATGGTTCTGATTTAAGTTTTTGTATATTCAAGGCAGAACATTTCTGCAGGTAATTTCTGTTCATGGCAGAATCTTCAGTGCTGCAGATGAAACTTTTTGGTGATCCATAAATAGTTTGTCTAGGTGAGCTGCAAGGCAATTGTTGCCAGTGACTAAGCAGAACATTGCAACTGCATCATGGAGAGGGAAGTATAGACCATGTTTTGTTCCAGTATCCTGTTGAAAATCTTTAGATATTTCTTCTTTGAATTTTTATGTAGGCTATGAATAATTTAGCAGAGTGGTATGATACTTTTTTGGTTTGTAGCTTTAAATTTAAGTCCCCTAAGACTGATCTGCATGTTCATTGCCTTGTACTCCAAAGTGTGTAGGTAATCACTGTAGTTGAATATGTTTATTTTACTTTTGAAGGATTTTTATTTAGGTTTGTATTTTTATGGTACTGGTGAATATAATTGAATATGTTTATTTTACTTTCGAAGGATTATTATTTTTCTATTTCTATGATATTTGGTGTTATAGAAATATTAGATGAAGCAGTGGATTTTATGCCAGATATAGAATCACTAACATAAGTATGACAGCTTTTTGAAACATGTTTATTCTACGAGATGTAAGTTGGATTAATACAGTGAGAATGGATTGTCTTTCGTCATTAAAATATGTAGAATAATTTTCAGTTGATGTGTAGGCTACAAATTAAATAGTTTGCGTTGTACACCTGTTTCAGTTACTTTCATTGCTAAGTAAGACATGGTCCATCAGTATAATCGGATTCAGAGTAGAGTGTGAATAGTTTAAAGTGCTACTTGTTTCATTTCATTCCATGATGAATCAATTTTCCTGATAGTTTGTATTAGATCTGTTCTGTAGTCAGTGAAAACGTACTCAGAGGTGAGTTAAATAAGAGCAGGCTAATTTTTATGCTTTTATTTTTTGACTAGGACTGTCTTTTTCTTTTAGATTTTATTCAAGTTGAAAAAAAGTAATTTTGAGTTTCTAATTTTGTTTTTTGAGATAGATAATTATACCAATAATGATTCTGGGTCAACTTTATTAATTTTTTAAGCACTGATAAGGTCTGTTTATTTCCTCTTTTGTGGGATTGTTTTTTGTAATTATCTAGATTACTGTCCCTTTAATCAGTCTCATTGCTGTATTTTGTATTTCTCCAGTTTGTCTAGAACTGTTAAGGAAGCTGTAATTAAATCTCCACAACCATGTAAAAATGACTGGTTTTATGTACTATGCTTTCTGTGTTGAGTTTAGCACTGATTTTGAACATCCCCATTTGGTCCTTGCAAGTTTTTTTTTTCAGAATTCTACATCTTTTAGTAGCTTTTTCTTCTGCATTTTCTATGTGCTTTTTTCATGTTAATTTTTGGTTGTGTCACAAGGGATTTTGGTTCTTGTTGTTGACTGATATTTTTTCCATCTATTTGCAATTAATGTTTGGTTAAGTTATGACATAATAAGCTTAATAGAATGTTTTGTCAATATTAATTTATTACATTTTGTTTTTACACCAATTTTTTAAATAAGTAAGTGTTTTCTTGTATAATATGAGTAGTGTAATGTGTGATATGAGTTTGTTGCTTATGTGGGAATGATATCAAGGTCATCAGTAGACCACGGAACTTGATGCACTAAAAAACTTGAAAATATGCATGCAACTATGCAGTAAAAAAGTGTTGAAATATGCTTTAAAAATTGAAATATATGCAGTAAAAAATACACTAGAGGTTTATCGTGTCGGCCTTATCTCTACCAGGTTAAATAAATACTACTACTACTACTACTACTACTACTACTACTACTACTAAAGCATGTTAGGGATAAGGCTCTGATCTTCTCTTTAATTCTTTGGTTGCTATGTTGGGCCATCCCTTTATGTTGTTGGAATTGAATTTTTTTTTTTTTTTTCATATGGCACCTGCAACATAGAAACAAATTTGACTAGATGAACACTGTAGCAAATAAAGCGAATTATAAATTGCTAAGAAGATACCTAAGTTCTCATTAACAAAATTCATTTCTGGAAAGCTAAAAAAATCCATAGAAGATATATTGTCAAGTTATTAGATGACTGAAGCTTGCCTGTTTGTCACATATTGCACAAAGACCATTTCCCTATGAGTAGAAAAACATTTGTCTTCAAAAACCCATTTCTTCAATAAATCTTTTCTGCTACTTTTTCTTTTGGCATGTCTGTTTTTAAACTTGTAAGCAGATCGATAATGCACTGGTTATTTGCTTCTTTGTGCAGTAAAACCTATTGAAATGAAAATTTACACTCCTCGTGACTTTATTGTCGCAGGTGTCTAAATACATTCATTTTTGGTTCTGCACAATCAGAGTAAAAGTTTGAATGACATCCAGGTGACGCACATTTTTGCCCTGGCTCCTGAAACATTACACAGAGCTAATATGTTACAGTGGAAAGCGACCCAACTTATGCACTAGGGAGAAATATCCATTGTCATCGCAGCAATTTCATGTTCTTAACAGTAATTAAGTAATTACTGGTTTTATTTCTCACATAATTTTTTAATTTCTTGAAAATTATTCTTATTTTTTTCAGAGAGAAATTTTGAAATTAGTTAATAAGTCGGGCAAAACAAAGAAAGATATTAATATATGCATTTAAATATGCAAAATAAAAATATATATGCATTTAAAAGATAAAACCCTCGAAATATGCATTTATGCCACATAAAGTTGCCTTCATTCGAACATATAAACCATGATCAGCAAAGAGTCTATTTTACTTTTTCAATATACCAATTCAATAAAAACATGCAATTGCATGAAGTTCTGCAGTCTAGTCATCAGCATATAGGGCATATTTGGCTTTGTTGTTACTTTTCTGTAGAGCTGCTGGTAGATAATTTATTATTATGTTGAAAAGAGTTGGAATAATTATCGAACTTTGAGATAAATCTTTTTTTGATTGTTTACACTTTGGTACTGTGTCTCCATATTTGGTACAACAGAATCTTTGATTAATGAAATTGTGTATCTGTCATAGCATTCTATCTTGAATCCCTAACATTTACAGTTTTTCTATTATTTTAGCTCTTCAAATATATCTATCTGCATCTTTGAAATCTATAAATAAGCCTAATGCAAAAGTTGTTTCTTGTTTATCTATGGTATCCTTTATGTGTTGACTTAGTTTTTTAATCTGTTGGTCAGTTCAGTGATTAATTGGAAAACCTGCTTTGTGGAGGAAAGTGGATTCTGTTTTTCTAGATACTACCATTTAATCCATGTTGAATCTTTCGTACACAACTTTTAACACTTGAATATAAATAATTGATTAAATGGCGATCTTACTCGTGTTAATTGTGTAAGCATGTGCCGCTTACAGCTATTTCGGTGCTTCTTCACACCATCCTCGGAGCCTACTAGATCTTGGCATCATCTCGAACTTCACTGCCTGTTGTGTGGGTGCGTTCGATTGTTGAAAAGTGTTGAAATGTGGTGTCAAATAGTGTGTGTGTTCTGAAATTGATCTGTGTGTTGAGAATTTGATCAGGGTGTGTTTTAGTGTGCATGTATATTTCATATTCTTCTAGTGTGTTGAGTTTTTGGTTTTTGGGTTGTATGTGTAGAATTTCCATGTCTGTATTTATGTTATTGTATGTGTGGTTAGCATTAATTATGTGTTCGATATATTTAGATGTATTGTGTCATCCAAATCACAGACATCATAACAAAGCAAAATTATTTCACACACAACACATACTACACCCAAACAGAAGGATTGCCAATGGGATCACCCATATCTAGCATACTCGCAGAGATATTTTTACACGACATAGAACAAACATACATACTCCATAATGAACACAACAAATATGCAGATAACATAATATACTGGCACAGATATGTAAACGACATACTCATACTATACAAAGGAAACAAACGACAAATACGCAAACTACACAAATACATAAATGAAATACACCCAAAACTCCAATACACACTGGAACTCGAAAACAATAACTCCATAAATTTCCTAGACATCACCATAACAAAAGTTGACAACAAACACACCTTCAAAATATACAGAAAACCAACCACCACAACCACACACATACACAACACATCTAACCACCCCATACAACACAAACATGCTGCATTCAGGACAATGGTACACAGATTACTCAACATACCCATGAGCCAACAACACTACAATGAAGAAGTGAACACAGTCAAATACATAGCGCAAGAAAACGGTTACAATCCAAATGTAATAGACAACATCATAAGAAAGACGAAACAAAAACTCAACAAACACAAAAACACGCAAAACGCAACACAAACACAAGAACATAAGAAATACATCACACTAACATACGAAAACAAAAACACACACAAAATCGCATCCTCATTCAGAAAACAGAAATACAACATAGCATACAGAACAGAAAACACACTACAAAGACATCTCAACACACAAACAAATAAATACAACCACATAGGCGTATACAAACTCACATGCAACAGTTGCGACAGTTTCTACATTGGACAGATAGGCAGATCATTCCAAACTCGATACAAAGAACACATTAAAGCAATAACCAGAGGACACAATACATCTACATATGCCGAACACATAACTAATGCTAACCACACATACAATAACATAAATACAGACATGGAAATCCTACTCATACAACCCAAAAACCAAAAACTCAGCACACTAGAACAATATGAAATATATAGACACACTAAAACACACCCTGATCAAATTCTCAACACACAGATCAATTTCAGAACACACACACTATTTGACACCACATTTCAACACTTTTCAACAATCGAACGCACCCACACAACAGGCAGTGAAGTTCGAGATGATGCCGAGATCTAGTAGGCTCTGAGGATGGTGTGAAAAGGCACCGAAACAGCTGTAAGCCGCACATGCTTACACAATTAACACGAGTAAGATCGCCATTTAATCAATTATTTCTACTATTTAAGTCTTGCAGTAACCATTCTTTTCATGTTTCAGCGGGGATGCTCGTTACAGATGTAGGATAGTAGCTGGATGTGTCGTTAGTTGGTTGTTTAAATTTCAAAAGAAGAAGAATAATAGATTTTTTCTACATAGAAGAGACATCAGTCGCCCATATTTGAGTGAAGAGCTTGGAACAGATTTTCTTAGCTTCTGTTCCAAGTGTTGGAGGAATTCAGTTAGAATTTTATCTGGTTCTGGTTGTTCCTTCTGTTTTAAAGATGAAGGGTGCTATTCATAGACATTTCGCAGCACGCGTTACGAGCGTACTAAGCTAGCCCCGGCTATCCACTGGTTACTAGTACAGAATTCAAATCATATCCTATCGCTAACACTGGTTTATGAATACGAAAAATGCTGATAATCCACTGAAAGCCCGTGCTAAAAATATCTATGAATACGGCCCCAAATGTCTTGTTCTAATTCTTGCATAGTAAAATCGGAAGTCAATTCTGCTATGTTGTTCTCATTAAATGTATGTTTTAAATTCTGTTCGGTATATTGTTGCTCTTCTTTTGCTCCCTTGATAATGGATCTGACTTCGTGTAATATTTTGTGAATACCGTACTGCAGCTTCTTGGTTATCCTTAAAAAGTTCGTTCATTGCTGCCATCAAAGGTTTTTTTTTTCTTTTTCTAAAAATCATTATTACCAGTACTGTCTAAATGATTTATTAATAAATTTATGTACCAATATCTATTTTGTTACAATATTTTCTGTAATCGAGATTTTCTAAGTAATTTCTGAAAGCTGTTGTTGTTGAAGATGAGAGTTATTTTCTCATCAGTGCTCTTTCTGTTTCCAGATAAGTAGCCTACCTACATCAGTTCGGTCTCCAGTAGTTTCAGCTTTCTTCCTTGAATTATATCTTTCATTTTTTAACTTGGTTAAGTGCTTGGACCGGAAATGTTTGTAGTTCTGTATTCTTCCTCTGGGAATATTTGTATTTGCAGCATGTAAGATTATTTTACATACATAGTTTTTATCAAATGCTCTTTTTTTAAAGTTGAACCCTGTATTAAAGATATTCTTATACATTTGTTTTTTTAAGCAGTCACAATTTACATTCTTCAGGTGTCAGGAAGATATTATATGGAGATATTTTTTTTATTTTTCACTAAATTCTAAAGAGAAGATGATCATTCTGTGACCATATCCTGGATCAGAGACAGTTTTTCTTTTGATATGTGGAGATGGATCGTAAGATAGCAATGTTGGATCTCGGTTAGTTATTGTTCCACTATAATGCAGATATGGTAGTGTTTCAGTCTTATTGTATATTAATTCCACTTTATTTGAATCCAATCTCTATCATTCATATTTTTTTATCCATCAGAATCAAAATGAGCATTAAAGTCCCCAACAAAGATATACATAGTTTTATCAGCTATGTAATTCAATGAGATCCATATTGCAGTTACTATTTTGGAGATTGTTCTTGCAAAATAAAATGAATATGTATTAGTTTCATTATTTCATTTCTATTGCTTTCTGACATTGTCTTTATTTCTGTAAATTTTGGTTTTGCCTATTTACGAACATCTATCAAGATACCAACCACTTTGTCTTGACTTTGGTGTGAATTTTATATTATGGTAATTTCTAATTTGAAAAAAGAAATCCTTCTGTAATGTTTGCTTTCACTACACAAAACACACAAACTTTTCATCATATTTTATTTTAGTTAATTTCGTTTTAACTGAGTCAAGCCTCTCACATTCCACTGAAAAATTATAATTATTTTATTTATATCTTTACTAGCACATCTTTTGGCCCCCAACCGGAGATTCGAAGAGGAGTTTACCTCTCGAATTATTTTCATAAAGAAGCTAGTTTTAATAAATCATGGACTAAATTTTCTAGTAGTTCCTATGTTATGTCATTCATCCTAGTTTGGCGATTATCCCTATTCTTCGTCTATTCATAAAAGACACATTGAAAATTATTCTATGTGTGAAGAATTATATCTTGAAAATCAGTCATGACTGACTGTTTATTTTGAAAGAAAATGAGCCACGCATTTTTAATTTATGGAAATTACTTCTTTTAATTAATAAGTATGAAACATTTGTAGGAAGCAAGAGTAATAGATTACATTTGTAAAGTTTCTTTCAAGCCATAAGCAGTGCTGACTAGATCAGACGCTATGGACAGTACTCTATAACAGAGTCGCCAGTATGAAAGGATAATTCCAAGCCTTTGGTGTGAGACGAACTTGATAGCTCAGTGGTAGAGCGGCTGACCGGAGAACAGGAAGTCGCAGGTTCGATTCCCGCTCGAGGTTGTGAAAAAAATTTTTCTTTCATACCATGGCATGATTGTGACTATAATAGTATTTAAATTCAATAAATTTCAGTCTTTTCTCCCATTTTTCACACTTTCACTTTCACATTATACGAAATATGTTACAGCAAAAATTTGAATTCGGAATTTTCACAGAAATACAAATTTTCAGCACTCCTATGACGGAAAAATTGGCTTTTGGCATGTTGTAGGCCTATGCATCTGTCTGTCCGTCCTTGTACAGTACATTCTTCTGAACTGTTGGACAGATTTTGTTCATATTCAGTACCAGTATCGATGAGTCAATTCATCCTAGAATGATGCACATGAAATATATTCATTTTTACTACACAATTTGTGAGAAGTCATATTTGAAGAAATAACACAAAATGGCGAGGGACACAAAATTGCCTCTAATGATTTTTTTGTTTGTTTAGGATTTATTTCATTATGATGTATAAAAATGAAATAGTACAGACAATTGTATGCCCTCAAAAATGTTTTTGTCAGAGGAATTAATTATTATTTACATAACAATTCTTCCTATGGAAAACAACTTCAGCCAAATTTTTACTTCAAGATAATTATTTATACACACACACATGTATACACGTGCACGAATGTCTTCAGAATCAATGTATTCCTAGCCATGGAGAAAAAGAGCAAGGAAAAAAGCTATTTTTCTATATACAATCTACAGAATTATAAATTAAATCTAAAGTCTCATCAGAAAAGAAGAATGAAAAGCAATTTTTTTTAAGTCTCTATAGGCTTACTTTCGCTACAGCAATTTAAAACCAGAACAACAAAGCAATTCCGTATTTTTCTTAAAGAATTTGCTGCTGGTACCATTGTTTAGAAGTACTGTATTACACTCGAGTGAATGATCATTCAGTCATTCATTCATAGTGTTCTGCCCAAGGACAGGTCTTTCACTGCAAATCCAGCATTCTCCAGTCCTTCCTATTTTCTACCTTCCTCTTACTCTTCGCATATGATCCATATATCTTAATGTCGTCTATTATTTGATATCTTCTTCTACTCCAAACTCTTCTCCCATTCACCAGTTCTTCTAGTACATCCTTCAGTAGGCAGTTTCTTCTCAGCCAGTCACCCAGCCAATTGTATGAGAATATATTTCACAATTATGTGAAAATGAAGTACTATTAACTAGCCCTACATGCTATACTTACACAATTTTATAAGTTACTATCAATTTTAAATGTCGACTCTAGTAAAAAGCAAATAGTTATTTTATTTGAATGTACCGGTATATAAAATTTATTGTATATACCGGTATTTACCTAAACTGTATAATTTCTAGAGGAAGTCTGATATCTTGCTTTTGAGTTTACAGTAGAAGTTCTTTTGGGTGCAAATTAATGATTTAATTAACTTAATTCTTTTGAGCGATAGTTATAAAAATAAATCACAATGACAACATAGGACAGAGTTGTTGTAAAGCCCATTAAAAAATATGTCTCAACTTTTCACTCATTTTCTTATTTTCATTTAACTTAACTTAAAGCTTTACAAAATTGACAGATGATGGGACAATAACAAAGTCCTTAATCTGCAAATCACATTCAGAGCAAAATGATTGAACATATATCGACATCATGATCTTTGTAATAGTCTTGAATATATTGATAGAATCATTTCAAAGTACAGTGCCAGTAACGTAATGTTAATTATATATTGTTTAAAATAGTGTAGGGTCATATTCATTGGTGTATTTAGAACAGCTTGTAATGGAATCTTATTTTAATCTTTTTTTCTTGCAATTCATTGTTTCAGGACAGGGTCGTCTCGATGGTGCATTTTGTGACTTCACAGAAACAGACAAAATGGAGTACCTGAATAAGATTCACAAGGCAGGGGTTGTGAACATTGAAATGGAGTCCTTGTCATTCGCAGCTCTCACGCATCATGCTGGTGTCAAGTCAGCTGTTATCTGTGTTACACTCATGGACAGACTAAAGGGTGATCAGGTTAGTCTTCCACAGATATTCTATTTTAATTTAATCTCTCTCTTCTGTTTGTCTTCTTTGACCTCTTTCTTTTTCACACGTTTTCTTATTCTATTATAAGAGACATCAGCTGCTTGTCTATGCAGATGACGTGAATATGTTAGGAGAAAATCCACTAACTATTAGGGAAAACACGGGAATTTTACTTGAAGCAAGTAAAGAAATAGGTTTGGAAGTAAATCCTGAAAAGACAAAGTATATGATTATGTCTCGTGATCAGAACATAAATCTCTGTTTCATGCGATTATTATAGTGCAGTGTTTCGCAACCTTTTTATACTCTTGGCACACCCTAGATGGGCCTAGACTCAACATGGCACACCAAAATATTAATTCCCTCAGAAACATATGATGTGACTCTATTAATATAATTACGTATTGTAATTAAATTTATTATTATTATTATTATTATTATTATTATTATTATTATTATTATTATTACTGTTGTTGTTATTGTCGTTATAAAATAGAAATCGACTCTTGCATTTCATTCATTAACTTTAATTTACTGTAGAAAACACGCATTTTTATTACTAATATTAAAGTATTGAGATTTGGCACTGGGAACGTAACTAGTCTTTATAGAACAGGAGGGGTAACATTAGTAGCTAAAGAACTAGCTAGATATAGAATAGACTTCGTGGGAGTACAGGAGGTTAGGTTAGATGGGAATGGCATATCACAAATTGGAGATTACTTGTTGTATTATGGGGAAGGAAACAATAATCACCAATTAGGAACAGGATTCTTTGTTCATAAAAGAATAATATCAGCAGTAAAAAAGGTCGAATTTATTAGTGACAGGTTATCATATTTAGTACTTAAGGGTAGATGGTGCGACATCATAGTTATAAATGCTCACGCCCCTACAGAAGAGAAAGACGACCATATAAAGGATAGCTTCTATGAGGAATTGGAACATACTTTTGATCAGTTCCCTAGATATCACATGAAAATTTTATTGGGGGATTTCAACGCTAAAGTAGGATGGGAGGATATTTTTAGACCAACTATTGGAAAAGAGAGCCTACACGCAATTAGTAGTGACAATGGAGTTAGATTAGTCAACTTTGCCACATCAAAAAATTTAATTGTCAAAAGTACAACATTCCCCCATAAGGATATACATAAATATACTTGGACTTCTCCAGATGGATTGACACATAACCAAATAGATCACATCTTGATAGATAAACGGAGACATACTAGTATAGTAGATATTCGAACTTTCAGGGGTGCAGACTGTAATTCTGACCATTATTTGGTGATTGGAGAATTAAGAGAAAGATTATCAGTAGCCAAGCGAGTAGAGCAACAAGTTAATATTACTGAATTCAATATTTTGAAATTAAAGGACGAGGAAGCTAAGCAAAATTATCAGGTCGAAATTTCGAATAGGTTTGCCACTTTAGAAAGTTCCGACGAAGTTGAGAAAGAATTAGATGTTAATAGCGTATGGGAAAATATCAGAGATAGTATCAAAATTGCATCTGAGCAGAGCATAGGTTATTATGAAACTAAGAAAAAGAAACCGTGGTTTGATGAAGATTGTTGCATGGTAGTAGAAAGAAGGAAACAGGCAAAATTGAAATTCTTACAGGATCCAGTTGAGGAGAAGAGAGATAATTATTTCAATGAAAGACAGGAAGCAAGTCGTACACTTAGGAATAAAAAGAGAGGTTACTTGAAGGAAAAACTGAATGAGGTAGAAACAAATAGTAAGAATAAAAACATTCGAGATTTATATAAGGGTATAAAGGAATTTAAGAACGGATATCAGCCAAGGGTAAACGTGATCAAGGATGAGAATGGTGACTTGCTTGTAGACTCTCCATCAATCCTAAGCAGATGGAAAAACTATTTTGCGCAACTACTAAATGTACATAGGCCAAATAGAAGTGATCGGGACGAAATTGAAATACAAACTGCTGAGCCATTTATACCCGAACCCACGCTTTCAGAAGTCGAAATTGCGATAGAAAATCTGAAAAAGTACAAGTCTCCAGGTATCGATCAAATTCCAGCAGAATTAATACAAGAGGGTGGAAGTGCATTATATAGCGAAATTTATAAACTTGTACTTGCTATTTGGGAAAAGGAAATTGTACCAGAACAATGGAAGGAGTCCATAATTGTACCTATTTTTAAAAAGGGGGACAAAACCAACTGTGGTAACTTTCGAGGAATATCACTTTTGTTAACGTCGTACAAAATTTTGTCCAATATTCTTTTGAGAAGATTAACTCCATATGTAGATGAAATTATTGGGGATCATCAGTGCGGTTTTCAGCGTAATAGATCGACTATTGATCAGATTTTTTGTATTCGACAGATAATGGAGAAAAAATGGGAGTATAAGGGTACAGTACATCAGTTATTCATATATTTCAAAAAGGCATATGACTCGGTTAAGAGGGAAGTATTATATGATATTCTTATTGAATTTGGTATTCCCAAGAAACTAGTTCGATTAATTAAAATGTGTCTCAGTGAAACATACAGCAGAGTCCGTATAGGCCAGTTTCTATCTGATGCTTTTCCAATTCACTGCGGGCTAAAGCAGGGAGATGCACTATCACCTTTACTTTTTAACTTTGCTCTAGAATATGCCATTAGGAAAGTTCAGGATAACTGGCAGGGTTTGGAATTGAACGGGTTACATCAGCTTCTTGTCTATGCAGATGACGTGAATATGTTAGGAGAAAATACACAAACGATTAGGGAAAACACGGAAATTTTACTTGAAGCAAGTAGAGCGATCGGTTTGGAAGTAAATCCCGAAAAGACTAAGTATATGATTATGTCTCGTGACCAGAATATTGTACGAAATGGAAATATAAAAATTGGAGATTTATCCTTCGAAGAGGTGGAAAAATTCAAATACCTTGGAGCAACAGTAACAAATATAAATGACACTCGGGAGAAAATTAAACGCAGAATAAATATGGGAAATGCGTGTTATTATTCGGTTGAGAAGCTCTTATCATCCAGTCTGTTGTCAAAAAATCTGAAAGTTAGAATTTATAAAACAGTTATATTACCGGTTCTTCTGTATGGTTGTGAAACTTGGACTCTCACTCTGATAGAGGAACATAGGTTAAGGGTGTTTGAGAATAAGGTGCTTAGGAAAATATTTGGGGCTAAGCGGGATGAAGTTACAGGGGAATGGAGAAAGTTACACAACACAGAACTGCACGCATTGTATTCTTCACCTGACATAATTAGGAACTTAAAATCCAGACGTTTGAGATGGGCAGGACATGTAGCACGTATGGGCGAATCCAGAAATGCATATAGTGTGTTAGTTGGGAGACCCGGAGGGAAAAAGACCTTTAGGGAGGCCGAGACGTAGATGGGAGGATAATATTAAAATGGATTTGAGGGAGGTGGGGTATGATGATAGAGACTGGATTAATCTTGCACAGGATAGGGACCGATGGCGGGCTTATGTGAGGGCGGAAATGAACCTTCGGGTTCCTTAAAAGCCATTCGTAAGTAAGTAAGTAATATTAAAGTAAATAACTTTACTCATACCTTCGATGTGATACTTGGGCCTCCTTAGCTGCAAACAGGTGGCTGATCCGTGGCAGAATCGTTAACAGTGCAAGCCTTGTTTCTTCATCGATGGATTTAAGTCTCTCCCTCTTATATGTTTTAATTTTCAGTTAACGTCGAGAAGCCCAGTTCACAAACATATGCAGTTGAAAATGACAATAACATATTAGGATAGCCGGGTATTCACTCCTTATTGACAACCAAAATGTTTTCAAGAAGTTTTAATTTCAATATTCTGTTTGCTTTTAAGTCTGCTAGTTCCTCTTGTATGAGTATATTATTCGGAAGATGTTTTGAATTCACAACGAATGAATCACGAACCCAGTAAAAATCTTGAACACACTCTCCAAAATAATTCTTGAACTTCTGCTGCAAGATTACTAAATGTTCTTTAATTAACTTTGTTACCGTCAGCAAGGGGCCATATAGTTGGGAATATCTCAAACGACCCATTTTCAGGCATTGACAACGTTTTAGCTATTATGTGTGCTTTTTTTTTTTTTTTTGGCCTTTACGATAAGTTCGGGTGCCTTATAGCTAGCTTCCTGTACTTTCTGTGAAACCTGTACCGACCTAGTCATGAGCGTCACTTGTTTTTTTTTTTTATTTTGTTTCAACAACCGACGATAATAATATACATCTTTGTTTGATAGAAAAGAATGTTTTGTTACCAAATGTCGTTTTAATTTACTGGGAACCATAGCATTACTGAGATTTTCACCACACACAACACACTCGGGGATTGGGCATGTTTTGTCAACACACCATTTTAATTTCAATTAATTTTCGCGTCACACCTTTCATCTTGTGAAGGCACACCAGTGTGCCACGGCATTGCTGTAGTGTAATGCATATTAGACTATTAAAAAAGATGTAAATTTTCAAGAGTTGTCACAAAATATATGAAACTCGTAAATTAATACTATAATTCCTTAACATTTTGAACTCATGTTTTACAGGTGCTGGCACCTAAAGAGGTATTGGATGAATGGCAGCAGAGACCATGTAAACTTGTGTCCCGGTACATAAAACGTTATTTGACCATGAAGGGCCGCTTGTCGCTAGATGGACATTGTGGTTCCATGTGTGTTAAAAGTCCACGTAGATTCAAACTTGTGCAGCAGGAGTCTGAGAATTACGACTAAATGCTACCTGCCATCACAGTTATTATGTCATAGGTAAGAAAAGTTAGACAGACAGTGAAATGTTCCCAGTAATATTCATTAAGAGAAATGTTAAATTATCATAATGGTCTTCCTAGTCTTCTTATTTATCCTCTTCTCTTTATTATCACCATCATCATCCTTAACATCATCATGGTCCGTTGTCAGCGCGTCTGCCGCAAAACCAGGTGACCCAGGTTCGAATCCCGGTCGGGACAAGTTACCTGGTTGAGGTTTTTCCGAGGTTTTCCCTCAACCCAATACGAGCAAATGGTGGGTAACTTTCGGTGCTGGACCCTGACTCATTTCACCAGCATTATCACCTTCATTTCATTCAGACACTAAATAACCTAGATGTTGATACAGCGTCATAAAATAACCCAATTAAAAAAAAAATCATCTTCGTCTTCATCCTTCTCTTCAAAGCTTTATGTCTATAGCCTATTTTTTTCTAATTAAATTAAATCATCCTAAGAAGGAACTTCCTTATATGTATCCTTTTTCATCTTGATTTGTAATTTAAGAGCACTTTGTGAAGTTGATAGTCTTGTATTTTTGGAACATGAACCTACTACACCTGTTTTTCGAAAGATGAGACATAACAGTTAAGTGCTAAACTTGGCACTTGTGTGTTTAAATGCGATAGGCTCATGTCAGTAGTTTGCAATTCATTTACTGGCATGTAAAAGAACTCCTACTGGACAAAATTCCGGCACATCAGTGATGCTGATATAACCTCTGCAGTTGCGAGCGTCGTTAAATAAACCATAGTTTAAATTGAAACTGCTAGGAAATGGGAAAAGGTTTATAATTCTCCATGTAGGATATTCGTGGATTCATTCTGAATGTCCAGCTTTGTTTTCATTCGAACAAAGAACTAACATGAAGAAATGGACATTGCTGTTTTTAAGGATTGCTTCATAAATAAACTTCTTCCAAACATTCCACAAAATAGTATTGTAGTTACCATTCAACTGATTTAAATAAAGGTCCAGTATCATCATAAAAAAAACTTGAAATGCAAACTTGCTTCAGAGAGAATAACATAGAATATGATTTTAGAGCTACCAAGGTAGTTTTATACGAACTCATTGAAATAAAAAAACCTGAACTTAAAAAGTACGAAACGAAATGTCGCCTTTAAATTAAATAATGTAAGATATTATTCGAAATAGCATTGTCAAATATCAGTGCAGAAAATTGTAAAGCTGCAAGCGAACGTGTAGAGAAAGAGGAAATACTGTATTTTATTTGGGAGAGGGATGGATTGGTTGATCAAGTCATCAATCAGTTCGTAATTAACTTGGAGGATTCAAATAGTGAAAATGAGGAAGACGGAGCTACTTGCGACGAAGAAGAAGAGTCCACCACTGATATCTCCATCCCCCTATTACCGTCAAATGCCTGGAACAACAGTACTATGGGTTACTACCTATCTAAAATGCTATGCCAAGTAAAACCCCATGGACTTCAATAATGTACTTTTTTTATATATATATACACTTTTAAAACTTATATATCACTTGATGAAAGATGAGTGGAATGGAGAAAAATTCTCTCTGGCACTGGGATTTGAACCCGGATTTTCAGCTCTACGTGCTGACGCTCTATCCACTAACCCACACCGGATTCCCATCCCGATGTCTGATCGAATCCTCTCAGTTTAAGTTCCACCTCTTGGGTTCCCTCTAGTGGCCTACCCTCTGCACTGCGTCATAGATGTATGACAGTGAGACCATGTCCATCTACATGTGCAGAGGTGCACTCTTTATGAGTGACTAAGTGGCCGGGATCCGATGGAATAAGCGTCGTCGTAAATCACTAAGTGATTATTCGCATATCATATATTATTATGATGTACCGAATAAATATGATATTTCCGTGCAGATATTCTGCGTCATCATATGATGAAAGATGAATGGAGTGTGGCTTAGTGGATAGAGCATCAGCACTTAGAGCTGAAAACCCGGGTTCAAATCCCGGTGCCGGAGAGAATTTTTCTCCGTTCCACTCCTCTTTCATCATATGATGACGCAGAATATCTGTACGGAAATATCACATGTACTTCGGTACATCATAATATTATATACCACTGATTAAATTTCCAACTTCTTTACCGTGTTAATATGTAAGATTAACCTTGCTTGACTAGTTTCGAAGTCTTGTGCTTCAATGAAGCAAGATAAATCCTAAATATTAACAGGATAAAAAGTTGTAAATTTAATCAGTAATGTAGTTACTTTTATGAGAAATTCATGTATGGTACCAAAATTTAAAATTTCACTTTTGTGTAAAATATAATATGCAATGTCTGTTTAGCAATTCAAACAAAAGTGAACCAATATACTTAATGCTGAATATTTTTTTTATTCTTGATACATATATATTTTAATTCCTCAATCCTCTGTGGAAGTTGCCCTGGCTCTTGCTTCCCCTCCTTTACCTTTAGTCTTCCCTCAGTCTTCCCTTTATTAAGACCATTTCGCTGCCACTGCAGTGGAGTCTAAAAGTTGGTCTGACATGTTGGCCTTCGTAGTGAAGTTCAAATATTTAAGAGTTTCTTCATTGTTAACTGGTATGTGATATTTTGAATCTTACATTATTTCACATTCTGAATATATTTTTTTAAGGTGTAACATTGTAATTATACGTATAATGAATGCATAAAGAGTAATCTTTGTAAATCATATTTTCTCTATATTGTTTAGGTGCAGACATCTTTACCAAAGACATGGTGATCAAGCAGAGACTGAGACTCCGACAGGCTGTTAACCCTAAACCTTCACAACAAGATGGGGTACAAGAGGATGTAATGTGTGTGTAGGATAGTCACTCACTAAAATAAAAACATTAGGTTAGCATGGGAGGTTTACGATATGAAAGAAATATTCCAAGGAAACTGGATTTCTGCAGAGTGCTGAATGCTGGATTCTTATAAGGAAATAATTGCACAGTGTTCCATTACTAATACACGCACATTCTGTTTATCATTCACGAGTTTATGCAAAATGATGGAGTTTGGGTTTTGCTGAGTTTTGCTATCAATGCACGTACCTTTCATTCAACTTTCGTGGGAAGTCGGGTGATAATTAAAGAACATTTGTCCAGTCACTGTAAACATGAGGAGCAATATTTCATTGTGATTAGTTGTGATAAGATTTCAAGGGTACCAATGGTATGCATATTGTACGTCTGAAGTAAGAGAAAAGTAATTCTCTCTGTAATTGTTTAGAATTTTTTTTTTTTGAAATTGACATGAAACGCAATTTTGTCAAATCACATTCTTGTCTGTAGTCTCTCCATCCAGTTTTATTCCTGATTTTTAATTAATTTTTTAATCAGCTTGGAGGTTACAAATTAAGTAGAATGGTAAATAATTTGAAAATGAGAACAAAAGAGGAACATTTAACGCATGTAAGAACTAATGAAGAATAATATGAGGTCAGTGCAAGGTCAGTTGATAATCGTTTAGGCTACTTTTAAAATTATCAATAAGATATATGTTTTAAAATTCCATAGCCTACTTATGAATGAATATGATGTAGTTGAATGCTGATTTATGTTCAGCATTCGTAGTGGAATATGTGATGTAGGAATAATACAAAATGTAACATTATTCCAATTAAATTATTAAATCACTGTTTGTATATATTTTGTTCTATTATTTGAAATCCACCTAAATAACTACAGTATTTATTTTACCAGTTGATTTACTGGGAAAAAATATTACATATTGTTTTTAATGTTTCAGTTTCAACTATAATAATTGTTTCATTTTATTAAGTGTTTACTTATTTAACAATCTCTGATGTCATTATTTGAACTGGTCCCAGGTTTTCATCCATCTTTTTCTTTTCTTATGTTAATTACACCTTGCACCGACGTATTTATTTAAAATTGTTGGTACATTTCGTTGAATTCAAATAATTTTCGAAATTGACACGAAAATATATGGATAACTTAAATATACATGTACCTATAGGATAAAAATTGACCATTTGTGAAAATACATTTACCTTAATATGATAGGTAACACCGAAATTAATTTGAATATACATGCTGCAAATGGACGTGACACTCATATAGCAAATTATACCAGTTTCATTGGTTAATTAAAAATAGTTTTATTAATTATTCAAAGACAAATCTCAACCATATTGAAATAAAGAGTAATATTACATTTTAAAAAAGTGTGAAGAAACTGTTCTACTTTTCCTTTAAATTTATCATATAATTTTTTTGAATGCATATTTAAAAAATGGCAGAAAATTCATAGTATATTATGTATGTGTTATGTAGGAAGACTGGTTTGAACTTCATAAGTGATACCAATAAGCATCACTCATGAGGCAACTAAGCCAGGAGATAATGGGAGTAGAATGGCCAGTTCCTTTCCTCCTCCACTGCATACATTGCTGACTGCTAACATATTTCATTAATCAGACTTAAGAATCCCTATAGGCTAATTGCGTGGAACATTCAAGTGATTGGTGGTTGTGTGATTTCAAATAATTGTAAGCCATCGCTTTATGAGAATCATCTTAGCATAATCAGAAAACAAAATTTAAACTTTTAACGAATATTGTAACCAGTGCAAGAAAATAAATGTAGTTTTTACTGTTCAAGCTACTAGTAATATCTTTAATGTAAGACATATACAATATAACCCCAATATGTCACTCTATTAGTCTATCGGTAGATTACTGTGACTATCTTTTCCTCGTTTTTTTTTTTTTTTTTTTTTTCTTTTTGTTGCAGAAAAATATTAAGTACGATACTGCATATTATAGTATGTTAGTATGTATATTTTTTCTAAAGAGAAATATTCTAAGTATTTACTGTTACACAGTACTGTATATACTAGGAATGTTGCCCCTGCCAGCAACAGAAACAGTTACGTGTGGGAGGGAGTGTTTTTCCCAACTTGTAAAATAGTCACTACCTGCTTTCAAAGAAATAACCCCAGGAACTTGCATATAATTGCAGATCTATGCACCATTCATTTCTTGTCTATACAAAATATCTTGCACAGGTGTCAAAAGTAAACATGTTATGCTAAGTACCGAAAAAAAAAAAGCGCAAATAACTGAGTGGTTTTCGAAAGAATAAACTGTGGCTCACCTCCCATCAAAATACGAGATTGGAATTACAATTTAATAAAAAAAGGGATGAATTGTATAAAGCATGTAAATCTACAAGACAGGACCTCTACTATTCCTCTCTTACCAGAGCACCATCATAACGAGTTTCCTTGGCTCTAAAGAAACCCTCATTGACAACAGGACTTAAATTAGTGAACTTCTGATCCATTATCTAACATGTTAAACCCAGGACCATGGAGGAAATTACGAAACTGTATGTATTATGCACTTAATTATGAAACTATTTTATGGTACAGATTATCCCGCTTTTCTGATTAACCGTTCACTCCAACCCATTTATTAACAATGATAATAGAGGTTCTATTGTGCAATGATATTCAAACTTCATTCATTTTTCCAATACAATAATGATGTATGTTGAGGGTCTCTGAGGAGCAACATGGGTTTAGAGTATTACTGGTACAGAAATGGTAATGGGCATTTATTCTGATAGGGGCACCTTAAACGTTTCACTTTAAAAGTAAACTCAGTATCGATCTCGTTATATAGATGACTGAATTTAGTGCAAACTTGGATGATAGTAGGAACCTTTCCTGAGGCTGTACAGTCTTTGCTTATGAGTGTGCCTGCTAGAAGGCATCATTTTTCCATTTAGTGATGAATGAAACAATTGTTATTGAATTCAAAATTTAGAGCAATTGTCATGAAACACAAACATAAATGGATTATGTACAGATTACAGTAAATGTAACTGATTATGATTACAGTTTTCAACATATCTGCCACACTGAAGAATAGAGAAGTACAAAGAGTAAATCATTTCCTCATGCTGTCTCGAAAGCGTGTTAGGAATGACCATTTGTATTGTGTGCACGATCTGTTCCATCAGTTCAAGGATAGTTCTTTTTTAATAGGTTATTTTACGACGCTTTATCAACATCTTAGGTTATTTAGCATCTGAATGAGATGAAGGTGATTATGCCTGTGAAATAAGTCTGGGGTCCAGCACCGATAGTTACCCAGCATTTGCTCGTAATGGGTTGAGGGAAAATCCCGAAAAAAACCTGAACCAGGTAACTTGCCCTGACCCAGAATTGAACCCGGGCCACCTAGTTTCGTGGCCAGACACGCTAACTGTTACTCTGCAGGTGTGGACTTCAGGGATAGTTCGTGGTTTAGTTGCATACATGCGATTCTTAACAAATCCCCAAGGGAGTTAGGTTTAGAGATCGCAGATAGGCTTATAGCATGGCAACATTCAAAACCTTGCTTCGGAGTTCGCGTGATGTCATACCTCCATACCCACTAACTGATAACGTGAGGCATGACAAAGAGGTTCGCCATTTTACACTTTAAGATTGACCTGAAATACGCTAACATAGTACGAATACAACAATGCTGTATTAAACTATTACAGTAAACTGTACTTCACAGGAGCTGATCTGCATTCTTCTACAGATTCAAGCCAAATGACTTAACCCCACTCCACTCTGACTGGTAAGGGCATTTGATTTCTGTGCTCTTTGAAATGTATGTTGCCTTGCTATACTAAGAAATTTTTCTTCTTTGTAGCAGTTTTAATGCCTGCATGGAATTTTGTCCGTCTATTCCATGCCAACAATATTTCTATGCACAGTATGCAACCTATTGTGAAAAAGTGGCACTTTCTATCGGACACATTTATGATTAGATTGGCTGTATTGCACTAGGAAATATTTTTATTGGCAAGGATATATAACATGTCGGAGAGCTATCCCTGTAGGTAAAGTTTTCGAATGATCCATTATTTATGAAATACACGTATATTAGCTTGAATGCAATATTCATACTTAAGAGCAAGCAGGAAAATGGGAATTTTTAAATAGATAGTTAATAGCGTTTGAAAATGTATTAACAAATGCTATGTATAAGATCTCACCATCACGGAAAGTGACCTCCATACATGTGCAAACACATTTTTCATACCCAATGTATGTCGTGCTTCGAGAGAGAGACAGTATATTCACTGGTATATTGCTGACTGGGAGATGAATGTTTGTCTTAAGAGTTTCATTATCTTGTGGGTGATCTCGGCATACTAAACTCTTCAGATGTCCCCAGAAGAAGTCACATCCGATAGATCAGGGATTTTGCAGGCCAGTTGATATTGTCTCTATTGGATATAATTTGATTTAGGAAAAGCTGTTTGTCATTCATAGAGACACTGGCAGTGTGAGCAGTAGCCACATCTTGTTGAAACCAGATAGTCAGTTGATAATGTGCCACTTAATCAATTACGAACATTTCAATTATATGCACGTACCTAGCTTATGTCACTATCGTTACTTTTTCCTCGTCTTCAAAAACTGAGGAATCAATTATCCTATAAGATGACACTGCAATGGTTTCTCATGCAACTAATAAGGATTTTCTTGCAACCAATATCTAAAATTTTGTTTATTTACAAAATCACATTAACTTACATAAAGCCCTTCGAGTGAGATCTGTCAGGTTTAACTGATTTACTGCCTAAATCTTGTAGGGGTGTGTCTCGGTATAGCATTCTTATATTTCTGTTAGGCACATTCATTGCAATAGCATGCTTTGTAGCTGAGCATTTTTTACTTGTCTCGACAATAACCTCAAATGCTATAATATTTTGTGGTGTACAGACGGTTCTTCTCCGAACTGGAGGCTTTTCCTTGAAATAATTAACCCATGGTTTAATTGCATGAGCAGATGAGATAGAACCATTGAAATTTCTGCAAAATTCACGCCTAGCAGCTCAGAACTATCATCACTTTTGTAATAACTTTTGACAGTAACCGCACGTTGTTCATTAGTCCAATGCTTCATGACAACTAAATGGCATAAGGTGAGTAAAAGGACGCGGGAGTAGTTCTTTCCCCCCCCCCCCCATCACTATATTAACAGTGAAAATATTTACCGTATTTATTGGTATATAAGACTCATCCCAAACATTAAATATAATAATAATAATAATAATAATAATAATAATAATAATAATAATAATAATAATAATAATGGAATTTATGGACGCAGGCACTACGACCCAGCACTGCGACCTTTCAAGATCTATTGCGCCAACCCTGAAGATAGATGCATTTCCGAACCCACATTAGCTGACTACACTAAGGTTCGCTGCACACCCAGGTTTCGAGCAGGCAACCCCACTCATCTCTAGGCCAGACCCCTCTGTGTCTCACCAGCCGGCATTCGGGGAATGCTATGGAATGATGACGAAATGGAGAGAAATGTTGACGGAATAATGTAGATGCCTAATATGGGGAAATGGGTGAACACCGAGAAAAACCCTAACTGTGACCTTGTCTGCTGTGAATGTCAGTATGAATTTTTCATTGAAACATCTCAGGTCTGATTGGGAATCGAACCCGGACCGCCTGCATGACAGCTGAAGATCACCACTCAGCCACTTCAAGTGTATAATAATAATAATAATAATAATAATAATAATAATAATAATTCACTGACCCTTCAAAAGCCTGCAAATTCACTCATCACTGTTATTGGACTTTCTCTCTCACTAAGTTCACAGAACTATACATCAGAATTGGAATCTTCATCTTCTTACAGGAAATGATCCTTGTTTCTGTAAAGGTATTACTGTTGCCACACTCTAGGAAAGATTTCAAATAAACTTCGGACAAAGTTTAGACCAAGACATACATTCATACATTTGAGTGAGTGTACGGTAAACCATTTCAGTGCTCCCTTTGAGGTCAACTGATGTACTGGTACACTGCTGTCCATAATACATTTATTCCACTGTTTTCTCATGAATACTTTAAATACTACAGTTTGTTTAAAAAAAACATCAGGAAACTGTAGTTGTGAAATAAGTCCCCCTGGTATGACATTGTTACAATCTCGAAGCGTGATTGTCTTTTGTTATATAAGATGCACCCTAATTTTAAGATGTATTTTAAGAGGGGAAAATGCATTTTATACACCGACAAATAAGGTGCTTTAAAATCGCCCATTTCCTTGCTGGATTCTGTACATTTCATTTATCTTATCCTACGTATGATTTTTTTCGTCTTATTTCACTTTTAATTGCATTTCTAAAATGTGGCAATATCATAAGCACTTTTACATAGTACATCTACAGAAGAAATGGATAGTATGAATACACATAAAATAGTATTTTAGTTTAAATAAACCTCAAACTAGACTTCTAGAGATTTCATATTTCACATAATTTATGTGATATTGTAAATGTGGAAATGTAGTTTGTTTTCTGTTTATTGAGAGATAATACATATTATTGTGTACTCGACTGTCCAAAGACAGGTTTGAACCTCATAAGTAACACCAGTGAGGCATTTATGAGGCAGCTAAGCCAGGAGATAATGGGATAGGTTGACATGGTAATTTAGAGATCTTATTTCCATCTCAAGAAGCCATGAAACAGCATTTTGGACTACTCGTTCATAAAAGAATGTGGTAATTTGTCATAAATAAGGATAACTTTTCTTATATAATAACCAAACATTTTAAACCAGTTTTGGCTTACTTCAACATATTCCGCCATTTTCAATCAATATTATTTAAGTATTCGAGGTCAGGCTGGTTCTGATTCAATTTTTGTTTAATTGCCGCTATATTGTTGAAAAATAGTTTTCAATAAATTGTTTTAGCAGATATTTGACATAATTAAGTTTCACTCCAATAAGAATTCAGTTACCAATGTAACACTAGCAGCTACCGTTTCCTTGGCATAGATTTAAATAGAAGTTCATCAAGTTCACTGCGTTGTAATAATTTACTTGGATATGCCAATAACAAAACTGTAACACAATTGTTAATACTTACCGTTACTGCCGAGGGAACATTGTTTTATATTATATTGGAAAAAAAGTATACAAAAATCTACACGATAAACACAACTGTATAATTTCTGAGCAGTGTCTGCCAGTACCCATATTTTATTAACTCGATTTTCTACAAAACATGCTCTAAAATGAGTGATTCCCATATAACATTTGTTTTATTCTAAATGTACCATATTTGAAAAATTCTCTGAGCAAACAGTAGGTGAAGTTGTATCACGTAGTTATAATACTCAGTAGATAAGTTTATTGAGTCAGAATAGTTTTGGTAAAATCATATTGGATCGTAAGTTATAGAACACTACAAAAGTTATCTGCTCTCTGTCACACTTAACATATAGTGAAGATGAAGCAATATACAGAACACCCATAAAAGACCTTTCTGGTTTCAAACACATGCAACTTAGGTTTAATGAAACTCAGATACATAAAACTGGTACCAGTGAAAAGAGAAACTCAGAAAGTTGTAATATCTTACCAGATGTTCAATGTGAGCCACCCTGGTCACAAGGCACACATCAAGCCTGTAGTCGAGTTCCTCCCAGCTACGTTCAAGCATATCATGACTGATGTGATGGCTTCTGCGATGCGTGCTCATAGATCAAACATGGTCTGTGGTAAGGGTGGTACATAGACTCTATCTTTAACATACCCCCACATGAAAATAAAAAATCAAGGTTGTCAGATCTGGAGAACGTGGAGGCCAACAAAGAAGTTCACAGTCGTTTCAACAGCCCAATCCACCTGGTAGTCGGTTGTTTAGCTATTCTGTGACACAGTCGACTTTGCTATTTGCAGCTCCCTGCTGCCTCTGATGGTAGATTTTCGTGGACTACGTGAGAAACTTTCACTGACAATTAATTAACTAATTAACGTAAAACTGCAGTAGCAAAATTCAGACTGCTTACGGAACACTATTATTTGGCCAAACACTTGAATAAAATAGGAATTTACACGAATCCAAAATGTCCTCTATGCAACAAAGAAGAAGAAATGACTGAAGATAATCTACAAACCTGTGAAGTTCTACCTGATGGATCCACCATAGAGAAATATTGGAGAGCAAGAGCGCTAATGGCTTCATTGCCAAAGCCCAGCATTAGATAACAAAAACAACAACAACTTTCACTGATGCGCTCAACTGTTTCCTCGTTTACTGACAGGCGTCTGGTTGATTTTCTCTTACAAATTCATCCCATTGCTTTAGAGTCGGAGTACTGCCACTCGCGAATTATAGGCCAAGTAGGTGATTCTGCACCAAACCTTGTTCGGAAATAATGTTTACTGGTTAACATGAAAATCAAGGATACAAAATGTTTTCTGTCCTTCATAGCAGCCATTTCGTCTCAACAATGAACAACTGTTGCGTAATAACATTTTATTACGCAGAGTCTTATCACATGTGATGTAATAAAACAAAACTTTATGAGTTTCTCTTTCTATTGGTATGACTTTTAAGTCTCTGAGCCTTGTACATGGGCTAGCAGAACAGTATTAGAAGGGATGGTAGTGTAAATACGCAAACTCTGAAGGCGATAGTTTACATTTTCACCATGATCTCACAGACCACAAATCCATAGTTAAGGATTAATAACATTTTTTCTTTAACGTGTAAATTGATTACCATTTCCTCAAATCAGATTAAGCAAGCTCAGAGCACTGTTTCTGGCTTAGAATTATGATCCAGGAAGGTTATGTATGTTTTTCAGTGTTTCTCTCCAGGAAAATATTGAATTAGTTATCATATTTTTGCCCTTAAAATTTCTTTTTCTTTATGTTCATTATCTTATCTCATCACTTATCTCGTGTAACTTCTGCAGTTGAATATCATTGAGCGTGTTATGGTATCAATTTGTTATCTAATTATATAGCATTTTATAATTCATATATACCGGTACCAATAATGAATTTATGGCAGAGATACTCATGAGAACATAAATTAGGCCTATGTTTAAATACATACCAGTATTTGGATTAATGAAGAGAGAATAGCTAGTTAACAACTGGCAAAACTTTGCTGAAGGAAGTTGCTAAACCTTACCACTGCGCTGGAGGCATAGTCGGAGTTTCCCCTCATTAATCTGAACCATTTGCTACTGATTAACAAGTCATCTGATGCATCACTGCTATCAGTTAAATCTTCTCATAACGAAATTATTCTGTCAGTTTCACTGTCTGTTACATTAGCACTAGAAAAATATTGTTCTTCGTTATTTTTAACGTGTTCGACACATTTCTTCCATTTGTCTTTTCCATATTCTGTGAAAAGGCGGCGACACAATCATTCCTTTCCATTAAGTGGGGATCCAATTTCTGTTACAAAAATTCAATTGAAAAGACTGGAGTCAACTGACTGAACATTTTAGTCTGAACTTTAAGTAAATGAAACCAATCAAAACAATAAATGCTTATTTTTAAAGCATGGTTGGGTTTTGAAGATAAATAATGTTTATGTACTGTAAGCAGTCAGACATAAATTTAACAAGTGATGATATCTCGTTGACTTATTCTATTAACATGGGGTTTTTTCAACATAAAGTAGAATCTATTTAGACGATTTCATACACTGCAACAATCCACTTATCTCTTTAAGAAAAAAAGCTTATCGCTGATTGAGTTTTCTACCGGAACTTCAAAAACATATTTTCCCACATACAGTCGTATAAAACAAACCTAAAGTAAGAAGTCTTACATTTGTTATATTGCGGTGACTCAAAACTCTTAAAAATCTGCAAACAATACTCTTCAACATGCTTTTTTCCTTATTAGAATCTAACTACTACTTTTTGAGTTATTATCAAATATATAAAATGCGAAAATATTTTGCTTCATTGACATTTTACTATGTAATGCCTTCATATAATGCCTTCTTCCGTTATTGACTGACAATTAGGAAGGAGGAGTGAATAGTATATTGTCACTCTTTAAGATTGACGCATGCGCAGACCAACGGAGTTTACTAAGTTGTTCCCCTATATTATAATTATGGAGTACGGTACTATCATTATCTTCTTCGCGAAAGTTATGGGAGGATTAATGGAAACAAGAAAAATGGCAACCAAACTCAGTGAACTTGATAAACACATTGATGTGATGTGCTCCTGTACTCCTTACCCTTTAATATCACGTTATGTTCATGTGCTTTCAATTGTAAAATAATAAAGATGCCATTAAATAGGTCTTACAGTAGGCCTAACTGCTCTAACCTGTTTGAAATATCGTACTTCCTTATTCAGAGGTTTCCAACCTAATAGAATCACATGCTATATTTCATTTATCATTATGAAAACAGAATGCTTTCATTTTAGATTATAAATAATGTTGTCCTTAAAAAATAGCCTATGGAGTGCAGGAGAAAGACTTGAATTCCAATGTAAGCATTTCAACCTGTACCATTGATTTACATTCCTTTGATCTACTAGTATTTTATATAGAATTGTAAACGATATGAAGTAGCCTTAAGTGTCAGTTAGAATTCCTGTTATAATAATTGCATTAGTCATAAGGGTGGTTTGGAACAAAATATGCCAAGTGGTACTGAAAACATTCCATTGTAAATTGATGAAAAGCTGAGGAAAGTTATCTGAAATGTAGCATATGTGTAATATACGTATATCTATTCGTAAACTTGCACTATATAGTAGTTCTAATTTATCAGAAGGGATTATTAAGCAAGCTCTGTTTATAAGCTACTATTATACTCCAGGTTCAGGTTCAGCCCATAATGTCCCCTCGGGGCACGGGCCTCTTCCTAGGAAGGCGGCTGATTAAGGTGATCCCAGTTAGCCATGCCGGGAAAGATCCTCCTTTAAGTCGTAACATTTTTGCACGTGTTCTTTTAGTTTCTTCCTTGCTGGTCTCTGGTCCTCTGCGATGCACTCTTCTGTGTGTTGTCTCATTGAGGAATGGTCTGCAATGCTGTGCTGATACGCTGCTTCCACACTGTCCTCTCTCTGGCAGCCATTGTCCATCAGTTTCCAAAGGTCTTCCTGAGATCGTCGACTCAACGTGTCCTTTGATGCCCCATGCTCCCCCCATGCTTTGCCCATACCTGGGGTCCCAGACCGTTGCCTTGTGAGTCCATCTGCTGGAGTTTAGCCTCATGATGTGGCCTGCCCAATTCCATTTCAGGTTTCTGCTGGAGTTACTGCATAATTTATTTTTGTTTTTATTCTTACAGTCTCATTTTGCATTCTGTTCCTCCATGTGATGCCTAGTATCTTTCTCCCCATCTTTGGCATACTTGTAACATGATTATCTCTCTTTGTGGTGCTCCATGTTTGTGAGCCGTATACTAGTGCTGATAATATGCACGTATTCATGACGTGTCTCTTAATCTCTAGGCTGTATGATTTTTCTAACAATATAAACTTCAGTGCCCAAAATTTTGCCCATGTAACATAAATTATGTCACATTTTATGAGCAAAAATAATGAAGGAATCAAATATTATATGATGTGCAAGTAAAAAATATGTACTAGCATCGTAAAACAATTTAATACTAATCATTATCCTGTGGAAAACTAGACTGAAAACCTACAACTATATTTGAAGAAAAAAAAGCTTTTATTTGCAGAAGCAAGATACAAGTTGAGAGATTTCGTCAATAATGTATTGAATACTACAAGAAAGAAAAATGATGAGTTATGCACAGAGAGTAGGTACCGGTACTTGATTATCGTAGAGAAAAAATATAGTTAATACATATGGTCCATTTCAGCATTCTTTTTTTTTTCATTTATCGAATTATCTTCTCGACTGTCACGAATGTGTCTATATGGTACCTAAATGAATAATAGTGTGGCATTGAAAACACATATCATATTAATAGTTTGGAATGTTTTCAGTACGCTTCAAAGCTAATTTTAACATGTTGGGGTAACTTCCCAGTTATACATCCATCCACCTCTAAAATAACAAAACTGTTCCATGTCGTAAAAATGTTGTTACATCTGCTTTTAAAATTATGCTGGTGAAATGCACCAAGCTCATTTGTATCACCTATTTGTAACAAATATAGTACATTTCTTTGATGTTGTTCAGTTTTGAGTCTTGGTACTTTACTAGGTGTTATGAGCTCATAAACACTGCCCACATCTTTTATAATGTTCAGTTATGGATGATGGATGGATGTTGGTTACATTGCTAGATGTTATGAGCTCAGAATTGGGAGGCTTGTTCATTCAAATTATATATGACAGGGATTGTTTTTACCTGTCAGAACAAAAAGAAGAGAAATAATGTACTTATTATTACCGGTACCTAATTTCTTGTGTATTGATTTTCGTTTCTTTGCAGCTAAAAAAATATAAAGTCTATTATCCGTTTAGTCTTTTGATTGTCAGCTTGATCGAATGTAATGTTATGATCGTTGCTTAAATGCATGCTACAATATTGCTAACTAATTGACAATGAACAAGTAAAAATAATACATTTTAAAAGTTGTTTGCACTTTTTAAGGTACCGGTACAGTATTGTCAAAGTGTAGGTAGGTAATTTTATTCTAAATCTAATAAGTTCAATGGGCAATAGGCTGGCTTGAATTAATAAAAGTGAGTTCCTCCTGATAGAGGTGAGAGATTCTCTCACAGATATAATTTGCCAAATGATTCTGAAATTCACTTAACCTATAATAATAAAAATATTGCTGAGATAAAGTGCAGCCGATTTGTGGTATGGTCACAGAAAGCAGGAAACCTTCACTTTTGACATTACTCTTAAAACTAAAGTAGATCATTCTTACTTTTTCCATTTCTATAGTGATTTCAGTTCCAAGAATGAACACAAGATACCAAAGAAAGCTAGAAATGTTCCCAGACTCATATTAACTGAATATACAATTTTATTAACCGAACTAATGAAAAAAACTGGACTTCTAGAAGATAAGGAATCTCAGATCTTGTAGAAATGAGTACTCTAGAATCGAATGCCTAAGTGGTTGCACCAAGCTGTGATCCCTGAATGCATAAAAATTTCTCAGTGAGCTAGAGTACTTACCGGTAGCTATAATAGGTTATGACAGAAGTAACAAATATGAATTCCAGATACACATGATTACCAATCAGATAATTTATTGTTGAGTACTACATACTTATATCTATCTTACAGAAATGTATTCTAATTAAAGTTCTGAAATGTGTATTTGTTAACATTTTTACGGTTAAAAAACAAAAATGGTTCCAAGAATTGTATTTGTCGATTGATGGGTTGAAAGAATGTTTTTTTTTTTATACATGAATATAATTCCAGTATTCAGTTTTATGATGTTCCATTGTTTAAGGTATTCGAACAGTATTAATTTTCCTCAATTAAATTTTCCGTTATAAAACATTTTGATGATATTCCAAAATGACTACACACAGAGAAGCATTCTTTCTGTTACTGGTAGTTGTTTTATAATACCATTCTTATTCCCTTTTGATATTCGAATTATGCGACAATGTATTACTAGCGCGATTGTACTGAGGCAGATGCTACCTCAAAGTATCAAGAGGAATGGAGACTGTCACCTTTGATATGAAGCTCGAGATGCAACCACTGAGGAATGTTTTGTGATAACTTTTTATTCGCTAAGTAACTGTTGTTGGTATGTGAGTATGTATGTTTTCTCTTCATAATATACAAACAGTGGTGTTTTGTTTTAAGTTAAATGTTAATAGGAACTATTCGCTTTAGGACCTGAATTTGAAAGGTTCCTGAGCTTCCTAATTATGGATGTTTATATTCATAAGCAAACACGTGTGAGAGTTTGTTGTGACGAATAAACTGTTACGATTTTCTTATTTTGTGTACGTATGAAGACCATGATTGAATATATGAATGAAGATTTCTGTTGTCCAAAACTGAAAAACTTTTTGTACATAATATGATGTCCATAACATGTTTCAGTAATGTTACAGACCACATTATAGGGATTTTTTTTATTACAGTTAACAAGATAGCTGTACAGAGTGCTGCAAATATGTGGAATAATGCATTATTTTTTTAACATATGCCTTTGTTACTGATTACTCTTAGTGAATAATTATACTATTGAGGATGGTTTGTTTAAACCAGTGGTTCCCACAAAGGGGGGTCGCGATCTCTTGGGGAGTAGTGTAAAGAGCTGAGGGGGATCGCAATGTGATTTACAAAATAAAAAAAAAAACACTTTATTAAAATAGGCTACATTTAATTTGTATTTAGAAACATAAACACTGTTGAACATAAATATAAAAAAAAAAAATGCTTCAGTACGTATAAAGTAAAATTTTCAGAAAATAGCTTCTCAAATCTGGACTCTGTATTTGATACACACAGAGTGACCTTACAATTTTATAGTTACAGGGGATTTCTCACTTTTGTTTCCACGACAAATATAGACAAGAAACTTCATTTGCATAAGTACGAGGTTGCAAATATTAGGCCTATAAAAATATAAGAGAGACTTTTGCAAATATCGAGGTATTTTTACATTCTTTGATCAAAATCTGTTCTACACTCTGCAAAAAAAAGTCTGTTTTCAACTTTCCATCAGTAGATAAATAATTCAGTGAATTTTTTCTTCATTTTTTGTTTTCAATTTCAGTCAATTGAATGTAACCATTCATAAAAGAATTCAGTATCTATCTGTGATTGTCGTAAATTTTTTGAGTTTCTTCCGAAAAATAAGGGAAAAGAATTTTTAATAATGCAAATTTAATTGCATGTTCACGAAAACAAACACAGTACTGTAGTACCAAAACTTCTGTGACTCTGACCTAGAAAATCGAGCGCTATTGCAATACTTATCACCTCCAGCTGGGGCGTGGGAGTTCCAAGCTACTTGGAACTGGAGACAATTCTCATGATAGCATCAGTCACTGTGTTGCCACGTTTGATGAAATCATAATTAAGGATGCTGAAAACTATGTTATGTCGACCACTAATCGAGAATAAGTGACAACACTGGAGACACCAGAGAGAAATTCATCAAGCTGATAATGACGAGTTGGGACTTGGTGGCTAGGTGAAAGGTCGGTCAGATATTGTCAGTCGATCTACAGTAGCGGTTCGCATATTTTTTGCATTGTCTGAAGTTTTGGCGAATCAATATTTGTTGTAATGTACATCGCTGAATTTTCCATGAGTTCTTTTTGTCAAGTGAAGTCGACGAGAAGCTAAGTTTCTTTATAATCCGTTAGGTAACAGAAAGCTCAGGCATCATTTTCGATTTGTATTGAACTATTACTGCAGTACCAAGATGGTAATAATTTAAAGTACAAGAAATGGTGAAATGATGTTTACGTAATATTTCCTATCACTGTTGCACCATAAATAAAAAAGACTGGAGAACGCTGGGTGTGCAGTGAAAGACCTGGCCTTGGGCAGAACACTATAAATAAATGTTGCACCATATACTTATATTTTGGTCGTTCTTTGACTATCCACTGTTTCTGAGTAAAATTATAATTGTTTTCGATTTTAAAGGAATTTTTAATTTTTTAATGAGATTAAATACGGTGTGGTATTGAGGGGGAGAGGTCAGAATTCAGAAGAAATCTCACTGAAAAGTGAGTTGCTCCTTCAAAAACTTTGGGAACCACTGGTTTAAACTGTAGGCTATAATACGATTATTGCGAAGGAAAACTATTTAAGAGAGTACTGTGCTCAATTAAGAAAAAGCAAGTTCTTACGATAACTGCGGTATTCCATTAGGTCCACGTATTTGCATACTTTGTAAATCAAACCTTAAGCGATGTGGATTATCATATTCAATTTCTTATTAGTTGCTCAGATGTGACTTCTCACAAAATTGGATTTAATATTATTTCTTCAGGCAAGTGTGTAAAATATGTGAAAATTATTAGAGAATACATGTAATCTTATGAAAATATACAGATATTAAATATAAATCGAAATCGTTTAAAGAGTATGGAAGATTATAAATGAACTAAAACACGAGATTTTAATCTGGACCAGCATAACCTCCTATGACTAACTGAAAAGAGTAACTTAATTAAAGTTACATGGAAATAGCCTGTATGCACTGAATCTACTCCAGGAATATAAAATTATATTCAAAGTTTAAATGTCCTTACAGCAATTCATCTTAATACTGGTACCACTATTTTCTTAATCACAAGTCTTGTACTTTCAGACATCTTTGGTTTTTGTGTTTCTAGAAACTAACGTCTTGATATTAATAGAGTTATAATGGAATATATGAAGGGAACTCCATGATCCAGAATATAGTCCTAAGGACGTATGTATATTCTTCAAGCATTTTGGTAAGGATCTGTTTGAGCAATACAAGTTTTATGGACAAGACAGTGACAGGAAGGACCCATTTTCCTAAACTTCGGTATAAAAAAAAGATGGTTACTAATTCCAAGAATAAAATATTAGGAAAGTTATTTACATTAGAAATTATTGAAATTAATTTAATTATTCTTAATACACAAACTAAATTTTTTAATTTATATTGATGAGCAAAAGTGCATTTTATAATTTTCAATGATTTAAATGAAAGTGTAACTGTTTCCTTAGTCTGCCTGAATAATTTTAATACCGTATTAATTCTGTGTAAAAGCAATTTGCTTCCTTTTACTTTTGTAGTCGTAACATCTTACAGTATATCTATTTTATGAATCTTGTTTTTTTCATTAAATGGTAATTTTTAATTCTTTGGCATGATAGAGAGCCAAGAAATGGAATTTTGAAGTAAATTTACCTTATCTTTAAGGTACTTTTTTTTCTTTTTATTTATTGTATTCCATAGATCTTACATTAGCATTGAAGCTTTAAGATGTAGAACAAGTTCAAATTTTACAAAATTACCATTTTTTTGGCGAGCTGTAGTGAGATAAGGCTGAGGTTTCGCCACAGATTACCTGGCATTTGCCTTATGGTTGGGGAAAATCTCGGAATATACTCAACCAGATAATCAGACCAAATGGGGATGAAGTGAGGTGAGGCCGAGAACTCGCCATAGACCACCTGGCATCCGCCCAATGGCTGGGGAAAACCTCGGAAGAAACCAATCAATCAGACCAAATGGGGATCCAACCCAAGCCCAAGCTGTGCTCTGGATAAGCAGGCCAGCAAGTCTGCCAACTGAGCTACATTGGTGGCTCTACTAAAAAAATATACAGTACATAGCAATCAAATGATTAAATTTACAAACCTAAACATTTATTCATCAGCTGAGCTATAAAATATAATACATAACAAGTAAGTTAATTAAAAAAAATTAATAATACATATCGTACAAATTCAAATTACAAGCATAAACAATTCATCAGTTGAGCTTACTTTGTTAGGCTACACAAAATTGTACATTTCATATTAAGTAGATTAATTCATTTACCTACAGGTAATCTATTTATTTTATCTGTTTTTAACTACATAACTGTTTTACTCATTTAATTTGAGTTTGTTGGTTAGTTGTGAGTAGTTCAGATATAGTTCCTTTTCACCATGGTATGTAGGTATTGATTTATGGTGATATGGTGATTAGAATTGGAAGGAAGTGATGATAATATCCAATATGAATTCATTTAAACGCGTTTTTAATTAATTTGTTTTCTCATTTTAAGGAATAACCAATTTTAATATTTTTGAGACAAAGTGCACATGGATTATTTCCAATACTTTAGTACTAAAGCTATGAAGAAACTAAAATAGTTGTAATACGAAAAAAATTAAAGTTAAAAATTGTTAACATATACATCAATGTTGTAATGACTTTAATCAAGCGTTCATATTGTTTAATTATGTTGCTACACAGATTGTTTTAAAATACGTGTGTTCCATGTGTAGCTTAGTTATGACAGTCAAATACTTATTGTCTTGTTATTGTTTGTAATATTGTGTACAATGGAAGCCTGTACAGAGATTGTTCAGATTTAAAGTACAGTACATACTCTATTCTGGTAACGTGTTTCTGGTATGCACACTTGTGTGTGTTATAGGAAGTCCACTAAATGGTTGCTAAAATTAAATGAGAAATTGAATGTTTGGTTTGAAATCTTAAGTTTTGATACAAATGTAAAAAAATATATATATACCTATATATCATGCAATATATTACATTAAACTAAATAAAGACACCACATTGCTCTTCCATTTCTTATTGAATGAATCCAACGAAAATAGTAAGAATTATCTGTTACACAATCTCCCTACAGGATCTATTTATTTGTTTAGGTAAGGATGTGAACTATAATAACAATACTTGTTTTGCCTACAATTCATTAACGCCAACACTGCGACAATACATAGAAACACACTGGTATATTTTAATTGGATATTGTTATATTCATTTTAGTGAGAAACATTAATACCTTTCGCTTGAAAAGTACTACAATGTGCAATTTTTTAGTTTTTGAGTGTTAATTGTGAAATTCCGGAATTTAACACTAACCTTCAGCGTATTAATGCATACTTGTTAACACTGCCGTTAAAAAAATTTAGAATGTGCAATATATCTTCTAAAATTGTTATTTAGTGTGTTGTTAGCATTCGACGAAAAATTTGGGTAACAACAATTTTATTCAGAAGCATATTGTATTTTTAAGAATGACAATGTTGCCTATCATGACGTGGAGTATTCAAACAATCCTCTAGATTGGTTGATTGCATGCCATGTCTTAAATTATTGTTACTGAATATTTATTTACTTATTTATTTTTGACTTCGTATTCAATAATTGTATCATAGATAGGCCACACAATATCCCAAGAAGAAAATGTCATGTAAATATATAGACTACTGGTAATTTAATTTCAAAATAAAATCTGAAATACTGGCTATATAACTGAGCCATAGTTGAAATAGTGGTCTTGCCTATTAATTACATTCTCTAGAAAAGGCAAGAATATCTAAAAGAAAGTCAAAATTCTGCTTCATAATACCAAAGCATATAATCTCAAAGTAAAACTTAAAATAACGTATGTTGAAGATAGTGTAATGACCTGAACCACAGAGATATTGTAAACAAGGAAAATGTCAATTAAGTAAGAATATTCTTCTGAAGACGAAAAATCATATTATTTAAATTATATTAAACAATTTAAAATATTTGTGAACGATCTTCAATTTGTAGATGATATTAATTATCTTAAAATTCGTGTTGGATTTCATGTAGGAAAATTCTGCTTATTCCCCTGTTTTCTACTTCTACTATTACAACTAGAATCGACAGCAACTGGGAAGGCGGTTGTCTGCTATATAAGCCTTAGCATTTCTGACATATTATGTCACAAGTTTGTACTGTAGAACCTATCAGAATCAGTCAGTAACAAGTGCTTCCTGAGTTCGTTTGTTCACGTGTGAGTGTTTCAATAAGTAAAACTAACATATACTGAGTGTCTGTGAGATAAATATATGAAAGGAGACTCTGTAGAAAGACAAGTAATGCACAGGCAGGTGCAGAAAATAGTATTTAAGGTGTAAAATTATTTTAAAAACGTTGACTTCTCATGGCGTTGGCTACAATGTTGCCAATGCACAATAAACGACTCCAGAAGCATGTGTGGGTTTGCGAACCGTGCAAAGAATTATTGTTGGTGAAGGAAACAGGATTTGTTTGGTGTCATGCTTATAGTAATCAATGGCTAAGGTCATTATTATCTTTTGAGAATTTAAATTCTCTCCTGTGCTAATTGTATTGCACATGAGCATGAAGTACGATGTGGCAATGCTCTCTCTATCTGTCTCTCTCGGCACAAATGCTAGCAGACGACCTCCTTCCCAGCTGTCATCGATTTAATCCTATTTTACTCCCATTCATATTCTTTTTATGTTCATTCTTCATATCTATTCTTTTAGTACTCTTTCCATTCAGAATATGGCCACGTCATTATAAAACGCGACATTTTTACACGACTAGAATATGCTTTGGTAACTTCTGTGACATGACATCTGTTGTAATCAAAACCGCACAGTTTTATCTGGTGTTGTCGTTTGTATGTAGTTAGTAGATATATCTGCAGGCAGATCAGCTAACTTCTCAAAGGCTTCAAGAATTGAGTTAAGAAGACCTTGCTCAATCCTTGTATTTAAGCCTCACTTTTAATAACATGGGCTATGTTTAATTTTACATATGGCCAGTGTTGAAACAATAATAATTTATATAATGTATTTACAGCATGCCTTAAAAGCATCGATAATTTGATATATGTGTCTAGATAATAAAGTGCTGAGTGAGTGAAATGTGTCTAAGCTTTCGATCTAAGAGACAGTTATTATTATTATTGTATGTTACGAGTCGCAGTTAAACATGTTTTTAAATGGTGGGATACCCAAAATTATGCGCATTTAGGCCTATTACCTAGTGGTTGATGTTACTTGTTAGTTACCGTTGGTGATTATTATTAATATTACTATTATTATGGATATTGTAAATATATGCATATTATTATTGATAAGCACATACAATATATCGTTGATTCTGTACAAATATATGAATTTAAAATAATAAATATCACATGAGTGTGTCTTGTGTATTTGTAGTAGAAATGCAATGCAGTCATTTAGTCTGTTACAATCTTCGTCAGGAAACATCCACTCAATGGAAGCTGATATTTACTTACTTACAAATGACTTTTAAGGAACCCAAAGGTTCATTGCCGCCCTCACATAAGCCAGACATCGGTCCCTATCCTGTGCAAGATTAATCCAGCCTCTATCATCATATCCCACCTCCCTCAAATCCATTTTAATATTATCCTCCCATCTACGTCTCAGCCTCCCCAAAAGTCTTTTTCACTCCGGTCTCCCAACTAACACACTATATGCATTTCTGGATTCGCCCATACGTGCTACATGCCCTGCCCATCTCAAACGTCTGCATTTAATGTTCCTAATTATGTGAGGTAAAAAATACGATGCGTGCAGTTCTGCGTTGTGTAACTTTCTCCATTCTCCTGTAACTTCATCCCTCTTAGCCCCAAATATTTTCCTAAGAACCTTATTCTCAAATATCCTTAATCTCTGTTCCTCTCTCAAAGTGAGAGTCCAAGTTTCACAACCATACAGAACAACCAGTAATAAAACTTTTATAAATTCTAACTTTCAGATTGTTTGACAGCAGACTAGATGACAAAAGCTTCTCAACCGAATAATAACAGGCATTTCCCATATTTATTCTGCGTTTAATTTCCTCCCGAGTGTCATTTATATTTGTTACTGTTTCTCCAAGATATTTGAATTTTTCCACCTCTTCAAAGGATGAATCTCCAATTTTTATGTTTCCATTTTGTACAATATTCTGGTCACGAGACATAATCATATACTTTGTCTTTTCGGGATTTACTTCCAAACCTATTTCTTTACTTGCTTCAAGTAAAATTTCCGTGTTTTTCCTAATCGTTTGTGGATTTTCTCCTAACATATTCACGTCATCTGTATAGACAAGAAGCTGGTATAACCCATTCAATTCTAAACCCTGTATGTTATCCTGAACTTTCCTAATGGCATATTCTAGAGCAAAATTAAAAAGTAAAGGCGATAGTGCATCTCCTTGCTTTAGCCCGCAGCGAATTGGAAAAGCATCAGATAGAAACTGGCCTATATGGACTTTGCTGTAAGTTTCATTGAGACACATTTTAATTAATCGAACTAGTTTCTTGGGAATACTAAATTCAATAAGAATATCATATAAAACTTCTTTCTTAACCGAGTCATATGTCTTTTTGAAATCTATGAATAACTGATGTACTGTACTCAATGGAAGCTGATTAAAAAAAAAATTCATTTTTATCTTGTGCAGAAACTAAGAGGAAGGCAGAGAATAGGAAAGATTGGAGAATACTGGATTTGCACTCGGGCAGAAAACTGTGAATGAACTATACGTAAATGAATGCTCTCATACATGTTTAACCTATCACGATAACCCTGCAAGGATTTGTGACATTACTACAGTCCTGCTTTTGGTTACCTAGAGCCTCCAAGCAACCCGCAGCAATGTAGGTATGTAGGGAGTATAGATCTGCTGCACCAATCAGTTCAGGTCTGCTGTTCAGTGAACATGCAAAAACAAAACAAGGCTAGGCGCTCGCAAATGAGTGCTCCAAGAGAAGAATTTGGTAGCGAGCACTTCGTTAGGAAAGAATAAATTGTATTTTATCAGAAAGAAGAAGAAATTTTGCATTTGAAACACTTAAGTTAAAATGTTTTTGTTTTATTTTAAGTTTGTGCTGACATTTTATGTTTCTCCATTTGTTAACTCCAACCTTTACTTAGATCTAAAGCAGTCATGGGAAAAAGTGCCTCATTGTGTTCCCTCCCCTCTATCCGTGTTTCAAGCCCTTTCACCCAGTACTACGACTTGTCTACCTTTACTAGGCAAGCACCAGTATGTCTTTCATAACATTTGAGTGGTCATCGGTGGTGGAGTCATGTCTCGTGGTAGAGCAAAGAAATATGTTTTCATACTCGAATGGAAACTAAAGTACTTTTGTGTCGCTCCTAATGATAAAGCATTTTGTTTGTTCTATTGTGCTCAGTTTAATGTGCGACGACATTTTAACACGGTTCAAGCAAAGGATTATAGTGAACTATGTTTTTCAGGTGTATTTCAATTGTTATTTCATTTCATTTTACACATTGTAGTTGTTATATAGATAGTTGGCTGTCTCATTATATATGTGTACTACTTTTTACAGTGGCTGGGTAGCTCAGTTGGTAGAGCAGCTGGCTACGGACTGGAAGGTCCGGGGTTCGATCCCAGGTGGTGGCAGGATTTTTTCTTGTCGCCAAACTTTCAGAACGGCCCCGAGGTTCACTCAGCCTCCTATAAAATTGAGTACTGGGTCTTTCCCGGGGGTAAAAGGCGGCCAGAGCGTGGTGCCGACCATACCACCTCATTCTAGCGCCGAGGTCATGGAAAGCATGGGGCTCTACCTCCATGCCCCCCAAGTGCCTTCATGGCATGTTACGGGATACCTTTACCTTTTACTATTTTTTACAAAATGTTTGTGATTTTAAGATATTCCGAATTACGCATATTTAAAAGTATACTTTTAAATTCCTTCTGTATACGCCCAAACCGTCTCAGAAAGTTATAAGAGCTAAAGGAAACTAGACAAAAGCCCACTTCAGTTTGTTTAGGAAAAGACGTAATTCGAGTCAGTTATCTTATCTCGAAGCACATAACCGAAAATTTGAAATGTTTCTCGGAAGGAGAATTTATTAGAGAATGTTTGATGATCGTCTCCGAGCGTCATTATCACGAAAAAACTGAAGTATTTAAATCAATGGGTATTATTCACAGACATTTCGCTAGCCTGCGCTACGAGCGTACTAAACTAGCCCCGGCTATCGACTGGTTACTTGTACAGGATTCATATCATATCGCTAACACTGGTTTATGAATACGAAAAACGTTAGTTTGCTTGATTACGCACTGGAAGTCCGCGCTAAGAATGCCTATTTGGTCTCTCTCAGTGAACTATCATAGACAAAATTACAGAAATAAAGGACGTTGAAGATCAGCAAAAAGTAAATTGAGAGAGTTGATATGGTATTCTTTAGCTATCTACGAAAAGATACAAAAGACACTGCGCAATTAGCCATTTTTCTACGGGGTGTGGATTCTGAACTCAACATACTGATATGTGGAGATTTTCTTGAGTTTGTATCTTTGAGAGGCAATGCATGGGGAAATGACATTTTCGAAGCTGTCTTTGAAGTTATGACAAAATATGAATTATCCTGGGAAAAATTGATTTGTATAGCCACAGCTGGCACCCCAGCAATGATAGGGAAACATAATGGCTTCGTAGCTGTATTACGATTTCTAAAATAATGAATCATCAGATGAATTAGTTGCAATTCACTGCATAATACATAGGCCTAGAGAGCATTATGTGCTAAAGCAGGATGTCTTGATAATATCATGCAGATAATCGTAAAAAAACCCCTAACAATTAGTATTAGTTTTATGTTTTGTAATAAAAGAGTATTATTTTTATGTTATGTAATAAAATAGTATTATTTTCATGTTCTGTAATGAAAGAGTATTATTTTGGTTACACTTAATTAATTATAATACATCTGTGTGTAGTTGTGCAGTACCTTATCGATTTGAATAATAATAATAATAATAATAATAATAATAATAATAATAATAATAATAATAATAATAATAATAATAGATCGAAATAGTTATAATCCGATCGCGTTCCGCCACTGGTGGCGTCTTGTGTACAAACAGAAGTTCAAAAAAGAAGGAAATGAGCGTATCGCTGCTGTTGGAAAGTGGTGTGGGTTAATTAAACAAAAAGCGAGTTCCTCTCCTATTCCCCATGCCTGGTATATACCATTGAGGCTTATAGGAGAGGCCGGAAGTTAGAGCTGTCTTTCTGAACCTCGCTTTAAATACTGTATCCGAACGGCACGTTCTGTTTCTGTTATAAGTGAATAAATGTTTTGTATTGTATAGATAGACGTTTTAATGTGTATGCGTCATTTATTCATTCCTTCAGTGGCGATTTCTCTTAAGAAGCACAGGAGCAGTGCACCACCTCTTCAAATAACACATGTTTTAAATGTATATCAATGAGCTGCAGTAGACTATGTGAGCGACATAATTCTTGATTATAATACTATGTAAAAATATCACTGCACGTGTACTGGTCTTGTTGACGACTGGGACTTACGTTTACCCATGGTGGAAACATAGTAAAGGTGTGGGACTGCGCATGCTGTTGCGATAGCGGCCGAGGCGTGTGACGTCATCTTTACTGCAGACAGCGATCGCAGCTCATTGCGTTGAGTACATTTTCTTTAATAAACCTAACTAGACATTAATTACAATACATAATTTGAACTGATTGTTGCCAATGTTATTCATATCCTTTTCATTGTGCGTTTAAGTTCATGTACTCTTTAAAGAGTTATGAATAAAATTTAAAAAACATATAAAAAATTAACAGTAATACCTTAAAAGTCGCTCCCTCAAATCTGCCGTCCTAGGCAGCTGCTTAGTCTACCGAGGCCTAAATACGCCCCTGATTGCATGTAGGCTACTGTACCTATTAACTTTCTTTCACTTCAGCGCAATAGGAGCATCCAGCACTAATGTAACAATGGAAAATCGCGGAGCCACTGAGTCTACTGTCACAGAGGAATGCCAAATACTAAGAATTAGAAGAGAAGAATTAGAAGAGAAGAATTACTCTCTAGAAACGAGGATTAAGGAATTGACAGCTGCCAACAGGAAACATGAAGAAGAAAAAAGAAAATTACATGAGGATGTAATTTCATTGAAAAACATTAGACAAACAGAAGTTAAATCTAAAGTGGCTGAAATTTTGAAACCATTTTTCACTATTGGGCAAATTGATGCTCTTTTGAATAAAAAGCATAGGGTGAAATGGTCTGTAGAAGATTACGGTACTGCAATAACACTTCGAAACCTAAGTCCAAAAACATACCGATACTTAAGAACAAAATTAAATTACCCGTTACCTGATTTGTCAACTCTGAGAAAATGGGCAGTAAAACAATTATCGCTTGAGGAAGAGGTACTTCATGATGTCTTAAAATGAATGAAGGCGAGAGCTACAAATATGTCGGAGTTAGATCGTGTAACAGTATTAGCATTTGATGAAATGTATTTAAATGAGGAGGTTTCTTTTGACAGTAGGGAAGAACAAATAATTGGACCTCATAAAGCAGTGCAGGTTGTTTTTGCACGTGGTTTGTTTGCAAGGTGGAAGCAGCCCGTATACTATAAATATGATCAGACAATGACAAAAGAAATTTTAACAGACATAATTTGCTAGTCAGAAGGCAGTGGTTTTCAAGTTGTGGCCACAGTTAGCGATTTAGGTGGAAGTAACAGAAAATTGTGGCGTGATTTGAAAATTTCTACCAAACTAAATTGCAGTTTTCCTAATCCAAATGATTCAACTCGAGAAATATTTGTTTTTTTCAGACGCTCCACATTTATTGAAATTACACAGGAATCACTTTCTAGATCATGGTTTCAACTTGAACGGATTGAACATTTCATCAGAACCAATTCATGAACTTTTACGTGCATCCTCGTCCTCTGATACAAAATTAGCTTACAAGTTAACTCCGTTACACTTAAGTGTCCGTGGTACCCAAAGACAAAAAGTTAGTTTGGCAGCACAATTATTTTCCAACAGAGTTGCAAAGGCTTTGAAATGGTGTGGTGAAAACGAGCTGTTGAGATCAAATGAATGGAAAGAAACTTCAAAGGCAATAAAATTAACTAATGATTGGTTTGATTTATTTAATACCGTTTCTAAATTCGGTACCCACCGTGGGCTGCATAGTTACGGAATAAACCTTCAAGATCAGAATATTATACTCTCAGAAATGAATGATGTCATGACCACAGTTAAAGTAGGAGAAGCAAACAGGAAATTACCTTATCAGGAGGGGATTATAATAAATAATAAATCATTAACATTGTTGTATGAGGCAATGAGGTACAAGTACAAAATTGAATACATCATCACAAGAAAACTTAACCAAGAGCTGGTAGAAAACTTTTTTTCGGAAATTAGAAGCATGGGTAGAACAAACGATCATCCCTCTGCTTTAGATTTTAAACATAGACTGAAGTGGTACATACTAGGTCGAAATCCATTATCTCAGTTTTGTGAGAACAAAAGCACCTCCGATTTGCTTTCGGAAGAAGAGGCATTAATAGTGGGTCCTAGTACAAGCCAATCAGAAGTCAATGATAATCTGCAGAAAGAACTATGTGCAACGGCAGAATTTCTTAAAGGCATTCTGAAACCGGTTAAATTTACCAACGATCGAGATCCTGAAGAAAATATAGGCCTCCCAGAAAAAATATATGAAATCTCTGCAAGACAGCGGATATCCCAGGAAGGATTAAAATATATTGCAGGATATGCTGCATCAAAACATATGGAGCAATACCCGAATCTTGGAATTCCCACAAAATTGTCAACTTCTGCTAATCAAAAAGACTGGATTACTACAGTGTCCCGTGGAAACTTAATTCTCCCTTCTAAGGATCTACAATTGGTTGCCATGCTTATTGAAGTATATTCTCAGATGTGCACGGAGATTCTGTTTCTCATGAGAAATTTATAATAAAAAAGACTGTAAATTTGGTTAATTCTGCCATGAAAAACGAAGCGGAAATCAGTTCTTCTCTTCCGCCAGAAGTAATTACGACATTGGTTAGAACAAGAACATTTATTAGAATTAAAGAAATTAATAAAATATTAAAAATGTCTGGAATTTCAAAGAGAAATATTATAAAGAAAATGAAAAAGATTGCATAAGAATAAGTATTTACTTGACAGAGTGGGATTTATAATGGTGAAATTATATTATGTCGTGTGTGGAATAATAAGGTAAATAATGTAGTAGACTATATTATGTCTCCAATAGCCTGAATATATAAAAATATTTGTTTACTATAATGACAAATTATTCCAAGAAATTCATATACATATGTTAATGAAGGTTTCAAAAGTATTTGAATTCATATACAAAATAATGTACGTTATAAATAACTGTATAGATCTAAGTATGTATATATTTATTACACATTGTATTGTAATTATTATAAAACCACGTGTAGGCCTATATTACAGAAGTCAATATTATTAATGACACACTGCCATATCACATTGTTTCTTGAAACTTGAGTTTAATATGTAATAGATCATAATTTTATTACGTTATCATTTCAAGGTAGTTCCTATTGTACTTGAATTCATGTGTAATATAATTTGTGTGATATATCGGCCTAATTTTGTGCATATTTGTAGCATAATGTATCATAATTATTATAAAAGTACGTGTATATTACAGAAGGCAATTATTAACGTTGCACTACCATATTACATTATTTCTTGACTCTTGAATTTAATTTATTGTTCACTATTTTATAATGTTATCACTTCAAGATAGACCCTATTATAGCCTATACTGTCAATATTTACTGAATACACAAACCATGAGTTTTATTTATTCATTTAAATCTATGGACGCAGATCTAACCATCAACAATCTGTTATGTTGACTGTGTCATTCGAGTGCGGCCTGCAGTAAAGGTGACGTCATGCGCAGACTGAACGAAAACACGCACAGCTTGTCCCACACCTCTACTATGTTTCCACCATGCGTTTACCGCTCGACACTTGCGGCACACTGTTCCATTGGAGCATGCGCAGTAGTACTGTTTCACTGGCATGCTTTGGAGCATGGTAGGGAGCCAGTACAGTGTGCGTAGGAGGGGTTAGGAGCACTTTCAGATGTGTTCTCAATCTCGTTCCATCATAAATGTTACAATGAATAGTGTGCAAAATCTTTTAAATGTGTAATTTTCTATAAGACCTTAACACGAAAAGATCAAAATAAAGAAGATGGGTAGACCTACACATGAATTAAAATTATGTGACGAAGAACAGTAACAGAGAAGTGCAAAGAAAATTCAACATTCGGACTTACGAAAAATGCAATATGCGGCTGCAATAGAAAAGACGCTGTATTTTGTTTTCCTTGCCTATTGTTCGACGGCGAACATTTATTGACAAAAACAAGTGCGTTTTATGAATTTTATTTATTTTTCTGTTCGAATTTAGGACTGTGCGTAGTAACTAAATAATTTTGATTATCGTTCTGCAGATGTGATGGATTTGAAGCACATGAATGAAAGAATAAAAAAAACACGATTCTTCTGCTGCACACATCAACAATAATGTTAAATTAGCAGTGTTGGGTTAAACAAACATACAGACACAATTGGATTCAATTGGATTGTTGCACTTCACAATGATAAAGTTACCAAGAACAGATATGTAGGTGCGGTTTTGTGGAGCTTTTGAGTTGGCTTTAAGAGGTCACAAAGACGGGAACTCATATTTAAACGCTAGTTAGTATTTTTCTTGGCCTCATCAATTTCAGTTCTGAATTAGACGCACTCTTAAGGAACATTTGGAAAGAGGAACAGTGTTTAAGAGCACATCAAACACTATACAGAATGAAGTCCTTCAAGCCATTTTAATGATGCCATGATGAGATTTCAAAGAAATAAAGAAAGCTGCTGACTTTTTAGCAGTTAAGGCTGATGAGACGACACACGTATCGAATGCTTGTGAACGTGTGAACTGTGTTATAAAACGCAATATAGCGAAAACAATATTATTTACGGTGTGCTGCAATAGAAATTGCACACTTTACTTTGCTATTACTGGACCTACATAGGAAATTGATTAACTGCAATTTCTTGACTAACAAAATTACGTAAATCTATACCTACGTAACATATGTTAATAGTTATGTAGTAGTTAGTACCTATAATAATAATAATAATAATAATAATAATAATAATAATAATAATAATAATAATGATGATGATAATAAATATTTGTGCACCACCAGGATTATTTATCACCACACGCCACTGCATTCCTTTATTATGAATTATTACTCCATACTCACATTCGTATATTAGTGTGAGAATTCAATGTTTGTATAACTTTTTTAATTTGTTTACACTTAACTACGTGCACTACATTAATTGGGAGAGAGAAGGGAAAGAGGGTAAGATATTTTGTTAATATTTCAGAATATTAATCATAGCTATTTTTAGGCATTATATTTTTCCTATTATCTAAAATTGTAGCCTTGATCACATATTATGTATACCAGATTAGACATTCTCATGTTATAATGTGGCAAAATAAAAAGAGAACAACCACGACAGCCTCCATCGTTGAAAAGGTATTTTTTGTTAACAACCGCTCGATGGAAGTAAGTTACAGTAGCTCTATGCAGTTCCATAAGGGTTATAACGTGACTTCTTTTGCAGTCGCTAGATGGCAAAGTGAAACTGACCTTTAAAGTCCATTAGGCTTATCAACCTGTTATTTGTGTGTATATGTGTGTGTGTGCGTGCGTGTGTTTTTTTTCCTAGGACTGAAAAAAAAAGTATTGGTTATAGGTTACGCTGCATCGTTCGTAAGCTCTGTGTTTACAAAATGCTTGTGTGCACGCACGACTTGTTACTGTAGCGGCTGCTTGTACTGTCCGCTCTCTATGAATGAACTCATAATATAATTTACATTTATAGGATTACTTACGTTTCAAATTAATTAACTCGGAACAAATATTAAATTTATAATAAAGCATTATTATCTATTAAATCAGTTTCCCCGTTTTCTGAATTCATTCCTATTCTTGGTTGAATTTTTGTTTCGACATTCTGATACAACCTCACTTCACTTAAGCAGGTCTACTATTGAGGAGAGTAGGATATTTACTCTTTCTGCTACTTTAGACAATAGAGACATCCGACAACGCGATATAATTTGTAAACAATGTACAGGGTGTAAGGGATATAAGTGCCATTATTTTAACTGATGATTATTCATGTCATAAGGAAGAAAAAATGTCCTTACAACTTTTTTATAATCGTAATATTTAACCAATAATTAAAGTTTACAATATTAGACGTTTGACAACATTACTGAATGAGGAGGAGGAGGTTTACAAGTACACAGTACAGCTCAAGCGGGTACAGACATAACAGTACAAAACAGATGCTCTGTTCTAGTGTAGAGGCGGACCAGGACAACTGTTCTTTACATAAAACGGGCAGCAAATAGAAACTTTCAATCTCATTAATAGAACATAATGGTAAATTTTAATTTTATTTAACAATATTGCTCCATTTTTAATTGTACGTCTAAAAAAGAAACAATGATGGTTTACTGCACAAAATCACACGAACTTTTTTTCTAATGCAACATTTTCATCTCTCCCGCTTCCGTAAAGCAGTATCATTTTTAAAGAAATTTCTGGTTGTGTGATTTTAGAAACGGGGTAAGAGACTCCCAGTTTCTAATAATCGTTGAGAAACTGCTACAAAAGTTCGCTGATTAAGTAACCTTCTTTGTGGTAAACGTTGGCGGTACATCCTTCTTGCCGCACTTGAATTACAACTTTCTTCATAAATTAATAACATATCATGATATTCCTGAACGTGAATGGCATTGTAAGTTCTTTATCGAATACCTGTACTGAACTGCCATCCGCCTGAGCTGTAACGTCTGTGCAGAGTAATCAGCTGCATGAACCCTGCTGAACATGTTGCCATATCTCTCATGCCAGAATATTAACAAATTTATGCATGCATTATTATTTAATTTCACGAAAACATAATAGAACACACAAATATTTATTTAAACTAATATTAACTCTTTACTAGATATACCTATTAATGTAACTGTTTTCGTAATTTTACTAACGATATAAGCAACATAACGCAAATAAAGTGAGAAAAGATTTTTTTTTTTTCTGGGAAAACTATCAAGTTTTGACCCTATGCTGTATGACTTGTATGAATATTTTTTGATCCTGTAGACCAGTGATGTCAAAGCAAGCGCATTTTTTTTTACCTTGACGTCGTGCGCGGGCATCAAGCGCTAAGTATGGAAAGAGGAAGGGTTGTGTATATAAATAAGCAGCCTGTTGGATTAAGAAAACAGTGGTGCACAAACTTCAGACTGAACGTGAAATTTGATGTCGTTATTTTTATATGGCTTCTTTCCGTTTGATATTATCTATATTGTCTGTAAAACAAAAGTACTAACACCAATTTCTTAATATTGCAGTTGTGTTTCAAATGTCAATAACATAATAAAGAGTTAAGAAGGAATATTCACATAAATTCAATAGTAGTACAACTATACTGTACTAAAAGGATTAAACACATCATTCATAAAAAAAGTAATATCCCGAAAAAAGAGACTGAGTATGACATGATAAGTTATCATTGATATTGATAGTACCTTTAGCCTTATAAAAGTAATCAACAAACCAATCAAAACAATATTACAGTATAAAGCAAAGGCTGTATATGTTTTAACTGTAACTAATATTACATAACAAAACTCTTATTCCATTATGCTTTTAAGGTAATATTGGTGATCAACTTCCTATCATTAGAATATTAAATTATTTTCTCGAAATGTGCTGAAGCCATAGAGCTGACATTTTTACAACACGTGGGCACGTATTTTTTAATTATGATGTAACAGTAGTTGCTTTGTTAATTCATTTCCTTACAAATAATTTCCATGCGAATATTATCAAAATTTTCAATAAACTATCTTCAGTAATACGTATTTATGGTATATTAGATTTACGAAAACATTCTGTAAGCCTACTAAATAAATAGGCCTGTAACTGAAAATTTCACTTTTCTATAAAAAAAAGTTGAGAAAATATTTCTTTTGGATAAAAAATTAAACTTGTGAAAAATGAGCATTAAAATTAAAACTTACATTCTTATAATGCATTTATACTTTTCAGACAAATCTAAAATTAACATGACTACAGTTTTAATAAGTTCTCTTCCCCTTATTCATTGAATCAGTGCTGGCCATCCCTGAATATACAGTAGCTCGACCAAGCGGCATATGCTACCTCTTTCGTCTGTCTCTTTCCTTTCCGCTGCAAAGCACTCAGGCTTTCCTGAGCTCTAAAGCGCGCGCTTGCTCCTATGGGCATCAATTGACATGACTGCTGTAGACCGTCTCCGACTACTGTGAAAAGGACATCACTTATACCCCTTACACCCTGTATATTGAAATTATTTATTACCCTGATATCAATACTTTTCTTCAGCCCTACTTATTACAGAGGGTATTGTCTTATCTGTGATTTGACCATGTTCTTTGTGTTTACTACTGTAATGATGCTTTATGTTCATAAGGTGAACTCTAATTAGAAGATTGGAACAGAGAAGACATTTCATATTTCCTTGTTCTGTGTTGACAAAGTAATGTTCTTCCCATTTCTCTTTATAATAACATTTGCGCCGTTTTTAATACGGGTAGCTACTATGTTTTGATGACATGTTCCTGAGAAATAGTCAATGCGCCACTGTTGAACTAATGTTTACTAAACCCTATGAGTAAGGATCAGAGGGTGAGGAATGAACCTTGGACAGGAGTGCTATGCCAAGTTCTTATTTCAGGGTTTGTGTTGGTGCGTACACACTTAGCGAACGAACAATGAACGAATGACGAAGCGAAACTTCGTTGTTCGTTCGCTGTTTGGAGCAACGTACAAATCATCAGCAAGTGGTCACGAAACATTCACGTTCGCTAATTATCGGCAATAATTGCAGACGAAAATATAATTATAGCAAGTGCAGCCGTTGTTATTATAGGGAGTTTAACAAAAAGAAAGTTAAAAAACAAAAGGCGATGGTGGCAGACGCCACTCTACGAAAGTCGCAATCAATATAGAGGCACTGACTTGCTTCATAATTTACGTCGTATGGAATCAGGACAGTTTCACAACTTCTGTCGCATTTCAGAAACATACTTCGAAATATTACTGTGCAAAATAGGGCTAAAAATTCCCAAGAAAGACACAGACTGGCGAGAAGCAACACCTATTCAGGAAAGGCTAGCATTAACACTTCGATATCTCGCTACCTATAGGAGATTCGTATACAAGTTTAATGTATTATTCAAAGTGTCAAAACAGCTGATTACCAGGGTTGTTCTAGAAGTATGTACAGTTATAATTGAGGGACTAGAAAACTTTATTACGGTACGACTGCAAGACAGGGGAAAGTTTCAATATATACGGATACCTCACTGACAATAATTATCTTAAAATACTAAAAAGAGAGATTTGTCTATATTCGTCAAATGCGCATCATGCTTACGAAAAGGTACTTTTCAGTACCAATAATTTATTTTGTGTGTACAAGGTTGGAACTTTGTTTTTTCTGGGCGTGAATTTGTCCAAAAGGAACGACATATGTTTATACGCGAACCAAGTTGACTGGTACACTTCATCACTCCCCATTCCAGATCTTTTTGTGGACTTCTGTCTTTCCCTCCGGAATGATGTCAGTAGGGACTCAATTTTCTTTTTTACTTTTGCTCTCTACAATAAACAACAAATATATCCACTGAAAATAAATAAACAAAAATAATTGTCAAATTTTACACGTCTTTGACTCGCCTACTTGCAGCTGAACATATTTCCAATAGCTTCTCAGACATCATGTTTTCTTACTTTATTGTGGTTAAGTAGGATGCTTGGGATTCCATAAAGTTTCCTGCTCCCTATATGCATTAATAAGATTTATAACAGTTCCGTCCACTCCAGGTTCGACATCCTGTTGGTGAAATTGAACTAAGCGCTGCGTTCTGCTACGAACTACAAACTAGTGGCAAATTCCGTCCACAACGAATACCAACTTCCTTTGATGTACCGACAAGCGACGGATCACTTCCGAAGGCAAACCAAACGATCGGTTTACCTTTGCTGTGACGTACACACGTTCCGATTTCAATCAGCGAATGCATTCGTTTGTCGTTCGTTTGCTAAGTGTGTACGCACCTTTATAACTACAGTTCTGCGTTTGGTTAGGGCAGACCATTCCAAGTGGGCAGCCGGTAGATGCCCCGTGGCTCTTGCCGTGGCTGCCCTGGGTTTACAAGAGCCTTGCCGAGCCCCGGAGAGAGACAGCGAATGCGTGGGAAAGAGACGGAATACCGATCGCTGAGAGGAAGGCCAGGCCGCCTGGAATATTGTAATATCACACACAGTCTAGTATATACAGTCGCGAAGCTCAATACGTAGTAAATATGCAAACATTAGATAGTTGCTCACCACTAGGTTCGCTAATATCGCCTCATTACAGGCAATGCAAAATAGTACCGTCACAGTCTATTGTTTCTAGCACCCTCAAAACTCAAGCGTCGTGACTGTACATAGTACACTGTGGTAATATCTATCTTTCAAAATTGTGTGACATTGAAGCCTTATTTTATAATAATTCTCATACATTGTTAACAACTGTTCAAAATAAACTTACTAAACCATTAATTTAATTATATTGCCTTTAGAGTACAGTACTTAATTAGTTGAAATGATATCTATCTCGTCGTAAGAAGACTGCATTTCGGCCTTTATTTATTGCGAACATATTTCTGAAACGTACTGCTTACTGTGACCGTAAGGCTACTCTGACTGTATATGTGGTCTTGGATCAGTGTGGAGGACGGTTGAAGTGCATTAGTAGAAGGGGTGGGAGTGAACGGGGTAAGAGACTCCCAGTTTCTAATAATCGTTGAGAAACTACTACAAAAAATTTCGCTGATTAAGTAACCTTCTTTGTGGAAAACGTTGGCGGTACATCCTTCTTGCCGCACTTGAATTACGACAACATTCTTCATAAATTAATAACATATCATGATATTCCTGAACGTGAATGGCATTGTAAGTTCTTTATCGAATACCTGTACTGAACTGCCATCCGCCTGACCTGTAACGTCTGTGCAGAGTAGTCAGCTGCATGAACCCTGCTGAACATGTTGCCACATCTCTCACGCCAGAATATTAACAAATTTATGCATGCATTATTATTTAATTTCACGAAAACATAATAGAACACACAAATATTTATTTAAACTAATATTAACTCTTTACTAGATATACCTATTGATGTAACTGTTTTCGTAATTTTACGTACGTCTTTGCCCGTATATTGATATGGCATATTAAACATTGAACATTGTTGTCGTCAGCAGGGCCGCCGACAGAATTTATGGGCCTCTATGCAATAATGTACTCGGACCCCCGTTGAAAAAAGTAACAATTACAAGTTACCAGTTATTCTAACCGTAATAATTATTTGTAAAATAAATAAAAGATAACCCCATACACAGATACGAACCTAAAATATACATTTTTATTACGTTGAAAACTTTTAGCAAAACTTCATATTAGCACAATATAGGCCTATTATATTCATAAAACATTATTCTTAAACACCTATATTTTCTAACTTGTAGTCCAACATCAACAAACAACTCTCCTTGACTTCATTGATGCAAAATCATCAATTATGTCATCAAAATTTAAAGACCTAGCAAGATCGCTCTCCAGACTAAGGAGCCAAGGTTACTCAGTCGTTCTTGACACATTGTTTATCTGAATACATTTTTTATTTCCTTCATTTTTCTGAAGAATCTGTCAGCATCAGCAACTGTCACAGGAATTGTATAGAATATTGTGGTTATGCAAATATTTGGAAATAAAGTATCCAGTTTTAATTCCCTCAGACTATTTAGGAGATTCATAGGTTTCAGTGGGTTTGGCCCTAAATTAGAGGCATGAATTGATTTTAAATATTTCGGCTCATCACTGATCTCTTTATTAATATCTCCATAATATTTTTCACGCAGTCTAGCACCCATATTAATATCTTCCAATTTTTTCTGTGTCTCCTTGTGCTTCTCAGCTCCCGACTTATGCCAGTACTTGTCCATTGTGCAGTTAAACTATAACCAGTAACACTAATGAACAGAATTTACTAGACAAACGACACTGAAAAGACGAAAGGTTCGACACGAAACATACAATGTACTGAAAGAGAAACGTATCCTGAGACTTCGGTTTGAGAGAGTACACTAGCATATTGTGGTGGGCCAGCGGGGGTTTGGTAGTTAAAAAGAACAAGCCAATAAATAATTGAACGTGTTCAGTACAAGCGACGGGAACATAGTTCAGGCAAATTCCGGGGCCTTCAATTGTAACGTCGGCGAACGTTACTGCGGGAAACCGATCTTCTATTATATAAATATCAAATATTTACATATGAAGTGGTAATTTGTATTAATTCTACTATTGTTGAGTTAATATGTCAAATTTATGTAACAAATATTCTTACAAAATTTTATAGTACCCGTATGTATCTACGAATAATTATTCGTGATAATAAAAAGTAATCAGACTCACTTAATTTGAAGGGCCCTTATTGCTCACGGGCCCATATGCACTCACCCCTTTTGTCCCCCCCCCCCCTTCTCGGCGGCCCTGGTCGTCAGATTAGACAAGATACAAGCCCTCCGAAGAGGGGTTAAATCCTGAACCGACTGTCGACGTACTTCTCTTCATTCTTACTCAAAACAGTTAAACACAAACGATAGTAAACCATATGAATGAATGAATGCTGGAACGCATAATCCAGCATTGCCTCAAGAATATAATCGCACAAACGAGGGGAAGAGTAGATGATCGCATGCATTCGTACCTCACCACAGCCTCAGCAGGAGTGGGGGTCCGCCCTGGGCAGACACAGGGCAGCGTCCGGGCGCCCTAGCCTTCAAACGCTGTGTTGGAATGGTCTGCCATAGAGTCACTAACGCTGTGTTGGAATGGTCTGCCATAGAGTCACTAAGCAAGCCGCAACAGTGTAGTCAAGTATGGGGTATAGATCAGTGCCATTGAACCACAGACACAGTTCAGGTCTGCTTTCAGTGAGCAAGGCAGTCAACATACCGAAACAAGAGAAGAAGCAAATAGTCAGTGTAAGTAATTTTCATTTTGCTGTGATTTATTGTATTATTGAAATTTCTACCATTTATTTATTTACTTCATTTTCTTTATTTATTCCTTCATCTATTAATCCATTTATTTATTCACTCATTCATTTATTTTATAGATGTGTACATACATAAGTTGTGTCCAGTTACAATATTCAGGTCTAAAACTACTAGTCATAAAAATTAATTTCTACTATCTGACATTAGAGACTGTAATACATGGAGACAAAAAAAATCCTACAAACATTTTTAATGAACGAAAGAAGAAATATCAGGGCCGAAATATATATATATATATATATATATATATATATATATATCAATATTAAGTCATTTTCAATGCTGAATATTCACATTTCAATCCTTTCAATAACTTGTTATATTATTTATTTCTAAACTCATTTTCACTTTGATAGAATATATGTTTCTTTTAAAAAGTGCAATTTAAATATTCAAAACTCTGTAAATAGGAGAGCATTGGTTTTTACTTTTTGGCTGAAAAATATAGCCTATTATAAAACTTTCCATGTAATTGTTTTCTTTCTGTAAACGACCCCAGAGAAACTTACCTTCTAGACGGCCTTCGTAATTGCGCTCGAGTGGCCAACATTTGTATAACCACTTTGTTTTGACATTATTAACATGATGGAAGAGAAAAAATAACTTTTCTTATATGCTTGTTAGATGTTATTTTACGTGACTTTTGTGTAAATTTTGTAGTATCCACTAAGTACAGGAACATCATTTTATTTTTACTTCAATTTTCATTGTACCTGAGTTTTTTAATGTACTTCACTCCCACCCCTTCTACTAATGAACTTCAACCGTCCTCCACACTGATCCAAGACCACATATACAGTCAGAGTAGCCTTACGGTCACAGTAAGCAGTACGTTCCAGAAATATGTTCGCATTTTCCAGTTATGAAAGTGCTTTCACTATTGAATCATTTTCGCACAGGTACTGTCGTCCATTTGCCTACGTCGCATCCCGGTTTCCCCCACCAGCTTTTATTCGCCAGTTAGTGGCTGGGCTGTCTTAGCTCTTTTCTGAGAACATTAATTTCTGTTAGGAATTGGACGTCTACGTAATATTATGCAATTGTTTAAAATAACTTAAATAAAAGGGCCTCGTTAAGTAATTAACTGTCACGTGATTTCCTCCCTTTCTGCGACCCTACGGGATAACCACTTGGACGGACAGTAGATAGTATGTCTGAGGAATTTTATCTTTTCGGATCGGGCAGAAGTGAAGATTGAATTTACAGTACGTAAGGTGCTCTTTTATAGAGTAGGTACAGAATTATTTCAACATGAGTTACTAGTACGAAGAACGAATCTGGTAATTGGGATTAGGTACACTAGTCTATAGTGCGATAATATACACATTAGAACTGAAGTCTGTATCGAAATGAACGGCCAAATTTTAAAAAATGTGTTTTAAATATCCACATTATGATTATTTTTCAATTTAACTTCATTCTCTATATTGTACGCTAATGTGCTGTAGACAGTATAATACACACTGCATAATGAATACGTCCACATGGACAGCTTAGTTCGTGAGTAAAAACACTCATTATTAATACTGTACTGTATTTTGATTAAACAAAAACCTAATGAAAATGATCAAACTCAAAAGCGCAATATTTCCTAGTTTACGTAAATAGATGAACTACTTTTCTTCCCCCCTATACCTAGTAAAGTGATTTGTTTGTATATTACACCAGTATCATCGAACTCTAGTCGTGGAAGGGGGTAGCAAACGGCGTTGATCCAGAGGTATAGGCAAGTTAATATTAAAAATGTTAGTAAAAATAAAATGATGTCCTGTATAAAATAGGCCTACAATTTATAAACAATTTAGGACTCTCAGAACCCTAGGATTTGCTCCCGCAATCTGGGGTTCCGCGGAACACACTTTGAGAAACGCTGAATTAAAATGTTAGAATAATCGCCGAACGAAGATTTTGATTTGCATTGAGAGTTGGCCTTGGCTTCCTCGCGTCAATACTGTACCGGCGAGTAAAGACACATCTTGAGTAATACTACCCGGTAACGCGGCCATAAAGTTTCCTGTTTGTCGGTACAGGAAGTGAAGCTGTGCTTTTCACAACATTGCGATCGAGAGGAAACACAATGGAAATGGCACAAGGAAAACTGCAACAATTACGTTACGTCGCGTCGCGTCGCCCCAGTTCTCCGCACTCAAGGAATCCCGCAAGGCTGCCCCACATTATGACGTACAGCGTTTCGCCGTGGGGGCATATGGAAAGTGAACTGACAAGTTGATGGAGTACAGGACCGGGCGCCTGCATTGTTTAGCAGTGTGATCTTTGTTTTCGTTATATTTTTCAGGAACATATACTCAAATACCTATTATAAATTCAGCTGTTGTCACCTTCACAATCACTATCACTTCTATTACTATCACTACTGCTGCTTCTGTTCTTACTTCTTGGCTTACAAGCAAACGTTCAGATGGGGGCAGATAAAAAAATTTTTTTTTTCTTCTACCATGTTAATAATGTCAAAAGAAGTGCTTATACAAATTTTGGCCACTCGATAGCAATTACGAGGTCGTCCAGAAAGTGATTTTCCCTGAGGCCGTTTATAGAAAAAAACACAATTGCATAGAAATATTTATTGAAACAGATACAGCAATTGTTGCGCTATTTGTCAACATATCCCCCACTGGAACTGAGACCTTTGTCATACCATGAGATTAATTTTTGTGTCGTAGAAGTCAGCCGCCTCAGATCAGAAACAGCGTTTGACTGCGTCTGCACCTCTCTCTGTCGATCTCATGATATGAGAAATGTCTCAATTCTGATGGAAAATATGTTGAAAAATAGCTCAACAATTGATGGGTTTGCCGGAAAAAGGGCGTATACGTCAATATGGCGAATTGAGATACATGCAATCTAAGATTTTAAAACGCACCTGAATAAAATGTTATACACGCACGCAGCCCTGTCCTGCAGGTATGTACAGTACAATCAAAACAAAATTTCGCTACTATAATTATTCACTAGATTTTAAACCGTTTTCCCTAAGAAGGGCGTATAGGTCTATCCGCCTTTCTTCCGGCAAAGCCCTCAATTGCTGTGTCCGTTCCAATAAATTTGTCCATGAAATTGTGTTTTTTTTTCTGTTAGCGGCCCCTGGAGAACTTATTTTTTTACGGCCCTCGTAATTGCGGTCGAGTGGCCAAAATTTGTATAAGCACTTCTTTTGACATGATTAACATGGTGGAAGAAAAAAAAATTAACTTTTTTTATTTTTTTGCTTGTTAACTTTCTCGAGGACTGAAACCGGGAGGATCCCTTCACTAGGGCCTAAGATTTACTTTTGGCCCATTGTGCGCATTATTAATTCTGGTGGATGATTCCTTCAGTAAAGAGCAACAAAAAAGTAAAACGAGTTTTTTAAAATACATAAATTATGAGATCGTGCAACGCTGCAATCAGCAAGGACTACAGATTAAGTTGTGCTGGTCTGAACAACCCTTTCATCTGGCTTGTTGAAGGTCATTGCCATGTACATTTATTTTTAAACTCGTAAGAAAAATAGGGATGATATAACGTTTAATGTTTGTGTTTAAACTGTGTTGGAGAATAGAGAATGAACAATGTTCATTCCAAGTTAAACAAAATCTTGGAAAATTTAAAATAACTCTAAAACTTAATTTTAATTAAATGTTCAGAGAACACAAACAATAAGAACGCTTATTTCAAACTAAATTGAAAAGATTAAGAAATATTTCTACACTTCCGTTTCAGTTGATATTCTACAGATCGTAAACAATAAGTATGCTTATTTCACGTTATAAAAACACAATTTTATAACGTTTAAAACTCTAAAGGAAAAAATAAAAATACGATAATGCTTAATTTACGTTGAAGTAACGAATAAAATTAAAAATATTATTTTCGAACTTTTCGATTTAATTTTAATTAAATATTCAGTGAACACAGGTAATAAGATAATCTTACTTTACGTTATGCAAGATTAAAAAAATCCTCGTTTTTCATTTTCTTCAGACAATTGGAAATAGTTCCCTCCCACTTAAGTTTTTAAAGTAGTAATAAGTAGTAAAGTAGTAATAGGTAGACTTACACACGAGACATCAAATTTCCCGAGCCATTGTAAAAGCAATTCACTCATTCCTCGCATACGCGAACTGCATCTCTCCAGGCAATAACTTTTATAGTGTTGTCACAGTGCATCACGTTTTAAAATTCCTTTGCAGAACGAAAACTTACATTTGTTCGGATAACATTTCTGTACATTTAAAGGACAAAACTAAAATTATTTCAATAATTTATCATAATATACTGATCTCTCAAATTGACTGAGCATATCGGGAATGAATTCAATAGCTTTTTCAAAATGCTTCATATAAAATAATTTTTTTCTCGAAAAGGAAGCAAAAACGAGCAAGATTTTATTAAACTTTTTGTTTGAAATATCTCAAAGAATAACACCTTAAAATTGATGACATTGCTTACGGTTCACTCTATATCTGCCATTATTGTCCAAGTCCGACAGGAGCGCGGGTGACATTCGTGAATCCTATGCTAACAGGTGGACCATCGTGCCCTAGCCCTGACATATCCAGGTTTCAACCTCAAATGAGTACCTAATAATAATAATAATAATAATAATAATAATAATAATAATAATAATAATAATAATTACCATAATAATATATTATTATTTTTTTTATTTTTATTTTTATTTTTTATTGTGCTGAACTATAATTGGCCTCTGGCTGTTGTTCAGCACACAAATATTAATAATAATAAATAAATATAAATAAATAAATTACTGTTATTTTCATTATTATTATTATTATTATTATTATTATTATTATTATTATTATTATTATTATTATTATTATTAGACTACAGGACCATAAGAGAAACGAAGATATACGTCGAGAACTGAATATCGAGAGTGTAATAACTATAATTGAAAAATATAGAAATAATTGGTACGACCATATAACAAGAATGCCCAACGACAGGATACCTTTCAGAACATGGTGTTATAGACCTACACGAAGAAGACGAGTGGGAAGACCAAAGAGACGTTGGAGAGACCAGTTTGATGGATAAAATTCTGGAGGCGGAACAGGCCATCGGCCTAAACCTTGAAGTTATTGATGATGATGATGATGATGATTATTATTATTATTATTATTATTATTATTATTATTATTATTATGCCTACGTTATGCTTACATTGCATAATTTTCAACACAACAAAATCTACGATAAATAACAAACCACGAAACTGGATCAAGATAGTCGCCTCGATTTCGAACCTTAAGCTAGGACTTACTTACTCGTTTCGATGAAAGCAAATAGAGTGTAACCACAGAAAAGAATGTGTGACGGACATCGATGAGTTAAATCAAGACGTAAAACCGTTCGAATCGATGGACGCATGTCATTTGGCAGAGAAACGTTTGACGGTGCCGTGGTACAAAGTTAATTCATAGGAAGTCGAGTGGTATCTACCTACAATATAGTGTGATGAAGTGTGTCTGATGAAAGTGGAACAATAAACAGTACACAAATAATGAGAGGAAGGACATTACTTACCGTTCAGAAAGAAAGGCTGGATAAAGTGTGCCCTTTTCTATAACTTCAATAACAGCGTATCAACACAGCATATGGAACAGAAGAGGAGTAGATTAATAACTAAAAAGAAAGAAGATGCAGTGATAAGCCACAAAATACTAGAAACAAAGGATAAGATTCTACAGAGGGTTGTTTCCGATCTCTGATAACGAATTTGAATGACGTCATGTATGTCAGGAATCACACCGACAGCTGAATTGTGACGAGAGGTGACAGACCAGTAGTGAGTGATTTCATAATCAGAGTGCACGGTGTATCACAGTAGCAATGTCAAAGAAAATCGAGCCTTTTTGGGAGGGATACATAACAACCCTTTCCGATGCCAAGTACAGTTACCTGAATATCATAGTTGCGTGCAAAAAAAACGTGATTTCGTTATTTCCAAGAAACGCATCTTATGTGTACCTAATAAGACTGGAAAAGCTCGGGTGGGATTAATTTCAGAGTGGAAAAAACAAGCAAACCCATCCCCCGTCACAAGTAGCCGCACCCCATGAGATGATAGAAATTAATTCCATTCGATCTTTACCGATCTTATTAAGTACACAGAAGATGCCTTTTTTTGGAAATAACGAAACCTCGTTTATTGCAGACTTCTTTTATTTTCATTTAACTGTACTTGGCATTGGAAAGGGTTGTTATGTACCCCTCCCAAAAAGGCTCGATTTTCTTAGGAATTTCTGCTGTGAGTCGCCGTGCACTCTGACTATGAGAGCACTCACAATGGCCTGTCACTTCGCATCACAATTCAGCTGTCGTTGACTCCTGTAATAATTCATTTTCCCATTAAAACATACAAGTTAGTCGAAGACGGAGAGATGGCATAGCAGCAATGGAGGAATATGAAATTAAAGTGGTAGGAGAAACCGAAACGTTAGGAGAAAAGCCTTCTCTGTAGATACTTTATATGTCAAGAGACATGCTGGGAATGGAACATTGTTTGATGAAGAACCTTTAGATAAGTGAAGGGCGTTTTGCAATCAGCATCTGTATTATAACACGAAACTATTTGTATCTTATTCTACCATTGAAATTTCCAACTTTGACATTTAGGCTTATATAATCTTTTAGAGCGCTCTGTCCTCACCATTATGGCATCATGAAAAAAGCTACATGTCCATGGCCATCAGGGTTTTTAACATGTCTTGAACATGGATTAGGAGCCCACGGAGTAGTCCGGCGGTAGCGCGTTTGCTTGGTGGTCCGGAATCTAATCCAAGCCCGAGCGTAGCTTCGGGTCAGCAGGAAAGCGAATTTTCAAACTGAGCTACGTTGATATCTCTATAGAAATATGCAATATAGCAAGCAGAGTAATTAGATTCCAAGCATATATAGGGACATCATTTTGCTTTTACTTCAATTTTTATTGTACCTGAGTTTTTGAATGTACTTCACTCCTACCCCTTTTACTAATGAAGTTTCAACTGTCCTCCACACAGAACCAAGACCGCATATAGTAAACAGTACTGAGTGAGTGAGTATAGTACGTTCCAGAAATATGTTCGCTTTTACCAGCTACGAAAGGGCTTTCAATATTGAATCATATTTTCGCACGTCCACACCTGTGGAGTAACGGTCAGCGCGTCTGGCTGCAAAACCAGGTGGCCCGGGTTCGATTCCCGGTCGGGGCAAGTTACCTGGTTGAGGTTTTTCCGGGGTTTTTCCTCAACTCAATGCGAGCAAATGCTGGGTAACTTTCGGTGCTGGACCCCGGACTCATTTCACCGGCATTATCGCCTTCATTTCATTTAGACGCTAAGTAATCTGAGATGTTGATACAGCGTCGTAAAATAACCCAATAAAATAAATATTTTCGCACAGGTAAAGGCTGTGAAGGCTAGTGGCTTGGCTGCCTTAGTTCTTTTCTGAAAACATTAATTTCTGTTAAGAATTAGACGTCTACGTAATATTATACAACTGTTTAAAGTAACTTAAATAAAAGGGCCTCGTTAAGTAATTAACTGTCACTTGATTTCCCCCCTTTCTACGATCCTGCGACATAACCACTTGGACGGACGGTAGATAGCATATCTGAGTAAATTTATCTGTGCGGATCGGGCAGGATTGAAGACTGAATTTACAGTACATAAGGTACTCTGTTATAGAGTACGTACAGAATTATTACAACATGAGTTACTGGTACGAAGGACGAAACCGAAAATTGGAATTAGGTACAATAGGCTATAGTGCGATAATATGCACAAAAAACTTAAGCCTGTATCGAAATGAACGGCCACCATTTTAAAAAATGTGTTTAAATATCCATATTATGATTATTTTTCAATTTAACTTCATTCTCTATATCGTATGCTAATGTGCTGTAGACAGTATAATAACTTAGGCCTATACACTGCATAATGAATACGTTCGCATTGATAACTCAGTTCGTGAGTAAAACACTTATTGTTAAGACTTTACTGTATTTTGATTAAACAAAAACCTAATGAAAATTATCAAACTCAAAATTCGATATTTCCTAGTTTGCGTAAATGGATGAACTACTTTTCTCCCCTCCTATATCTAGTAAAGTGATTTGTTTGTACTCGTATTTTACGCCAGTATCATCGAACTCCAGTCGTGGAAGGGGGTAGCAAAAGGTGTTTCCGGTTCTCAACCGTTAATCCAAAGGAATAGCCAGGTTGATATTGGAAATGTTAGTAAAAATAAAATGATGTCCCTGTACAATTTATCATTACTTACAAAAATATACAATACACAGCAAACAGCTTAATTCAATTTACAAGCCTAACAATTCATCAGTTAAATTATACAAAAATATACAATACATAGCAAACAGATTCATTCCATTTAAAGTCATAAATACAAAAAATAATGCATATCAGGCAGATTAATTCGATTTTCAAGCATAAACAATTCATCATTTGAGCTGTACAAAAGTATGCATTACAGTCATAGCAAGCAGATTAATTGAATTTAAAAGCAAAAACAATTCATCAGTTAAGCTATACAAAAATATGTAATACATATCAGGCAGATTAATTTTATTCAATTTACATCATGCAATTATCTGTTGAGCTATATAAAAAAATGCAATATAGCTAGCAGATTAATTCAATTTACAAACATAAACAGTTCATCAGTTAAGTTATGCAGAAATATACAATACATAACAAGCAGATTAATTCAATTTACAAATATAAATAATTCATCAGTTTAGTTATACAAAAATGTACAATACACAGTAAGCAGATTAATTCAATTTACAAGCATAAACAAGTCATCAGTTGAGTTATACAAAAATATACAATACATAGCAAGGAGATTAATTAAATTTACAAGCGTAAACAATTCATTAGTTGAATTATACAAAAATATACAATACATACCAAGCAGATTAATTCAATTTACAAGCATAAACAATTCATCAGTTGAGTTGTATAAAACTATACAATACATAGCAAGCAGATTAATTCAGTTTACAAGCATATACAATTCTTCATTTGAGTAGAAGGTATGAGTATGCAGAAATTCTTGTACTGCGAACAGTTAATCCTTATGTCGAAGCATGAATACTATTCTCCGGCAATGCTCTCTATTTCTGTCTGAGGACAGTCATAATAATCAGATTTAGACTTAGTCTCGGCATGCTCGAAATTTCTCAACATTTGCGTGGCGTGTATACAGAATAAATGATGACACATTTCATCCCAGTTTGTTTTCATAGCATATTAAAGCTATAAGTGTAACTGGTTTAGCTGCCCATTGCATAATACAATCTCGCTGACATGGTAATCTAATTCAAACGTGCTTACAGTCGGTTCCTGGTGGGGTCGTCCACACGTAATGGCAAGCATCTCAACGTCTTCGGACCGGTAGCGGCGGAAGCAAGGTGACTGGTTCTCGCAGCACTTCGAAGCACTCGTCAGTCGCACCTTTCTCTTCAGAGGCTTCTGTTCAGCGTCGCGACATGGGTCCTCTCCAGCTAGGCGTTGCGGTAAGTCCAACGACGTCGGCGACTTTCCAAGTATGTCAACACTACGTTATTTTCAGTAATATTAAGTGTAACTTCTTGAGTTCAACTCAGATCTACATATCTTGGAATACGTATGTTAGAATGTGTTAAACATGAAGACGACGACGAGTTGGAGAGCATTTAAGTTTATCCCCTGCAACCTATCTGGGGTCTTTTCTGACTCCATACTTTTTACATACGCTTGTAAATTGGCAGAAAGTAGTTCTATACATCCATCTTTTATTACACTCTCTAAATTAGTTTGTATAAGTATTTTATTTTTTACATATTTATTTGTATCTTCATTTTTCTGCATACATTTTTAACACTTATTATATCATTGATTAAATTTCCAACTTCTTTACCGTGTTAATATTTTTAGGATTTACCTTAGCTGATTAGTTTCGAAGTCTTGTCCTTCATTGTCGAAACTAGTCAGCTGAGGTAAATTCTAAATATTAACACAGTAAAGAAGATGGAAATTTTTATCAGTGATTTATTTGTAATTGAATTTCGAATATTTGGACTTGAGGTCATATATACATATCAGGCAAATTAATTCAATTAGGTTTCACCGCCTCATCCCATCACACTTTGAAATTTCAAATGTCACTCATATATTATTGTGATACTTAAATGTGAAAGAGTATTCAATTGTTTATACAAATCATTCGTTTCACTCCATTTGTGTCGTCGACTCGCACCAGGATTGTTGTTATTGTCAATTAGTTGTAGATAATTTCCTAAATTTAATCAATTAAAGTTACTAAATTAAGTGTTCAGAATGTGTTCCATTGTTGACTAGACAATAATACAGCCATTTCGGAACTCCTCTACATAACATTGCTGTAGTATCAAAATATTCATAAATAACGTAAATCCAAACTTATATTTTTTGTTATCTTCTATCATCAATCCTGTTTAAAATTGTTAAAGAATAGACTTATAATACACAACCGTAATATTACTTAATATTAGTTTGTACTACTACCTGAAATAACCTGTAATCAACAATAGGGTTTGTAGTTGTATGAATTTTATTTCAGCTGTAATCAACAATAAAAACAATTCAGGTTGATGGGAGACGGTATAAAATAAAAAAAGTGAAACAAATTAATAAGAAATATGTAAACAATTGATGTTGAATACTACTTCAAATTCAAGTATCATAATTATAAAGTGACATTAAAAACTTTTTCCTTGCATTTTTAACTATGTCCTGATTGTACCTATACAGTGTAAAATATTACCATGGCAACTAAAGCTTACGATTAAAAAAAGCCTGCATGGTACAATAAAAAAACAAGGTACAAGGTGGGCCAGTCCAACGGAAATATTTCAAGGCGCAAAAAAAAAAAAAAAGAAAAGTTTCTATTATATCAATTTAATGAGTAGAAATGACAAATACATGAATAACCATTAGGTATGCAACAAGAAAAAAAAAGTCTTAAAAATTACGTCAGCCAAGTGACCTCCATTGAAACGCACACATTCTTCGAGTCTGACCACGAACTGCTGCATAACCCCTCTCAGCATATTGAGAGGTATCGCAGCGACTTCTTCTCGTATACATTGTTAGGGTTGAAATTGTTCTGGGTGGATCTTCCCCAAACACCTTCATTTTGAAGTGTCCCCACAGGAAGAAATCACATTCCGTTAAATCAGGTGACCTAGGAGGCCAAGCGATATCCCCGTTCCGAGAAATGACGCGGCCCGGGAACAAAGCATTCACAGCATCCATCGACATTCTTGCGGTGTGGCTTGTTGCTCCGTCCTATTGAAACAGTGTGTTTTCATTCACTGGAAGATGGGCGAGTTGTGGTGTAAAAAAGTTCTGTATCATTTCAACATATCGCACTGAATTAACAATCACTGCATTTCCGGCCTCATTCTCAAAAAGAGATTGGGCCGATTATTCCAGTTAATGAAACCTCGCACCATACCGTTACCTTTTAGGCATGGAGAGGTTTCTCATGATCACTGAAATCAATTAATTGCAGTTTGCAGTAACGATGAGCACCAAGTAACAAAACATGGTAGAGACAAACAACTTGGTTACTAGGGAACGCGGAGATAGTGACGTCACCGCCTAAAGAATCATAAATTGTAAAGTAAGAAGGTAGAGAAGAGACGGTTATTCATTCTCACCCTCTCCATATGAACAGTATACTCCCATCAAATCTTTGCGATTGACTGGCCCACCTTGTACAATAAAAATGTAAGGAAAAAGTTTAGTTGTCTCTGTAGGAGTGCCGTTTGAAATAATTTCAAAGGGAGTGACAAGGTTAGGGAGTGAAACCTAAAATGCAATAATTGTTAATTATTAAACTGATTTTAAACTTCCCCCTCAGTATCTAAATTGACGTGTTTTTAATTAAATTCAATTCAAATAAATAGTTATTAAAAACGGGAAGTTTTGAAATGGAAGCCCATTATATTCTATCCATTGCTTTAATAATTTAATCATGTTCTGCACTTTAGTTCTTTTGTAGTTTCTTCCAGCGCTTTTTCCTTATTAATACAATATTAAGCTTTCATTTTCATGTATTACAGTGTCATCAACTTATGACACTTCAGCACGGATTCCTTATGAACTTTTATTTCATTGATCAATACAATATGATACATAGTTATATTGATTTTCGGTTTATTTTCTAATTATAGGTACAGTAAATTAACTCGAAATTTACAATCATATGCAGGCTATTTATTATCGCCAAAATCTAAAGCTCTCTAAGACTTTATTTATTTTGTAAACACTAAATGGAAAAAAAAGCTTTCCGAATGCAGTAGTCCGGACGTCTCCAAAAGCGTACTCGCGAGTAAGCCCCTGAACGGAACCGAAGCCAGTACGTAATGAGCGCGCTCCGCCTCACCCATCCCCATCTGTATTGTACTCAATGTTTATGCGCAAACGAAGAGCAGTGGTGGACTGCCCTTATCACTGTGTTAGTCGGAGTGTTCCACCGTTCCGCAATGTCTTCTAATCATGGACGTAGTACATTCAAGGATGAATAGGAAGAGAAATGTTAGTGGGGAGAATGTGAAATGCTTAATTTATTCGAAAATTCTGCAGGTTGTGTTAAAATTCAACATGTGACGACTCTACTCGACACTTCACAAAGAATATCATACAATTACAGGCATGTTGGACATGTGAAAATAATTTATCTTGGGGCTATCTGTATAACTGTTGGTTATACATAATAATCAGTATATTACAATACGTTTACACCCAGTTCCGCATGGCATACTTATAGTTTTTCGTTTAGTTTTAGGTGAAATGCGTAGACCTACAAATATTTTTATAAATATAAAACAAGAAAATACAAATACAAATCACACACGTATCCTCAGTCTTAAACAAAAAAAGCTTCTTGCTAGCTATGTTCTAGCTTGGAATATTGGAAAATCAATGAAGCCCTTTACAGAAGCATCATTTGCAAAATCGTGCATACAGGACGTTACTAAAATACTGTGTCCAGAACAAAGTCAAAATTTAAGATAATTAAATTGTTTCCAATTACAGTTCAGAGAAGGAATTTGAAGATTGTAAATGTAATTGAATCTGAAGTCGAAACCACAATTAACCAGTTTGTAGCTTACTCACTTGCATTGGACGGAAACACAGATAGAAATGACAAAGCTCACCTAGCCGTTTTCATCCGAGGAGTTAATGAACATTTTACTGTGTCAGAATGTCTTCTAGATGTAATTACAAAATATAACTGGAGAAGATCTTTTCCAGGCGCTGGAAGGCACCACAGAACAGAAGAGGTTGAATTTGCAATAGCAACAGACAAGGCTCCAGATTCATATATGTCAAAGTAATATGCGACGTATGATATTTCTTATTCTTTTGATGTTATTAGTTGTAAACATAAGCAGACCGTTGCCGCGATCCCCCACTGATCGCTCCCATCTGTTGAGGTACGAGTCTCTTCCCCTTCTCTAGCCTTACAGCACACTGATTCGGCGGGCAGCATAGAGAGCACGAAAGACGATACGCATTTTGGAGACCTTTGCAGTAGTCTATAAAAAAGACATTCTACAATTTAAGTGCTGTAATAATTCAAAGGTGAAATTTTATTTTGCGCTGAGTGTTATCGACAACAGTCTCTCTTTATAACCAAAGTCTGCAAGCGTCGCGACCGAGTGCCGAGTTGCCGCGTTGTGATTTATTTACAATCAATTTACCCAGTACTTGAAATGATGTCTACTGTTTCCTTTTAAATTACCTTTCTGACGTAAAATGGAATTCTAAATGAAAAAAAAGGATTGATGTGCTAGAGAAATTAATTATTACTTACGTCTACGGAACTAGGATGTTCCAATCGAAACAAATGGGAAAAAAATTTTAGAGCTTAAAAGATCTGCACAAATTACATTGAAATATTAAAATTAACAAAATTCTAGTCGCTCAGTAGTTAAAGAAAAAGAAATATAATAATTGTTGTTATTGTTTAGTCAACTGTCCGAAGACAGGCTGAACCTCACAAGAGATACGAAGAAGGCACCACTTATGAGGCAATTAGGCCAGGAGATAATGGGGTATGGTGGCCAGTTCCTTTCTCCTTTCATTGCATACATCGCAAACTAGCTACATATTACACTAGTCAGACTTCAGATGCATACAAACAATTGTTTTTCCTCTGACACATATCGTCAAGTGAGATGTATTGCCTGATAATAGATGTACATACTAGTCAGAACCTCAATCAGAGGATTATAATAACTATGTTAATTTACTACAATGTTGTCATGCCGGTTAATATATATGATGTTCTTAAAATCTTGGTTGCCGGCTGCACCACCAAGCTTATGAATTATGACCGAACTGCGGTGCAGGGTACCGAAACGCATGAAGTTACGGACGCACTGACCACTGTGTTGTGTAGAGAGAGTGGAATGGGAGATCGAGAGTGCAGTTACTCCTTGCCTCAACATGTAAACATTCAGTCACAGTAGGACACAAGATAAATATTCACGTTTACAAGTATAATAGATACAGTGTATTTCTAGTACAAAAAATAATTGCTTAACATTGAATGTTTCAGTTTACATTATACTGTACAAGTTTTAACAATATAAAATAATTATTTATGTGTGAGCAGAAAATAAAAAAATATATATAGAGTACGGCACTTACATAAAATACATTTCTTTACAATTCAATGATCGAATTACAAGGTACATTCGCAACGTATCAAAAGAAAAGTATCTTCTACTTTCACTCAAAATAACTTTTTTTAAGAAACGCTTTTAAATATTGTTGAAAGGGATGTTGGCATGTACCAACATTATACACAAATCTCGATGAAATTATTCTTCATGTTCTATGTGTGATTTTGAAGTTGGAGGTCAGTTTTGACTAATTAAATATTTTCCATGTACCTTTTGCTATTACACTGCTTTTGAAAGAATCGAGTTCTATCTGTCCTTATACTTTTTTAATAATTTGCAAAATGCAGTGTCTTTTCCTTTACTAAGAAAATATTCCTTTCCGAACTTCTCTGTAAGTTCGCTCTGAAAGAAACGTTTGGCGCTCTTAATTTTCAACGTGATCATCAGTAGTATGAATAAACAGCGAAATTAATACTAACACAAATATGCGTGTATAAATAATCAAATAAATGAAAAGAAATAAAATGTACTTTTTTACTCACAGGATCTCAGGTACGTGTGGTGATTGTAAGGACCCATGCTAAGCAGAATGAGAAAGGCGGTAATGTAATTTCTTACGAAACAAACTGTACTCTGCACAGTGCCATCCCACCCCATGGATCATGACGTCACGTATACTCCTTGCGTTCCAAACTTCAGTCTCGCGAATCGGTGACCTGGGCCGCAGTCTGGTTATGGCTGAGAGTTGAGAGTTGAGAACCACTCTTCATTGTCATTATGAGTTATACAGTAAAACCCCGATTATCCGCCACCCTATTAACCGATTGTCGTCCACACCTGTGGAGTAACGGTCAGCTCGTCTGGCCGCGAAACCAGGTGGCCCGGGTTCGATTCCCGGTCGGGGCAAGTTACCTGGTTGAGGTTTTTTCCAGGGTTTTCCCTCAACCCAAGATGAGCAAATGCTGAGTAACTTTCGGTGCTGGACCCTGGACTCATTTCACCGGCATTATCACCTTCATCTCATTCAGACGCTAAATAACCTAAGCTGTTGATAAAGCGTCGTAAAATAACCTACTAAAATAAATAACCGATTGTCGGATTATCCTACTTTTTTTGCTGCAGAAAAAATATGAAGTACTGTACAGTATGTTTCTAGGTACTTTTCCAAAAGGAATGCTTCGCTGTCGGCAACAAAATAGTTACTTGTAAAACAGTCATTACCTGTTTTCAAAGAAATTACCTCAAGAACTTTCACAAACCCGTGTACCATTCAGACCTTATCTTTACTATTCGAGTGGCAGTTATGCAAAATGTCTTCCATGATTGTCAAAAGAAAACGTATTGTGTTAATTATCTAAAAAAATTACAAATATTTTAGAGGTTTGAGAAAGGAGAAACTGCGGTTAATGTTGCTTCAAAGTACGCGAGTACAACTGAAAGCGATTTAATAATAATAAAAAAAAAGATATGTAAATCTCCAACTTGAGACTTCTAGTATTCTTGTATTTCCACAGACAATCAACCAACAACCCTTGGTTTCAAGAAGCCGTCGTTGACAACCGAACTTTTAGTGAACTCCTGATCCACTACAAAGCACGTTAAACACAAGACCATGAAGGAAATCACAAAAGTGTAGGCCAAAATATTATGCACTTAATTTATGAAAATATTTTATGATACGGATTATCCGATTTTTTCGATTAACCGTTCAGTCCACCCCCTTCATCTTCATTACCACGGTTCTACTGTAAGTCATTTGGATGGGAATTAGAACAGGTAGAGACATTCAACAGTGAAAAGTTTGTGACTGCAAAATAACAGAAGTTATAACAATTTGATAGACCTATATTTAACATCGTCATTCTAATAATGTGAAATATAATTCTGTGACAATATTTTTATTTGAGTAATCAAATTTAACTGAAAATCGAGGGCAGGATTCCTCTGGTGAGTCAACACAATTCGTCTGAAATCACGCATGCGTTTGCCACAACAACATGCCTCAAGCGTACAGCTCACACTCTGAGAAGTGGAGTGATGTCAGTGAGGTAGTAGGGTGACACGTGTTTGAATTCGTGATCAGGCCATTGCTTGCGCTTCCGAGAACTCGATATTGAAGTCTTGAGGGCGATCGAGGAGTGTTTTAAAGCTACCAGGAAAAGAGACAGACAAAGACTTGATTCAATATTTATGCAAAGAACCGCAAAGGTTGACCCGTTTACCGCACTTACCTTGTTCCAAATAATAAACAGTGCTGCGTAAACAAAGAGGAGGAGTGGTCTCCCCTCTTGCATGATGCGCAAGCTTCTTCTAGTATAAGATCATAGTGACGGAGGTGTCAGAATTTAGTTCTAGATGATATGCAGATTAATAATAATAATAATAATAATAATAATAATAATAATAATAATAATAATACCTCCTTACTCGCATAATAGACGCACTTTTTTCCATAATTTTTGTATTAAAATTCAAGATGCGTATTATATGCGAGTAAAAATTTTTAGGGGATAAATCATAACTACCTGACATCCCACGTGATAGTACTGGTTTCAGTACCACTATGAACCTCTACTGAAGCATCACTTCCATTATACTCTACTGTACAATCACTTCGATCGTCGTTATCATATTCCCAAATAACATCGTCTTCCGAACCATCAAGAGTATTCGAGACGACTGTCTTCAAAAAACGTTTTGTAACTACTGCTGGCAATATCATGTCCCAAGCCTTTCTTATCCAATCACACATCACTTCTGTTGTCGGTCGCTGGATTTTTCCTGTCAGCGTCATTTTGTGGCCCCCATCTGCCATCCACTGCCCGTACAGTTTCCTGATATTGTATTTAAATGGTTTATTTATGTTATCATCTAAAGATTAAACATGAAAAGTGCATCCAACATTACTATTGTATATAATTATGACCATAGGTGCAATTGAAAGTGTAACCCTGTCATTTTGTTTCCCCCTACATATTACTGTCAGAAATTTGGGTGCACACATTATGTGATGGCATCTATTATGCGAGTAATAATAATAATAATAATAATAATAATAATAATAATAATAATAATAATAATAATAATTATAATAATAATAATATCTTGAAACAACAGTAACAAATATAAATGACACTCGGGAGGAAATTAAACGCAGAATAAATATGGGAAATGCCTGTTATTATTCGGTTGAGAAGCTTTTGTCATCTAGTCTGCTGCAAAAAAATCTGAAAGTTATCATTTATAAAACAGTTATATTACCGATTGTTCTTTATGGTTGTGAAACTTGGACTCTCACTTTGAGAGAGGAACAGAGATTAAGAGTGTTTGAGAATAAGGCTCTTAGGAAAATATTTGGGGCTAAAAGGGATGAAGTTACAGGAGAATGGAGAAAGTTACACAACGCAGAACTACACGCATTGTATTCTTCACCTGACATAATTAGGAACATTAAATCCAGACGTTTGAGATGGGCAGGGCATGTAGCACGTATGGGCGAATCCAGAAATGCATATAGAGTGTTAGTTGGGAGGCCGGAGTGAAATAGACCTTTGGGGAGGCCGAGACATAGATTGGAGGATAATATTAAAATGGATTTGAGGGAGGTGGGATATGATGGTAGGGAAGGGATTAATTTTGCACAGGATAGGGACCGATGGCGGGCTTATGTGAGGACGGCAATGAATCTCCGGGTTCCTTAAAAGCCATTTGTAAGTAAGTAGGCCTAAGTAAATAATAATAATAATAATAATAATAATAATAATAATAATAATAATAATAATAATAATAATAATGAAATTGATCTGATACAATAAAACAATATTTAAATACCATTAGTTTATGGATAGTTAACGACACTCATAGCTTGTACTCTTTCATTTGATTAGAGGAAAATCAACAGACTAAACTTCAGCAAAGAATAAAGACTTACACTTTACAAAGTTGGAATTAGCAACTTTTCGTACAAATTCTGAAATATGAACAGAAGGATTAATTTCACTCTCTAAAACATGAGGACTGTCCAGAAAGTAAGATTTCCTGGAGCCGTTTACAGAAAGAAAACACAGTTAATGGAAAGATTTATTGCAACAGATACAGCAAATGAGGCGCTGCGTGCAATAAACAACTTAACTCTACTCAAGTCGTTATTCCGGCGATTGCATTTTCATAATCTTCCATGTCTTCTCTATCAATTGTAAAAGCTGCATTCCATTTCGTTGACTCTAAATGACAGGAGAATTCATTATATGGAATACTGTGCTAAGTCGGAAGGTTACAAATTCGCAGTACAAATATACGTTACACTCATGTTTAATACATCAGGGTGTTTGGCAGTATCATACAGCTACAATACCGTTTTCCACTCATTCAATTATTCAGTATAACTTAATATACCACCAAAGGAAGAACTTAATCTAAAAATCCTCCTTGTCCTGGCTTAAAATTATCAAATAAAAAAGATATTTCAGTATTGAAATTCTTAAAACCAGAAAATGCATGTTCTCCTCAAAATATTTTGAATTTTGAACAAGTGCTGGATAAAAATCATCCTTCAATTGAAATCAATGATCATGAACGAGATAAGAATATTCGACACCATAGTGGAGGAATTTTCATCTCATAGTTTCAGAATTTATTTATTAATACATCTTCTTTTCTTCTTACTAGAAATTTAAAACAAACGTTATTTTGTTTGTACAGTATATTTCCATAAAAATGTAAAGGCTTATCGGCTAAAATTCTTATTGTGTATTATTTTGATAAGCTGAAGACAATCTACTACTCATTCAATAAAGTTCGTGTATATTAGTGTAATAACACTTTTCTACTAGTTTTAATGCCTAGGTACTCCAATTTAAGAAGTCTCAGACTTACTCTGCAATACTGATTTAAGTTTTACATACTTTATACAGTACATTATGTACTATTAAAATTTCTACATGGTTATAAATATTTGACATTGTTTTTCTCAAAACACAGGTTTTCAACTGAAGCTATTATTGCATTGAGCGCCTCAATAATTGTAGAGCTATTTTTTTTTTTTTATATATTCCCCACCAGAATTGGAACATTTTTCATACCTTGGGATCTACTTTAGCATCCCTGTGTCGTAGAAGTCTGCCGCCTGAGATCGGAACCAGTGTGTGGCAGCCGTCTGATCTCTCTGTTGATCCCACGGTAAGACAAATGTCTCATTCCGATGGTGAATATGTTTAAAAATATCTCAACAAATTATTGCTGTATCTGTTTCAATAAATATTTCAATGAAATTATGTTTCCTTTCTGTAAACGGCCGCAGGAAAACTTACTTTCTGGACTCGCCTCGTACAATAAGTGAGATTTTACGTGACTAGTACAGATATTTCTTTAGCAAAGTACGTGTAATTATTGCTACAGACACGTTAAGTTGAAAGTGAAAACTTTCTAGTAATTGACAGATGATTGGGAACAAGGAATGTATGGAGTAAGAAGCATTGAGAGTAGTCAAGCATGCAAGCATGGAAAGAGTAAACGCCAATAGCATTTCGTAAATGTACAACGTTTCTTGTTTCTGTCCTCAGGTCCTGCTGCTCTTGCAAGTCTCATCAGAGGAGATCAATTTCCGCTTGTCGCGGGCAGTAGTACCAACACACTACCGCCTGGATATAGAACCACATTTTGAAGACGACAATTTCACTTTCTATGGACAGGTACTGAAAACTGCCCCTGTTTTCCCGTCTAGCCTGATGTGAGAATGAGAAACACGTGAAAGCATTCGAAAGACAGATGAAAACTACGTAGAATTTATTTATTTTTTGTCTGATATTTTCTTCACGTATGTGATCTATTCTGACATACTCTACAGATGGGAACTACAATTCCATATAGTACCTATTTCTATTTGATTTGTTGATTCATTCGAATTAGTAGCCTATCGTGCATTACTGACGCTATGTTCGGTTCAAGTTTGTCGAGTGCAGCGAAGTTCGATATTCGCCTGCAGAAGGAGGCCTGTCGTGTTTGTTCCATCTTGTTATAAAAGTATTAGCTGTCCTTCACTCGTTTCAATCGCTTAAGAATTTTAACTCATATCTTGCGATTAGTTTTTCATATGAAATGGATGAAATTTTTAATGTTTTAGTTTCTCTCTCATGTTCGAATATTGCAGGACACTAATCCCGATACGTCCTGCTACTTTCTGATATGGAAACTTGAATTTCCTTATTTATATAATCTATATAGCATTAGTTCATTGACACATCTTGTATAGAGCTTGTATGTAAAAAGCTGTCTGCTCTTTATTATGTTCGTTTAATTACTTGAGGTAGATGTTAAGCATTGCTGTCATCTTCAAGTTTCTCAACACAGACTTCGTCTTTCAAACTTGTTTCACATTGAAGTTCGACACATGTTAAGAACACACGTTCGCCGTCGAGGTCAAGGTCTAAAATAAAAGTAAAAGAACTCGCCCATGCCATTCTAGACACTTACTGTTATGTTACGTGAATGTCAATGAAATAGGTGAACAAAATCGATTACATTAAAAGTAGGAATAAAGTACAGTGAATAACTGACTTTACTTAAAAACTTTCTATATTAGTCCTAGGGATTAAAAGGTCAAGAGGGGAGCAAATTCCACCATCTTTCTTCGGATCCTTTTACAAGCAAAACTTACATCGCAGAGGTATGATGATGAACAAAAACGCTACGACAGTCTAGTATATACAGTCACGAAGCTCAATACGTAGTAAATATGCATCCATAGATAGTTGCTAACCACTAGGATCGCTAATATCGCCTCATTACAGACAATGGGAAATAGTACCGGCACAGTCTATTGTTCCTAGCACCCTCACAACTCAAGCTTCGTGACTGTATATACTAGACTGTGACGCTACGAAGTTACGCTTCAATTTAATATTTCATTTGCATAATTCTCGAGTAAATTTGAATATGAATGAGACCCGCCTTGGTAGATCAGTTGCCGAAGAAGTAGTTAAGATGACTGCGGGCCTGGATCCATATCCTGATGATGGCGGAGTCGCTTTTGTTGTGAAAAAAACTAAGATTCCTGAAGGTTATTCTCGGGGTTCTTCCTTTTCTCTCCATTATTCCGCCGTCACTTTCCATTTCAATATTGATCAGCGTCATTTCAATAGTATCTGCCCAAAATGGTGCAGCGTGATGCAGTACTGTAACTGACGTTCAGATGACATCGGTCTGAGGAGGCGTAGTGCGCTCTCGGTGGTGAAAGGATACTATAGTGGGCCTTCAGAGGATCTTGAACCTACGTGACTGAATCAACAAATTGTACCACAAAGCTGAGTCACGATATCTATGAAGAAAGCGGTCATTCGGATTAAACAAACATTACTACAAAAATGAAAAGAAGCATTTCGTCGTTGTTCCTGCAATAACTCCTATGTGACATATTTATCTATTTTCAGATTTTTGCTCTATTAAATAACTTAAATAGTGATACAGCAAATAATAAAATCTCCTATATGTAATTATATTTCTTTCTTTCAAAAATGTAAGAATTCACAATCCCCTACATACGGTTGCCACAGGATGAATAAATGTGTTTTTTCCTCCTACTGAAAAATTGTATATTTTGCACATAGGAGTTATTGCAGGAACGACGACATGCAACAAGCTCGTTGGAGGACACGATGCCAGTCTTCGGGCTCCTCTTCCGCATAAAGAAAAAATATGAAACAGCTCCATCTCCTAACTTTAGAAGCGAACGAAGAGCACTTGCGGAGAGACGGTGTGCCTAAACCACTTTTCCAGTATCAGGGAAAATCTCGAAATCTATTTGTTACAGTATACAGCACCTTCTCTTTATATTCTTAATGAGAAAATAAAAATTATTATTGAAAATATTTTGTCTTTCAGGTTATTATTTTATTTTTCAAAAGATTTTATATTATAACAGTGCTAGGTATTTCTGGAGATCCCGATAATAACGAATTGATTTTTATTAATATTAAGGAATTGTTGTTTTGTTTTTCAGTCAATTGTCCGAAGACAGGTCTGAACCTCACAAGTTATACCAACAAAGCACCACTCATGAGGCAACTAGGGCAGAAGTTAATGGGTAGATGGCCAGTTCCTTTCCCCCCTCCATTGCATACATCGCCGAATAGCTACTACATATTACACTAATCAGACTGCACATGTGTATAAGCAATTGTTCTTCCTGTGGCACATATCGTCAAGTGAGATATACTGCCTCATAATAATAATAACAATAATAATAATAGTAATAATAATAATAATACTTTATTGCCAGAACAAAGGTACATATTGCTTTTTTTATATAAAACACTCTAGCGTGTACATAGATGTAGGCCTACATATCAGCCAGAACCTCAATCATAGAACATTAAGAAATTAATAGGTTATAATAAATCTGTAGAGAAAGAAATCGCCATAAATTGCGGAATGGAATCCTAATAACGAAATATAAACATAATTGCGATTTATCATTATTGTATAGTTTTATAGCGAATTTTAAGTTCTGAATTTTTTTAAATTATTCCGACCACTGCACAGTGGGACGAATTGCGATTCTAGCCGGAACAAAATCAATTTTCACATGTTCTCATTTTTATGCGTGTCCTATCTCAATTGTTGCTAATGAATCACAGAATGCTTATCTATGAGAGAGAAGCTTTGACACTAAACATACGGACGTCACGCAATGATGTTGACGAGGATTCCCCTCCGTAACCAGTTTTATTGCTCAATCACGCTGAAATAGTGTAGGAAGCAAGCTTGTTTTCTGTGATCTGGGAGTGAAACATTTCGTGATTTTGAAATGGAAAATGAAGAATAAGGTTGGTAGATAATTATTATATAAATTTTATGTACATAATAACTTTGAAATTTTAGAAACGGAATATTAACTTAAGGGCGGCAAATGCGATTTTTAAAACTACAGTATTTATCAAAGTAAACGTTGACTTATAATAGCAGAATCACACAGAGTCACATTTATTTTTATGTCAGAATGTAGGTGTAAGTATGCACTTTAAGACTAACCTAGTTTCAATTTCTCTGCATGTGGTTAATTTTTTTCAGACTTGGAACCGCTACCGGTGATTTCGCGCCGTGATCTATTTCCAATACTTGCCATTAAAATGGCGACTTAGATGAACTATATAGATACTTATGTTTTGAACAAATGATGTATTGGAACATGTGATTCTAATAGCGAGAAGTGCATTTGTAATATTTAGAAAAATAGTCGAAGTAATTTTAACAGACGTTGGATGCAGTGGCACCGTAAAAAGGATTATTTTCTTAAAAAACATTGTTCTTGGCAGGTCAGGACAACAACAAAAATATTTTTGCAGCTAGAAAACAGGAGATTATTTTTAGGTTTCGTTCTCAATTAGGGCTTCTTATTGACAATCCAAAATCTGGTGACCCTGGACATCAAATGATGGCGATACTGCACGTCTGTTTTTGAAAACCCACAAATTACAGCCAATATTACGGGCATTAGTAAGACCTCATTCACAGATTTTCTGTAATTTTATGCACCATTTCATGTGGATATTCAATATGTATTGAGGCGTTTGAGAAGTACACCAATGATACAGCCCATTTATATGTACAATTATATCCATGCTACTACATGCCATCCAGCTTGCATAAAACACTGATACATGGAGGAAAAATTGCAGAAACTGCCGTACTTCCTATTGGGATGTTATTTGAAGATGCTCAAGAGACAAGACACAAAGATTTACGAAAGTACAGGTTAGATCACGCTAGGAAGTGTTCTCGTGAGAGAAACTTATGAGATGCCCTACACATGTCGTTAGTAACTTCTGATCCCATCATATCCCAGATCAATCGACATCCAAGTCCAAGAAAATCAAAACTATAAGTTGAGATAATTAAACTGCTACAAGTAACAGCTGTGAGTGCAAACAATAGCACTGCTCAAATGTAATCTCAAGATGAGGACGACAGTAGCGTTAGCGGGTCAGACACTTCTGGAGTTACAACAGACGCTTCAGATTTCTAAACATGAGTCATAAAATTTACTACATATATTACTTTTCTCTTCATAGTAGTGTGTGAAATAATTTCTGTTCACTTTAATTTTTTATTCGCATTAGTTGTATGCAATTTCTATTATTGTATGATTTTTTTAAACAAATAGGCGTTCTATACTAAATTAAAAATTCCCATACAAATATTTCATTAAATGTCATAATAATTTACCTTCATCTTGCTATTTTCAACGATTCGAAAGGAATTTATCAATGGTTTTGTTCCGCCTAGAATCGCAATCCGTCCCACTGTGCACTGGTTAATTGTTGTTCACTTGGTTTCGTTATATTCAGAACACTCCTAGGACCAAGCAAGCACTTGCAGTTTCTAATGCAGATTCTGAACGATTTTTTTCTAGGAACAGTTTAATTGCAACAGAGAGGCACTTTGGAATGTTGGAGTCCACACCTGTGGAGTAACGGTTAGCGCGTCTGGCCGCGAAACCAGGTTACCTGGGTTCGAATCCCGGTCGGGGCAAGTTACCAGGTTGAGGTTCTTTCCGGGGTTTTCCCTCAACCCAATTTGAGAAAATGCTGGATAACTTTCGGTGCTGGACCCCGGACTCACTTCACCGGCATTATCACCTTCATCTCATTCAGACCCTAAATAACCTAAAATGTTGATTACAGCGTCGTAAAATAATGTACTTCTCCTCCTTCTTTGGAATGTTGGAAAAGAATTTTGAAACCTGGTGCCAGAGTTATGTTTAAATAATATTGTATTCTTTGCCATATGAAGTAAATCGTTTATTTATATTGAATATTTCCTCTGTAACAACTGTAATCATATTTTACAAGCGAAAACATATGTTATCACATTACTGAAACTAAATTTTTGTGAATCAATTTGAGTTGTGGTATTAGTGCAAAACAAATATTATAATATCGGAAAAAATATAAAAACTTAATTTACAATAATGATTTTAGCGCTGCCACTGTATTAAAACATTTACAGTAGTGTATTCAATCATCTTTTTCTTGACCATACCAGTCTTTACCATACTCGAATCAACATTACATTGAAACGTTTCTCTAATCTGTACACATATGGCTCAATAAAAAATTGTCCAACCTAACGGATAGCCCAACGTAGAGGGAAGTAGAAATGTTTTAACCATGCAATGGAAAGGCAATTACTGTACGTAATGTTAAAGAACTACAATATTTAGAGACTTTGTCATTTAGTTCGCCATTAACAGTTTCACGAACTCCCCACTGAAATTTTGTTCCCATGCATTTAATATTGAGATCCTATTATTTCTAATGTTTGAAACTGTTGATTTAGAAATTCCAAACTATTCTGCAATTTTATTACAACTGACACCATAACGTAAACGATCGATAACTTCTTTCTTCCTTTAAATGGTTAATTCCAACAACTTACACTTACCCATATTCAGACACTCTACTAACTGCACAAACTGACTCTCGCAGGTAAAAACCTCAAGAGAGACTGACATTTACACTGCAGGCCTACTGAAATAATTTCACATGATAAAGTTTACTGTTAGGAAAAATAATGCCCCTTCACCCCATACTAAAATTTAGTCACAGTACTGTTGCAAAAGGACAAAGCGGATAGTTCCAGGAAAGTAGAAAGAGGTTCACAGTTGCTGTACTGTACAAGGAAAACTCCCTTTCATTCCACTGTGCTGATGGTTCTTGTTAAGCACAAGGGTTCAATGAAACTCAACTTTAAACAGGTAGCAAAAATACACAATAAAGAAGAAATGCACACAAGTGTGCATAGGATGTTTGTTCGTTAGTGTTCTGTGCTAAGTTCGGTCACTGTTTTTGGGCACTCGGTACACTGCAGGACGTGGTACTTGTCATACCTTGCACCACAGAATTTGCAGACACACTTCTCGGACACTGTATGGAATTGTGATGTGCTGCACACTTTGAAGTGAAATCCATGCACTGCTAGCATAGCACTGCTAGCACTGGACGTAAAGGACAACAATGCCCCAACGAATATCTACATATACGCCGATGACATGACCATGACAGCAAAGAACATAGAAGACTTACAGCACACCTTCAACAGGCTTGTAACCTGGGTAGACCAAAACGGACTAACGATAAACGAGAAAAAGACACTACAGATGACTTTCCGTAGATGAGGGAAACGGAAGGCGCAAGACACATTAACATACAAAGGTGATGACATAAAAATCACAAACTCCTTCAAATATCTTTGAGTGACATTCCAGACAACAGGAACCACGTTCGGCCTACATGCTGAAGAAAAAGCCATAGCCGCCACTATACGACATACGACACCTACATAAATACACAATAGAACGAGAGAATTGTCTGAGATAGAACTATAAGGGATATCCAGCTTCCAGGATTAAGGGGTTTCCAACACGGAGAATATATATTGCACATGTAAAGCATAGAAATTTGTCCGGTTCCAAGAAAATGTATCCAATATAAGGAGGTGTTTAATCTACAGAGGTGTCCAAATACAGAGGTTTCACTGTATTAATAAAATTATTATAGGAATATTAATATTGAATTAGTATTCCAGTTACAGAATAATTATGTTTCCCACAATTTCCATCAATCTCAGCTACGGGTATAAAACAATCTCCGCTTACAATAATATTAAACAAATACAAATTATAAAATTAATCTCCATAAATACCTGTCTTTGTTTGTAATCTTTAGCAGTGGAAAAACTTGAATTCAGAACTGGTGTGCCTCAGGTGTGGATCGACGTCGAAGTTAAAGAAGACTCCTATTATGTGACCTTGCACAGCAGTGAGTTGGCCATCCTGGAGGCCTCAGTGGTACCGTTGGACGATAATGAGACCCTGGATGTCCTACCCTTCCCGGGCCACAGCCTCCGCAACTTGCAGAATCGGGACTCCAAGTTCGTTCTGCAGCAGGACAGAGTGACATTGTTTCACTCGTTCAAGGCAGGAGGGCGTTACCTCTTGCACCTCCGTTACCAGGGTCAGCTCTCCAGCTCTCTTACCGGCTTCTACAAGCTGTCGTATGTTGACAGCCACAACAACACGAGGTCAGTAGTCGGGGCGCAGCACTACTCACTGGTGCTTCACTGCTGTACTCCGTTCCATAATGTCTGACAGGAGAAGTAAATATTGCCGGGAGAGGAGAAGAGAAGTATAATAAATTGTTGAATAATTTAATAATTTCAAGGGGAAAATTATTCTGGAGTCGGGTATCGAACCCGGGATCTTTGACTGACACGTCAACGCTCTACCGACTGAGCTACCCAGGAACCGTAACCGACAATTTTTCCCTTTATATCCACATACCTCAAGTGGGCTGACAAGACGCCAGAACCCAACACTCAGTGTACACGAACTCTGCGTGACTTAATCAACCAATGGCAGAGGTCTCATTCCACGCTTGTCTTGAGTTGGGCGGAGGTAGAACGCCTCAGACCTTCCAAACTCAAGTCAAGAGTGGAATGAGTTCTCTGCTATTGGTAGAACAACAATTATATTTCTTTCCTCCTCTGCCGACAATGTGTATTTCTCCTGTCAGACATTATGGAACGAAGTATAGAATATGCATGTATTTATTCACACTGCAAATGGGTAAATACCCGGTGGCAGTGGTAACTAATTACACTCAATTATTACACTAATGTCCCGCGCGGTGGCGTCGTGGTCTAAGGCATCCTGCCTAGGACTCGCGTTACGGAATGCGCGCTGGTTCGAGTCCTCATGGGGGAAGAAATTTTCTCATGAAATTTCGGCCAGTGTATGGGACCGGTGCCCACCCAGCATCGTGATACACTTGGGGAGCTACGGTAGGTAGCGAAATCCGGTTGCGAAAGCCAGCTATAACGGCTGGGAGGATCATCGTGCTAACCACACGATACCTCCATTCTGGTTGAATGATCGTCCACCTCTGCTTCGGCATGTGGACGTGAGGCCAGCAGCCGGCTTGTAGGTCTGGGCCCATCATGGGCTGTTGCGCCACGGATTATTATTAGTTACATTAATAATAAATTACAATTCATAATATTAATAATAAAATAATAATAGCAATATACAATACTATTAACAAGGAGCATCCTAAATTAAATGAAGCACAATCACTTAATATAACATAATTAAAGTAAATCTAATTTATATCTTAACCCTAAGTTCGAACTTAAACCCACGAGTATATATGTTCATACTTGCATAAGTACCTTTCAGCACTACACTCATTTCGCTGTCAATTCACTCACTGCACTGGAACCATGAAACATTTCACTGACACTATCCTGATTTCACTAACACTTCAAAAACATTTCACTGTTCAAATACTTTGCACTACCACTATAAACTATAAAACTTCACTGATACAGCACTTCAAATAACAAAACATCAATTACACCCTTATTATTCCGTAGAATTGTACTTATTATATATTACTTACTTACTTACTTACAAATGGCTTTTAAGGAACCCGAAGGTTCATTGCCGCCCTCACATAAGCCCGCCAGCGGTCCCTATCCTGAGCAAGATTAATCCAGTCTCTATCATCATACCCACCTCCCTCAAATCCATTTTAATATTATCCTCCCATCTACGTCTCGGCCTCCCTAAAGGTCTTTTTCCCTCCGGTCTCCCAACTAACACTCTATATGCATTTCTGGATTCGCCCATACGTGCTACATGCCCTGCCCATCTCAAACGTCTGGATTTAATGTTCCTAATTATGTCAGGTGAACAATACAATGCGTGCAGTTCTGTGTTGTGTAACTTTCTCCATTCTCCTGTAACTTCATCCCGCTTAGCCCCAAAGATTTTCCTAAGCACCTTATTCTCAAACACCCTGAACCTATGTTCCTCTCTCAGAGTGAGAGTCCAAGTTTCACAACCATACAGAAGAACCGGTAATATAACTGTTTTATAAATTCTAACTTTCAGATTTTTGGACAGCAGACTGGATGATAAGAGCTTCTCAACCGAATAATAACACGCATTTCCCATATTTATTCTGCGTTTAATTTCCTCCTGAGTGTCATTTATATTTGTTACTGTTGCTCCAAGATATTTGAATTTTTCCACCTCTTCGAAGGATAAATCTCCAATTTTTATATTTCCATTTCGTACAATATTCTGGTCACGAGACATAATCATATACTTTGTCTTTTCGGGATTTACTTCCAAACCGATCGCTCTACTTGCTTCAAATAAAATTTCCGTGTTTTCCCTAATCGTTTGTGTATTTTCTCCTAATATATTCACGTCATCCGCATAGACAAGAAGCTGATGTAACCCGTTCAATTCCAAACCCTGCCTGTTATCCTGAACTTTCCTAATGGCATATTCTAAAGCGAAGTTAAAAAGTAAAGGTGATAGTGCATCTCCCTGCTTTAGCCCGCAGTGAATTGGAAAAGCATCAGATAGAAACTGACCTATACGGACTCTGCTGTATGTTTCACTGAGACACATTTTAATTAATCGAACTAGTTTCTTGGGAATACCAAATTCAATAAGAATATCATATAATACTTCCCTCTTAACCGAGTCATATGCCTTTTTGAAATCTATGAATAACTGATGTACTGTACCCTTATACTCCCATTTTTTCTCCATTATCTGTCGAATACAAAAAATCTGATCAATAGTCGATCTATTACGCCGAAAACCGCACTGATGATCCCCAATAATTTCATCTACGTACGGAGTTAATCTTCTCAAAAGAATATTGGACAAAATTTTGTACGACGTCAACAAAAGTGATATTCCTCGAAAGTTACCACAGTTGGTTTTGTCCCCCTTTTTAAAAATAGGTACAATTATGGACTCCTTCCATTGTTCTGGTACAATTTCCTTTTCCCAAATAGCAAGTACAAGTTTATAAATTTCGCTATATAATGCACTTCCACCCTCTTGTATTAATTCTGCTGGAATTTGATCGATACCTGGAGACTTGTACTTTTTCAGATTTTCTATCGCAATTTCGACTTCTGAAAGCGTGGGTTCGGGTATAAATGGCTCAGCAGTTTGTATTTCAATTTCGTCCCGATCATTTCTATTTGGCCTATGTACATTTAGTAGTTGCGCAAAATAGTTTTTCCATCTGTTTAGGATTGATGGAGAGTCTGCAAGCAAGTCACCATTCTCATCCTTGATCACGTTTACCCTTGGCTGATATCCGTTCTTAAATTCCTTTATACCCTTATATAAATCTCGAATGTTTTTATTCTTACTATTTGTTTCTACCTCATTCAGTTTTTCCTTCAAGTAACCTCTCTTTTTATTCCTAAGTGTACGACTTGCTTCCCGTCTTTCATTGAAATAATTATCTCTCTTCCCCTCGACTGGATCCTGTAAGAATTTCAATTTTGCCTGTTTCCTTCTTTCTACTACCATGCAACAATCTTCATCAAACCACGGTTTCTTTTTCTTAGTTTCATAATAACCTATGCTCTGCTCAGATGCAATTTTGATACTATCTCTGATATTTTCCCACACGCTATTAACATCTAATTCTTTCTCAACTTCGTCGGAACTTTCTAAAGTGGCAAACCTATTCGAAATTTCGACCTGATAATTTTGCTTAGCTTCCTCGTCCTTTAATTTCAAAATATTGAATTCAGTAATATTAACTTGTTGCTCTACTCGCTTGGCTACTGATAATCTTTCTCTTAATTCTCCAATCACCAAATAATGGTCAGAATTACAGTCTGCACCCCTGAAAGTTCGAATATCTACTATACTAGTATGTCTCCGTTTATCTATCAAGATGTGATCTATTTGGTTGTGTGTCAATCCATCTGGAGAAGTCCAAGTATATTTATGTATATCCTTATGGGGGAATGTTGTACTTTTGACAATTAAATTTTTCGATGTGGCAAAGTTGACTAATCTAACTCCATTGTCACTACTAATTGCGTGTAGGCTCTCTTTTCCAATAGTTGGTCTAAAAATATCCTCCCGTCCTACTTTAGCATTGAAATCCCCCAATAAAATTTTCATGTGATATCTAGGGAAATGATCAAAAGTATGTTCCAATTCCTCATAGAAGCTATTCTTTATATGGTCGTCTTTCTCTTCTGTAGGGGCGTGAGCATTTATAACTATGATGTCGCACCATCTACCCTTAAGTACTAAATATGATAACCTGTCACTGATAAATTCGACCTTTTTTACTGCTGATTTTATTCTTTTATGAACAAAGAATCCTGTTCCTAATTGGTGATTATTGTTTCCTTCCCCATAATACAACAAGTAATCTCCTATTTGTGATATGCCATTCCCATCTAACCTAACCTCTTGTACTCCCACGAAGTCTATTCTATATCTAGCTAGTTCTTTAGCTACTAATGTTACCCCTCCTGTTCTATAAAGACTAGTTACGTTCCAAGTGCCAAATCTCAAAACCTTATTCCTTTGCTGTGGTTGTGCCAGAGAATCAGTCCTATTCCGAGGCTTATTATAGGGATCCGTAACAAGCTGTTTTTTACGGTGATGGGTTGTTAGCCCTTCGCCCAACCCCCAAGCTGGAGGACCACCCCTTATCGGCTGTCCACGACTGCTTATTCAATATATTCGCAGCTACCCTCCATATCTGGAGGCCGTCTCCTCTATCCGCAACCTGAGGACGCGCCATGCCGTGGTGATAGGGACCCACAATACATGGACTTATTATATATTATATTATAAATATATAATCATACAAATGACTGCAAAATTTTGAAGGCTTCATTCTCACTTCTTTCATGAATTCATATTATGGCATAAAATCCCCAAAGGATATGAACTCTATTAACTTATACCATTTTCAATTATACGAAACAATAGCGGAAATATCATTTTAAAGAAAGAACCTTAAGATGAAAAAGAGTATATTGAAATTCCATAAATAAAGATACAATAAAAGGAAAAATAATTAAAGTGTAGGTCTACTATTTTTACAGAAATTGAAGGGCTCTCTGCAAAAAGGGGGTGGCTCCACATTTTGGTGAAATTAATATTTTGCTTGTTGCATGCGTTAAAAATATGCCCGACCTTTTAATGCAAGAACGGTGTGATTCCGAGCATTTGATAAAAAGTTACAGTACAATTGGAGCTGTGCTTCCAGTTGTTTCGTTGCAAAAAGTAGGCAGCTCCTGTAGCTATAAACAGAGTGAACCTTAAGTAGTGTCATTAATTTTAAGAGGTTATTCTTTGAGATATTTCAAACAAAAATTCGTTTTGCTTTCTTTTGAAATTTGATCCGAACAAATGTAATTTTTCGTTCTGCAAAGGAATTTTACAATGTTACATTTGTTCGGATCAAATTTCTGCACATTTAAAGGCAGAAACTAGAATTCTTTCAATAATAATTTAAGTAGTGTCATTAATTTCAAGAGGTTATTCTTTGAGATATTTCAAACAAAAATGTTTAATACACACATGAAATAATGGAATATATCTAAGGTGTCTATGATATCATTATTTCACATGTGAAGTAATGAGCTACTGTATTTTGGACAGTTGCTAACAGTTTAATAAACAGTACACTGTAACAGATAAAGTTATTTTATCTTACCCTAGTGACATAGTGTACTGCTTATCAAACTGTTAGCAACTGTCAGAAATAACTCATTACTTCACATGTAAAATAATTTGTTGAATAGAAACAAACATTCAATTTATAGGTTACCCGATCGGCAACTTAGCAAAAAAAGAATTTTTATATCATGCCAGACGAGGCACATCCAACTGCTGGCTCGTGACGTCACACGTCTCTGCTCTCGAGCTCGTTGAGAGAGGAAGCATAGGTAAAAGAGCACAGTAGGGGAAGTGGCAATTGACGGGATGGAGATATTTAAATAGCAGATACACAACATACCCCTCCTCTCGTGCTCTACCAAAGGGGAAATGCGCTCCGACTTCACAACTTGGAGAATTGGAAATGACTGTGCTAGGGCTTTAAACAAGTATTCATCATGACTAATATTATATATAAGAAAGGAAATAATTACTTGGATACGATAAAACGTTAGCCTATATATTACACGTGGTTAAAAATCCATTAAGGGTTCGTATCATAACCATCTTACTCATGCGTAATAATCAATTTAAGCCACTTATAAAATAAATATTATTATCGCAAGTGTGCGGTAAAGTAAGCGCCGCACATTCCATGGACTTTCATATTTCGTAACTTCAAAATAAATACGAGTAACATTCTGTTCCCAAGATTACAGATCTTGTTACGTTAATAAATAAAATTATGTAAGCAACTTGTATGCGACGTGGACTTTTTTTTTGTACTTGTGTAATTTCAGCACTCCCCTAGGCTAGTGCTGATAATCTTTCCACTCGTGTAAAAAAGTTCTAGTTTGCAACCTTGGATAAATAACCATTCTCATAAATAATAGGCCTATTGATTTTAACAAATCTTATTGTATTAGTAGTACAATTTAACTAAACATTTGAAGTCTCTCCATAAATATTGATCAGGTAATACACATATTCCTAGTCATCGTTTCACAAGTCTAGTATGATCAGGTCAACCAGATCAGTTTATTTTCATCCACAATTTCTTTGTCTAATAATATTGTGAGAGTAAATTCTGTAGATTATAGTGAAATTTCTCGCTTGGTAGTAGTTACGAAATAATTACTGTACTTTCTAGCGTATCCACTACTTTAAATATAGGTATTTTCACATACAACGCATTGCAAAATCATCTACTTTGTACCATTACCTCAGAGTCAGAAAGGTGTCGGCCCACCCAGCGTCGTGATGAATTTGGGGAGCTACGTATAATAGAGTACGTACAAGACGGAGCCTCGCTGGTTACCGAGCTCGTTGCTCATAACCTAGCTGGTCGCTGGGCAGAAAGTCGGAGTGATCAAAACGAAGCTTGTTTACACCTGCCAGTCTGTGTAGCTGAACTTTGAACTTCCTCTGCTTTTTAAAAATCGTCTTTAAAAACAATAATAATTTGTAAAAGTGCAGTGCTTGGACATGGAATATAAATAAGATAAAATAATAAAATTATACAATAATATATTAATTGATAAATCGTAATTACAAACAAAATAGAATAGGCACAATTTAATGTTTAATAAATAGCAAATTGAAAACTAAGTAAAATTAACAACAGCAGTATGTATGAAAGTTTAAATTAGATAGCAAATCACTAGCTAACTAAGATTAACAATAATAGTACAAATAAATTTTCAAAATAAATAGCAAATTACAAAGCGGCGTGGTAGAGGGTTGGCCTTGCATTCGGGAAGTCCGGGGTTTGATCCCAGGGGTCGGCAATCCTAACTGAGGTTTTTCATGGTTTCCTCAGTTATTTCCAGGCAAATGCCGGAATTGTACCTCTTGAAAGTCCGGCCATGGACGTCGATCCTTCCCTTAATCCTTTCATATGTGTGAGTGAATACTGTGCAATGTCTTAAATGTTTGTGTTGTATCGGAGGTGGCCCTGGCATTGAGTTGATCCCTCATCCGGGCAGGCCCTCCATGTCCTTCTGTGTTCAAAAAAGTATGTATGTGATCCAGTAGATTAATTCCTCTGCCGACAGGTCGCGGCCCTGTAAGGCCCGTGTGGCGTGGGTCGTGTAAATGAACCTAAAAGGGAGAGGTTAAACTAAGGGAAAGTAAGAAAGAAAGAAGCAAATGACAAGCTAACTAAAATTAACAACAATACACAGAGCAGAGTCGTGAAAAGCGAAAACTTATATTGGTTTACAGAAAATAAAATAAATCTATCAACAAATTGTGGTAGATGCAAGTCCGTCTATAGGTGATTTGTTATCTTGTGAAACCTACTTGTCCTCAAGGCGAAGAAGAAAGTGGAATGAGAAACTTCTCTCCCTCTTTATGCTTCACCTTGCAGCTCACTTACCCCCACCATAATATTCTTACTTTGAGCAACGGCGCACGAATTCGTTTGGTTTCACGAGATAATGAATGACTTATACTAGACTGCTTGAAACATGCTCTGTTTACAATTATTGTACATGTAGAACGAACGTTTTCTGCGAAAAAAACTGTTCTACACGATAGTTGGCAGAGTTTAACATCAGAAACAATAACAAGGTGTGTTGCATGAATATCATATCACTTATAATTATCTGTTAAAAATAGTATTCTCTTTTTTTTTTAACTTGCAGAGCTTTTTTCTTGTTTCAATTGCCTTTTCTTGCTTGCTTATTTTAAGTCTATTATAAAGTCTAAAAATCCGGGCTCTACAGTGTTATTACAGAGAGGCGTTGAGAGCTGTAATTAAGATTACACAATATCAGCTAGTAATCTTCATCTCGTTATCTTTCAGGTGGATGGCTTCCACGACGTTTGAGCCGAACGAGGCTCGAAAAGCGTACCCTTGTTTCGACGAGCCTGGGTTCAAGGCTCACTTCCAAGTGAATCTGGCGAGTCGAGATGACGTCATGGCGCTCTCCAATATGCCGCGAGCATCTGTGCACAACATGTGAGATCTGTAATTACTAAATTTAACCAAATAATAATAATGATAATAATAATAATAATAATAATAATAATAATAATTAACATCATCATCAAAATCATTAACAATTTTAAAAGTTAAAGCTTTTGTCCCATTTCATTCTAAACTTTTTGAGAACTTTAAACCGAAGTGACGTGAGGTGACGTGACGTGACTGCCTGCTCAGATCTTTTTAATATGAATTCTAATTGTTTATATATGCCAAACACATCATCATCATCATCATTATCATCATCATCATGAATAATTTTGGGGACAAGAGATCAACAGTTAGCTGTTTCATATGGAAAGATTCTCTCTCTCTCTCTCTTTGGCTTTAGAAAATTGCGTCATGAATTTTTAGTTTTCTCTCCGTGTGTAAAATTTTGTTTTATGTTGGCAGATTTTTTTCTCGTTTGCGGGTGTTGCTTTTATTTTTTCTTTTATGTTAAGAGATATAACTTATTTATACATAGGCCTACATAGTGTTCTGCCAAATGACAGATCTTTCACTACAAACCCAGTATTCTCCAATTTTCTTACTTTCTGCTTTCCTCTTAATCTCTGCATATGATCCCATACATCTTAATATCTTCTTCTGCCCCGAACTCTCTTCCGTTCACCATTCGTTCCAGTGCATACTTCAGTAGGCAGTTTCTTCTCAGCCAGTGACCTAACCAATTTATTTTTCTCTTCCTGATCAGTTTCAGCATCATTCTTTTTTCATCCACCCTTCTAACATACGTAATTTCTTATTCTGTCTGTCTATTTCACAGTCTCCATCCTTCTCCATATCCACATTTCAAATGCTACTAGTCACTTCTCTTCACTTCGTCGTAATGTCCATGTTTCTGCTCCATACAGTGCTACACTCCACACAAAGCACTTCACTAATCTCTTCCTTAGTTCTTTTTCTAGAGGTCCGCAAAAGATGTTCCTTTTTTCTTTTAAAAGCTTCCTATGCCATTGCTATCCTCCTTATTAAATATTGATAGTTTAGACATAAATTTGTCTCTAGCCTCTTCTAGAAATAATAGCTGTTCAGTATGTTGTGACCTAATTGACCGGTTTGCGAAGGAAGAGGATCGTCAAGTGAATTTGCTGTACAAGTACGTAAGAGTAATCAGGTACATGACAGGACCTATATTTTTAATACATAAAATACAACCTCGCATCAGTCACGTCTTGGCCTTCTCAACTTTCAAACTCACCGTCCACCACTCCCTTGTTAGATTCCCCATTCGCCACCACATAGGGGTTACAAGGTACACTACGGGAGACGACCCCCGTGGGAGAAGAAACCCAGGAAGACCCACAAAAAGAGATGGCGGGACCAATTTTGATTTGATTGGAGTGGAACGGATCTTATGGTCCATACCGTAATGCAGATGATGATGATGACTACGAGAGAAAGCTTTTTAAACAGATTAAAACTAAATTACTTTAGGCTATTTACCACTATTATGTTGTGCGCATATACACAAAGCAGGGTATCAGCTAATCATGTATGCTGTTACAGGACGGAAGTTGAACGTTGGCAGTGGAACCGTTTCGAGGAGACGCCACCAATTTCTACGTATCTAGTGGCTTTCTTTGTGGGGCACCTGGAGTTCCGTGAAACCAAGACAAAGGGCGGAACGCCGTTCAGGGCTTGGGCGCGGCCCGATATGGTGACGCACACCAAGTACGCGCTAGATATTGCCCCCCGCATCCTCGACTACTTCAGCTCTCTGCTGGGAGTGTCCGAACCCTTGCCGAAACATGACTTGCTGGCCCTGCCTCGCTTCGTGGCTGATGCTCTGGAGAATTGGGGCCTTATCTCCTTCGGGTAAGAGCAATCAGCAATTATCACAGAAGGTGGATGTTTTTTTCTTGTTACAGCTGAAGCACAGTTTGTACAGGGCATCATCTTTTTCGTGTAAGCTAAGGGTAAACAAAAACGTATACAAAATATGTATATGTATATGTATGTATGTATGTATGTATGTATGTATGTATGTATGTATGTATGTATGTATGTATGTATGTATGTATGTAAATGTTATGTTTTATTTAACGACGCTCGCAACTGCAGAGGTTATATCAGCGTCGCCGGATGTGCCGGAATTTTGTCCCGCAGGAGTTCTTTTACATGCCAGTAAATCTACTGACATGAGCCTGTCGCATTTAAGCACACTTAAATGCCATCGACCTGGCCCGGGATCGAACCCGCAACCTTGGGCATAGAAGGCCAGCGCTATACCAACTCGCCAACCAGGTCGACGTATGTATGTATGTATGTATGTATGTATGTATGTATGTATGTATGTATGTATGTATGTATGTATGTATGTATGTATATATTTGTCTTTAAGCAATATTCTTTCGGTGAGGCGGCACTTCACATTATTAGTATACAGTGCCGACTCACCGTTTTACATGCCTCTCGTACAAGTCATTTAGGACATTACTTATTTTAAATTTATTATTGCAATTCTTCCTCCAGTCTTTTCTTGTCTGTCACCAATTCTTCCACAAGTTTACTCCTAACCCATTATTGTACCAAAAATACCATAACGCCCTTCCCCTCACTCTACATCTCTAATTATTTGCACTTTTCACTACACACTTTTCCACTTTGCAACTTTTTAAGCCTTAGTTTTCTTTTCTCATGATTTATTTCCCCTTCACACCATTTCCTTAAGTCATGCTGTTTTTTCAACTTGTTTTCCTCTCTTCCTTCATCACTGCTCCCTGAACTATCTCCTACTTGCGTTACTCTACTTTTCTTCAGCCTCGATTTAGATCTTAGTTCCTTCACTCGCTTCGGATTTGCTCCCATCTGATGTCCACTATTTCCATTCGCTTGCATTGAGGTTTTATTCTGGTGTGCTTCCTGAATACCAGTTCGCGTCACTCCTGTTTCTTCTTCATTTGACGTCACTGCCTGCTTTCCGGAAATTTTCGCTGAGTTTAACACGTTTCCATTTGTCTCGCGTACACTCACCATACTTGTGTCACTAACCTCGCCTTTAGATACGATATTCTTGATTTTTTCTTTCAAAATTTGTCCTTTTCTTCTGAGCCTACAATCGGTTCCTTTAACGTTACTAAGCACTCCTCTACACTAAAACCAAATTGTTTATCTTAATTTTGTCCTTGATAAGTTTCCCGAATTGTCCATTTCTTCGTGCTGCTTTAAGAAAAGGGATTAAAACTCTTCTTCTATTCTCACTTCGTAGCTCCAGTCGTTATCTATTCTGATCGTTGTGTTCCCTAGCATCCTCCTATTCTTCATAATCCTCTCCTTCGTAACCACACTCTTAAATTTTACTAGTATTGGCCTAACTTGTTCTGTATTTTGTATTTGCTTCTTTCCTACTCTAAATGCATCCTGTACTTGTCCATCGCTCACGTCCATACCAAAACATTCCCAACACACTCCTAATACCTTCTCATATGTATGGATACTCTGTTTTCTATCTTTTTCTTATATCCCGAAAAATAACAAGTTTTTTCTCCTCTTTCCCGCCTCAAACTAATCCCATTTGCTCAGAATTTCGTTTTCCAGTTGAATTTCTTCCATCTTCTTCCTTAGCTCTGCCATGCTCTCCTTCATTTCCATTAGGTCTTGTTTCACTGTACTGTCCTCCATTTTACTATTACGCACACTTATTCACCGGTTTAACACAGGTCAACGCCTCCGCTACACGTTACTATCCCCTGACTTGCACAAAGAGAACCGACTTCCTTTGCAATTTGCTTAAGACTGAGCACACAAAATACACAAAATGTGTAATTCCTCATTAGCTGAAGTTGATTGCCTGGAGAACTAGGTCTCATTTGCTTTGGTAATCAACGACGTGTACATAGGACAAGTGTTGTTTCCTCTTTCAAATGACATCCTGAAGGACTGAGACTCATTTTCTTCGGGTAAAAATAAACAACAATACACACATAAGGAGAGTGTTGTTTCCTGTTTCCTCAAAATGGGATTTCACCTTATCCCTATAAAGAAAGTCTTCCCGAATCTTCTGTAAGCACATCTTATGTCAGGACATGGATGTAGACTTTACAAGAGGATATTTAAATATCCTCTTATGTGAAATATTTGTTCGCTATAAAGATATTATAATATTTTTTTTCGCTCTTCTGTAAAATTGAATATTTTGGCATTCGAGGTTTCTGTTCAATACCATCGATATTGTAATCCTTCAGTACTCGAGAGGCTACATTTGTAATTCATTGCTGATTATTACGACATCACATCTCCGCTTTCAATACTGATAGCGTGAAATTTTCATTACCTTTCTGTTACAGTTTAGCCTGATGTCTGAAGTGTTTGGGTGTGATTGTTTTTCTGTGTAGCAATACATATATGTTTTAAAAGTGGATTACAAAATTTGAACCGCGCGAGTGTTTTTTACAGAGAGAATACAAGACCATATTTTCGTAATTTGACTTATTCCTATAAGCCATTCATAACACATTTTTATACGTATTTTCTAATGTTGCAGTGCTTATTTTATCCTGCAATATAAATGATTACGTGGACATATTTGATAATAGGCCTACAGAACATTGACATCTTCTCATGTGAAACAGACGTATAATTGAACCCAATAGTAACTTAAATTTTAGGAATAGAAGATAATAACTCTAGAGTGTAGTTTATAATAACTAACAATTAAGTCTATATTAATAATAATGACAATAATAATAATAATAATAATAATAATAATAATAATAATAATAATAATAATAGCAATGGAGTCTTCATTACATTCTTTGCATCATAATACTCATTATATTGGCATCACTGATTTGAATATTAACATCTTGATTACACAACGTTTAACATTATATCACTTCGGAATACGTATTATGAGTCTTTCTTGTGTTAAATTCTATCGTACCTGGTTAACATGTTTCGGTCTGTTGTTGACCTTCTTCAGAACTGGTTATTGCTGGTCTTGACGCCTTTTGTTTTATTTCCTGTGGGGGTGTGTTTGTGTAGTGTAATGTGGAGTCAAAGTTTGTGTGTATGTTCTGAAATTGAGTTGTGTGTTCAGAATTTCATTTGTATGTGTTTTTATGTGTCTGTATATTTCGTATTGTTCTAGTGTGTTTACTTTCTGACTTTTTGGTTGGAGGTGTAGAATTTCCATGTCTGTGTTGATGTCTCTGTAGGTGTGGTTAGCATTTGTGATGTGTTCTGCATATGTGGAAGTGTTTTGTAATTTCAAACACGTTACAAAGAACACATCACAGCCATAACAAAATTACAAAACACTTCCACATATGCAGAACACATCACAAATGTTAACCACACCTACAGAGACATCAACACAGACATGGAAATTCTACACTTCCAACCAAAAGCCAGGAACTAAACACACTAGAACACTACGAAATATACAGACACACAAAAACACATCCAAATGAAATTCTGAACACACAACTCAATTTCAGAACACACACATTCTTTGACTCCACATTACACTACACAAACACACCCCCACAGGAAACAAAACAAAACGCGCCAAGATCAGCAACAGCCAGTTCTGAAGAAGGTCAACAACAGACCGAAACATGTTAACCGGGTACGATAGAATTTAACACAAGAAAGACATATAATACGTATTCCGAAGTTAAATATTAAATTTCGAATTGAGTTCTACTGTTATATCACAAACAGTTTAATAGACTGAGAAAGTAATGCTACTGTTATATATATGTTGTAAAATTACATATTCATAAGTGCAGAAGAATTGATTATTAAAAAAATAGAAGAAAGAGATGAATTATAAATATGTAATTCGCGCGAGTACTGGTGTCACAAATAATGGGGTGAGTGCCGAAGAGTTAAATCCAGTTTTGTACGGCGCGTATTGTGTCGTATAGCTATACAGTAATTGACTGACAGTTAAATTATCTGGAGAATTTCATATTATTCTCGTGTTACGTTTTGTTTACAGAGAGAAATATCTATTACACGATGCGGGGTTGTCCCCCGAGTCCAGTCGCCAGCACATCGCCCAAATCATGTCGCATGAACTCTCTCATTCTTGGTTCGGCAATATGGTTACCCCGCATTGGTGGAAGGACATTTGGCTCAACGAGGGCTTTGCCACCTACTTCTCCGCTGTTGGGGCCAACTACGTAAGTCGCATGCATATTCACTTCTACTTAGTTATCCTTTTTCATTCGTTTTCTCTTTTTAATTTACACTGAACATTCATATTCTGGCGAAGGATATTAGGTCCTATAAATTGGTATTTTTCTCTTATTATTTATAACAGATCTAAACGTTATAGTAGCGTAATTAAGATGCTTCTGGCGTTTTATATGGAAAATCCGAAGTTTCATTCGGAGGAAACCTAATGTGCATTATTTTTTCTGGTTTCTAGCGCCCATCCATCAGCATAATGCGATAGGTTATAAGCAGGGAAAGGATTTATATGTAAATACATATTTACTTATAAAGCTAATATAATTTATATTTTGCATTATCTTTATGTTTCACAATGTGTAGGGTTGAAAAATCCTACTTTTATTTTCCATATTTTTCCATATTTTAGAGTTTAGTACATATTTTCGTTAATTTCCATATATTTTCCATATTTCATATAAAACAGTCCATATTATATTAGGTTTAACAATAAAACAAAACAAAATTCCATTAACTTTTAAAAATACATTTCAACAATAGAGATTTAAACACATGTTCAGTAATCCCTTTAACATCAGAGTTATTTGAAAATTAGCAGTCCTATCAACAATGGGAAAGTAAGTTACAAAACTGTATTAATTTAATTTAAAATTTTTAACAGACTTCAGTTGTGCAGCTCAACAGTTAAATGCCAGTCAGAGTACACATAGGTTCAGTTTTGTAAATCATACTATAAAGACGGTAAATATGCCAAAAGTACGTCATTCAGTCAATTTAAAATCAAAACTAACAAGTTACATTTCAGAATTTAAAGAAGATGGTTTATCAACTGACAATAAAATATTATTTTGTAATTTGTGTCAGTGTGCAGTATCATCTACACAAAAGTTCCTGGTGCAACAACACATTACAACTAGTAAACATCAGGCCAACAAACAACTAAATTCCAAGCAGAGACAATTGTTTTTAACACAACCAACAACATCGAATGTAAGATCTGAGTTTAACATCGACCTGTGCCGTTCTCTCATCTCTGCTGATATTCCTCTCTACAAACTAAAGAATAAGGTCTTCAGGGAATTCCTTGAAAAATATACTCAACATACAATCCCGGATGAGTCAACACTTAGGAAGACGTATGCTCCATCCATCTACGATGAGACAATACAGAAGATAAGAGATGAAATTAAAGATAGTTCAATTTGGGTTTCCATTGATGAGACTCCCGACAAAGAAGGTAGACTTGTTGGTAATGTAGTTATCGGTTTGTTAAGTGAACAATATTCTGAACGAATTCTTTTACATTGTGATGTTCTAGAAAAGTGCAATAACAAAACTATAGTTAAACTGTTCAACGAAGCTATGGGTATCCTGTGGCCAAAGGGTATTATGTACGATAATGTGTTATTCTTTATTAGCGATGCTGCCCCTTATATGGTCAAAGCTGGACAAGCATTATCTGTTGTATATCCTAAATTGACTCATTTTACTTGTGTGGCGCATGCATTTCATCGTGTGGCAGAAGTGGTCAGAGACAATTTCCCTAAAGTAGATTTGTTGATTTCATCAGTGAAAAAAGTATTTCTCAAAGCTCCCAGTAGAGTTAACGTGTTGAAAGAAATGTACCCTGAAATTCCATTGCCACCAAAGCCAATTTTAACTAGATGGGGTACATGGCTAGAAGCAGTTGAATATTATGCCGAACATATAGACTCTATTAACAATGTTCTCCTTGCATTGGACTCTGAAGATGCAGTCTCAATTGATACTGCGAAAACAGTTACCTGTGACATAAGTGTGAAGAATGACTTAGCTCACATTCAGCATACATTTTCATGCATCATAAAAACGCTCAAAAGTCTCCAAAATAGGCACCTTTCACTATCTGAAAGTTTTGAAATTATAAATAGTACTGTGGAACAACTGAATCGTGGTAGAGGTAAAGTTGCAGATGCAGTAAGAGCTAAGGTGGACACTGTACTTTCAAAAAACCCTGGATATGAAGAACTACAAAAGGTTGTTGCTGTGATGAGTGGTGAATCAACAGTGAAGATTAACTTGGACTTATCCCCAGCAGACATTGTGAAATTGAATTATGTACCAGTTACTTCTTGTGACGTCGAACGCTCTTTTAGTCAGTATAAATCTATCCTCAGAGACAATAGAAGAAGATTCACTTTTCAGCACTTGAAAGAAATGTTTGTAACCTATTGTTATGGTAACAGACAATAAAAATTGTGTTTTGTTGAAACTACATTGGAAGATAAGGTACGTCCATTATATTTTTTGTTTAGTTTGATTAAAATGTACCAATATTTAACGTACATAGTCATTTTTTTATAATTTTAAGTCCATATTTAATTCCATATTTTGGTAAAAATCCATATTTAATTCCATATTTTGGTAAAAATAACTACATATATATTTACATATTTCATATATTTTTAGTCCATATAAATCCGTTCCCTGGTTATAAGTATGCGAATTATATAGTATTTATACGAGTATATACGCATATATGTCATTAATTAGACTGTAAAGTATTGAGTGAACAATAAGTATTGGACCCGCGCGCTCGGCCCATCCGTCCGCGGCAAATCAAAGCGATAGCGCTGCCATATATCTAATTGTGAAGCCGGCTGCCTGAAGGTTACGCCACGTCAGTCTGTGTTATAATTTATAATTTCGTAAAAGAAACACATGTCCTTTAGGCTGCATTATTCAGAGAGTGTGTATGTGTTAAATAAGGTAGTATTGCTGAATTCAAGTATTCTATTCCACAAAGAGTGTGTATTAAATAAGCTAGTATGGCTGAATTTAAGTATTCTATTCCACAAAGAGTGTGTATTAAATAAGCTAGTATGGCTGAATTTAAGTATTCTATTCCACAAAGAGTGTGTATTAAATAAGCTAGTATGGGTGAATTCAAGTATTCTATTCCACAAAGAGTGTGTATTAAATAAGCTAGTATGGCTGAATTCAAGTATTCTATTCCACAAAGAGTGTGTATTAAATAAGCTAGTATGGCTGAATTCAAGTATTCTATTCCACAAAGAGTGTGTATTAAATAAGCTAGTATGGCTGAATTCAAGTATTCTATTCCACAAAGAGTGTATTAAATAAGCTAGTATGGCTGAATTTAAGTATTCTATTCCACAAAGAATGTGTATTAAATAAGCTAGTATGGCTGAATTCAAGTATTCTATTCCACAGAGAGTGTTTATGTGTGATACGTAAGTGTGAACGGCTCGGGCCATAATGTTCAAGGTCGAAATGCAATTCATAGATTGGTAAATAAATTTCGTGAAACGTGAAATGTTCAAGAAAGAAGCCCAGAAAGCAACGTACTGTGCGCACAGAATAAACTCTAGATAACATAGGACATTCTCTGGAAAATTCTCTAAAACAATCACTTAGGTGTCTTTCGCATTTCTTCAATTTCGCAAATGTTATGTTTCAGTTCATCTAAATAGTATGGATTTGTCTTGTACACTATTTTTCTTTCGGACGGAACTTAGATCCACCTACTTGAGTATGCTTATACTCATTTCTCACAGAGAACTGCGTAGTGTAGTGTAATGGTTAATTTCATAAGCAGATGCCAGAAATATATGGAAAATGAAAGCAGGCAGTTTCAGAATCTCCTTGCGTGACTTGGGTGAATAAATTACTGTTATTTTTTAACTGTTTATTAGTAATAACTTACGAGAGAAACCTTCGTAGTCATATCATCATCATAATCATCATCATCATCATCATCAAACAAGTATTAGGCCTCTCGAATGACCTGTTACGTCTCTTCACAACTGATCTCGCCATCTCTTTCTAGGTCTTTCTAGCGATCTTCATCCTCTAGGCTTGTACTGTAGAGTAGGTTTTGTTATACATACGTGTTTCAGGCATACGGTCTACATGTATTCAGTTAAGGCTGGTTCACAACAAACCGGGAACGGAAGCGAGAACGAGAACGGAAATAATGTGAAAATAAATGTATTCTTGAACCCATGCACAAGCGCAACTATGGAGCATAAGACAAGATAGCTAAAGAACGAAAATAATTTACATATGTAGGCCTACACTATGATCAGAAATTAAGTGTCATGAGTGTGTTCAGAGCCTGTTACGAAACTATGGACATTACAATTACAAACATCAACCGAAAAGTGCAAAGTAGTGACATTCCTGAAGAAACATGAGTTTCTCTTATGTAGTTCAATTTTAAAATCTGTTACTCCATACATTTTCTAGTTCATCATGTTCTGCACTATAGTAAACTGCATACTATGTGATTCATAGGAGAACCTTCTTATATACATAAACTAGCATACTCATATATTATGGTAATCGAATCTGATATTGAGAAGAAATAGTAATAATTTATTTATTTACCCTATAAAAATAACCTATTCTTATAGACATGCAGGTCTAATGCAATGAAATAATAATTACAAATAGCTTTTAGAGAACCCGGAGGTTCTTGCAGCCCTCACCTAAGCCCGAGATCTGTCCCTATTCTAAGCAAGATTAATCCAATCCCTACCATCATATCCCACCTACCTCAAATTCATTTTAATATTATCGCCCCATCTACGTCTCGGCCTCCCAACTAACATTCTATATACGAGTACATTTCTAGATTCGCCCAAACGTGCTACATGCCCTGCCCCTCTCAAACGTTTGGATTTAATGTTCCTAATTATGTCAGGTGAAAAATACAATGCGTGCAGTTTTTCGTTGTGTAACTTTCTCCATTCTCCTGTAACTTCATCCTTCTTAGCCTCAAATATTTTCTTAAGCATCTTATTCTCAAACAACCTTAACCTCTGTTCCTTTCTCAAATTGAAAGACCATGTTTCACAACCTTACAGAACAACCGGTAATATAATTGTTTTATAAATTCTAATTTTCAGATTTTTTTGAGAGCAGACTGGATGACAAGAAGCAGCATTTCCCATCTTTATTCTGCGTTTAATTTCCTCTTTAGTGTCATTTATATTTGTTACTGTAGTTCCGAGATGTTTGAATTTTTCCACCTTTTCAAAGGATAAATTTCCAATTTTTATATTTCCATTTCGTACTATATTCTGGTCACGAGGCATAATCATATACTTTCTTTTTACGAGATTTAACTTTAAAACTTATCTCTTTACTTGCTTCAAGTAAAATTCCCGGGTTTTCCTAATAGTTAGTGTAATTTCTCCTAATATATTCACATCATCTGCGCCGGGGATCGAACCCGGGTCCTTGGTTTTACGTACTAAGCGCTCTAACCACTGAGCTACGCCGAAGTTTAATCTACAACACCGGATCAAATCTCTCTCCTCTAGTGTTGTGGCCTTATTCCATGTTCGACATATAGGCTATGTTGATATATACTAAGTCAACTGCCATTATACAAGGAGCGCACTCAATTGAGTGACTTTGGTGGCCAGGATTACACAATATATGCATTGTTGGGCAAAGAATCTATGTAAAGATTAGTTTTCTGTCCCTACAGAACGTATCTGTTACCATAACAGATAAATTCTGTAGGACCAACAATTAATCTTTACGTAGATTCTTCGCCGAACCAAAAATTAATCTTCACGTAGGCTTTTCGCCCAACAGAATTTATATGTTATTCTTAACTAAAATAATAAACCCTCTTGTGTTGCAGGTGAATCCAAGCTGGGACAGTATTTCCATGACGACAGTGACTGCTTTCTTGAACGTGTTCTCCGTGGACTCCCTGATGTCATCGCATCCTCTAACTTTTCCGTTAGACAACCAGAACGAACTTAGGCAAATATTCGACGTTATCACATATTACAAAGGTGCAAATTCATATTTTATTTCTATCCTAATACTACATTCACAACGAAATGAATATTGAGATTCAAAATCATTAGATGGCTATTGCTATTCATAGCCTGAATTTTATAAAACCTTACTAATGCCTTAATTTTCTCATTTAGTATTAATACAGTATTATATTTTTATCTTTTCGTTCTTCTTATCCCTAAAATAACCAACAGTAGGCTACATTAATGTGGATCTCATTATTAGAAACGAAACCCGATCTCCAGAACAGCTTCGACTTTATGATAATGAGAGCATTATTGTGATTAAAAGATGTTATTTAGGAGGGAGGCGAGGTAGAACAATTGCCTCCTCTCGAGTTTAAGATTTAAAAAATCATATTGTAATAGGTCTATTAAAGAAAAAATGTGAGAACTGTACCTTTAATATTAAATTACTGTATTTCAGTCCACCGCTGTGGAGTAACGGTTAGCATGTCTGATCGTGGAACGAGAGAGCCAGGGTTAGGACAAGTTATCTGGTTGAGGTTTTTTCTAGGGTTTTCCCTCAACCCATTACGAGCAAATTCTGGGTAACTTCCGGCGCTGGACTTTGGATTCATTTCGCTGTCATTATCACCTTCATCTCATTCACGCGCTAGATAACCACAGATACTTGGTAAAGCGTCGTAAAATAACCAATTAAAAAATTAAAGTATTTCACTTTTGGCAGAATATTAACTATAACTAGGGCTGCCAACCTTCCCGTATTTCCCGGGATCTCCCATATTTCACCAAATTTTTAGCAGTTTTCCGCTCCCGTATTTTTCCTTTTTTTTTTTTTTCGAATGTTTTTCTTCCTCATTTTTTCATTATGTGAAAATATTTATTTCAAACACCCACTTATTATATTTTGTGAATGGAAATGCATTTTATTTTTCCAGAGATTCATTGAAGATGATGCTTGCAAGAATGGGTTTCAGTGCTCATGAGTTTAAATCCAAACATTGTTAGTTACAAATTTTGAAGGACAGATGAGTTTTGTTCTAAGCATACCAGATAATAATGACCATATAGATATTGTTTTCTAGCTGAATAGACACATGTTTGAAACAAGAACGCAACACATTTAATCAAATCTAAACTGCGAACTGCAGTCAATTTCAACTATTTATGCAGAGAATTTTTATGATTTGTCAAAAACAATGAAAAACTCGACGTAAAACCTGTCTCAAAATATTCTCCATTCAAGCCTAATTACCAAAGTGATCGAAATAAGCAAGATCTTTGGCTGTTTAATGATGATGGTTGCCAAAATGTAGAATAAAATTATTTCTACTAATTAAAGTGAACAATTTGTTAATTTTCTATGTGATATTTTGTCAATTCCTTTCTCATCCGTATTTTCTTAACAAAAGTTGGGAACCCTAACTATAGCCTAGACACAAGTATAATCTCTGACTTATTATATACTCTAAATAATGTAAACCTGTTCCGGAAGGTTTAGGAACGAATATATTTAGAATTGAGATATTTATATGATATTTATATATTTTGACAAAATAATTGCCGTATTTTGACAAAATATTCTCAATATTGTGCCTTCCTCTAATTACAACTCATAACCAGGCTATAGGACGCAGCAAAGAGGATGGGACTACAAGTGAATGAAAAGAAGACCAAGTACATGATATCTAACCCAAAAAGAGCTTGTGGTGCAAATGATTTCTTGGAGATTGGAAACTATAAATTTGATCGAGTAACTAATTTTAGTTATTTGGGCTCTATAGTTAGTCAGGATAATGATATGAGCCTTGAAATTGGTAAAAGGATCTTCCTCGCTAATAGATGCTACTATGGTCTCGTGAGACATATTAGATCTAAAATATTAACCCACCAAAGCAAAATTAGGACATATAAAACTTTGATAAGACCAGTCCTCACTTATGCCTCAGAATCCTGGACATTGACAAAAAAGGATATACATAGATGAAACATTTTTGAACGAAAGGTTTTAAGGTCGATCTTTGGGCCAGTAAATGTGGATAACGAATGGAGAGCCGGGTATAATCATGAATTATATGAACTCTTCAGTGAACCCAATATAACATCATTTATAAAAATGGGACGCCTGAGATGGGCTAGTCATATAATGAGATTAGAGGACTCGAGACCAGCCATCAGAGTCCTCCGATATGAACCAGGGGGAAGTATAAAGAGGAAGACCAAAGGTCAGATGGGAGGATGGTATCAGGGAGGATGCCAGAACTATTGGAGTTAAAAACTGGATAATTGTTGCAAGAAATAGGGATGAATGGCGGAAACTCCTATGGACAGCCAGGACCCATGATGGGTTGTCGAGCTAAGGATGATGATGATGATGAACCAGGCTATATAGGCTTTGTATATGTTATATTTTTATTGTTTTTTTTTGTACAAGTATTTCTGAATCACTCTGTATTTTCTGCTAAGTTCCTACCACCTCCAAGAACTGTCGATTGAGAATATGAGGAAAACCTAAGTAATCGAAAACATCAATTTCGAAAGACTTGTCGGAAATCGAACTCACATTTCTTTCGTGAGAAGTCATCAGCTGACTGCAGTATGATTTGGTGTATACTGTAAGTAAGCTTACGTTGAATGACTGTTACAGGCTACTATGTGCTCCGAATGCTGAACCATACTCTTGGTGAGAGTTCCTTCCTAAAAGGATGTGGGAGATACTTGGAGCAGAACAAGTTCGGCGCAGTGAACCAGAGCGATCTGTGGGTGGCCCTCGATTCAGAGGCCCACGAGAGAGGTTCTTTGCCCCATGGCTTGAACGTGAGACAAGTGATGGATGCGTGGACCTCGCTGCCGGGTTTCCCCATCCTTACTGTGACGAGGAATTACACCTCTGGCACCGCAACAGTCACGCAGGTATTCTTATGGTTAGGGCTAGGATTTTCATGATTTAACATATTTTTTAGTGTTGTTGGATTTAATCGATTAATCAATCAATTTCTGTTGTAAGATTAATCGATCAAAAATATTTAATCGAGTAATCGGTTGTAGTTGATATTAATTATTATTTTGTTAATACAAACTCATATTAAAAATTCCGACAATATTTCTCTCTCGGAAATTGCTTACTTAAAAGCACGAGAGTACTGTTATTTTCTAACTGTAAACCAGATAGCTTAGGAAAAATCTTTGCACAAACACTTCAGAAAGAGATGGAGATATGAGGACAGCGACCTAGTCTACCTCTATTGAAAGTTGAAACACAATGCGAAACCCTTATTACGTTTTATGGTTTTCCAAGAAAACTTCCACCTTGTTGTCAGCTCATCTTCCTAGCATATGAAATACATACTTTTCTGGGATTCGTCCCCCTCATCCCTTATAAAATTATAGCCATGTCTACACTGTGTGCAAGTTAGAGCGTAACTACCTTCTTCTCTTTCTAAAAATCTGGTAATTCGGTTACAATAGGGGCCAGTCTTTTGTTTCGACCGCTGTAGTTTTGCAGTTGCAGTTTCTGTACTGAGTTTGTATATGAAGGTTGTGTGTTTAGTTTGATAAAGAAAAACAATCAGTTTTCTGTGGTTTGTGAAAAGTGTAAACTCCATTATGTCATATGAGAATTTGAGAGGTAAACTCGGTTAAACGTTTGGATTTAAATTGAACGATCGTGGAGAAGTGCTTGATAGAAAAAAGTTTTTTTTCGTGTTTAGTGATGCAGGAAACATTGTTACTAAACGTAGAGCGGCACTTAATCCGGAGCATGTGAATGCACTCACATGTTTAAAATCATGGATGAAGCAGTATTAACTAGGTCAGTCTTCATACTTTTTGTTATTTATGTTTTCTCAAAAATTCCCGGAGAAATTGACACAATAAATTATAAGCCTCATAATAAATATGTTAGTAAGTAATTAAAATAGTTGTTTTGTAATATAATGATACAATATATACATATATACAACATTTAATACTTATGCTTATCACCGAACACAAGTTAAATTTAGCAATAATTGTGTATTACATTATATTAAAACATTTTTCCAACTCGATTTAATCGTTTAAATTCAAATAGTTAATCGATTAAATATTTTGATCGATCAACAGCACTAATATTTTTCATATAAGAGCAGTGAATTGCTAAAATATACAGAAGTCCATTTCATGAAAAACTAATTAAAGAAAGGTATTCTGTTAGTGGATATTTGTGCATTTTTCACAATTTTATCCTGATAGAGCTTATTTTAAAGATATATTGGTCATATTCAGCTTTTTTACCTTTTGAAACTTTTTATACACTTGGCTATATCCAAAATGGTTTCCATCGTTCATTGAATTTGTTAGAAGTATGTTCTTTCATTATCCTGTAGTAAAAGTTTAATATTTTCTTCTTACTCTATTCTGTAGAATGTACCAAACAGGCTTGATCCTAAATGGTGAGACGTGCTAACCATTACTCCACAACGGTGGACTGTAGCAGGCATCGTTAACATCTTATCTTTTAGTGCTTTAATAACAGGCACTTTGATTTGTAATTAATTCAAAGTCTCCTAAAAATAAACACTGTCATCGACATGAACCTTTCCAGGAATAAGAATGTAATTAAACACTGAAGCCAAATTTCCGCCTATTGATAGACGAGATTTCAGCGTCCTAGAGAAGATGTAGAAGCGCGTCATAATACAGGAGAGGGTTGGTGGGTGCCTTTGACGTACACTTCCCAGCTATCACCCGATTTCAACTCTACGCGACCCAAACTGTGGCTGGATCCCGGGCGAGAAGAAACTCAACTTGAGGACATGCCAGGCCGCGATCATTGGGTCATCTTCAACGTACAAGCTGCAGGTATGCCTAATAACTTGCTTATTAAATGATAATGCATTTTTAAATATGTATTGTACAGTCCCAGAAAAAAAATGGTTCGATTCTTGAAGCTCCTTACAGAGCACGATTACACCACAACGATTTACCAACAGTTTTCAACCAATTATTATTTGAATATGATTACAGGAAGGTATTTCACAACTAATATAAAAATCACGAAATTAATCTCAAAAATGATCAAATTAATACACCAAACAGGTGTAAAGGATGGGGGATCATCGTGCTAACTACACGAATCTCCAGTCATTACAATTGGGTGATCGTCCACCTCTGTTTCGGCATGTGGACGGAGGCCAGCAGCCGGCTGGTCGCTCTAGTCCCTTAAAAGGTCTGTAGCACCACGTATTATTGTTATTATTACACGTATTATTATTATTATTATTATTATTAGTAGTAGTAGTAGTAGTAGTAGTAGTAGTAGTAGTAGTAGTAGTAGTAGTAGTAGTAGTAGTAGTATCATAATTATTATCATAGTATTATTGTCATCATTATCATCAATTTTATTGTGCACGTGTTCCTACGCAAAGTGAGATTACTCGTTGTTCGAAAACTGAATTCTGAAGAATCGCCGTGACTCATATGCAACATCTCTAGCTCTGCTGCAATGAGGGGAGCCGTTCAGACCCCGTCAATGAGCATTAACATGAAACAGTGAGTAGACTCTTGCTAATCCAGCCATTCTTTGCACAGAGGGTTGCCGGATTAGCAAGAGTGCTTAAAAATGTCATTAAATTTAATGTTATATGATGCGTCAACCATTGCACTTGGACTTCTAAATCGAAAATAGAACGTTCCAAACGCGGCCGACGCGTGTATACGTACAGTATGTAAGTATTTACGTGTATAAGTAATATAGTATAACAAATGGCACCGGAGCAAATTTACCAGAAAACTATTGCAGTAGAAGTGAAAGAAAGTACACTAGAAAGAGGCCGGATAATTGAGAGGCGGATTATTGAAGGCTGGATTAGCGAGAGTATAGTGTAATTTTCTTTCAACTCTATTGATATTTAAAAGTAATTCATCCTTCATTTATTCATTCACTCACAGTTTCCTGTCCTAGAGGAGGTACTTCACTGCAAAACCAGAATTCCCTAATATTACCTATTTTTCACTTTCTTAGTCTTCATATGCGATCCATATATCTTAATGTTGTCTTTTCACACACACACACACACACACACACACACACACACACACACACACACACACACACACAGCTACCGTCGTGGCTCAATCGGCTGAGGCGCTTGCCGATCCGCAGTTGCGCTTGGGCGCAGGTTCAATTCCCGCTTGGGTTGATTACCTGGTTAGATTTTTCCGAGGTTTTCTCCAACCATAAGGCAAATGTCAGGTAGCGTATGCCGAAATTTCGACCTTATCTCGCCAAATACCATCTCGCTATCACCAGTTCCGTCGACGCTATAACCGAGTAGTTGATACAGCGTCGTTAAATAACCAACTAAAAAAATATACATTTATAGGGTAGGAATGAAATAATCCTGCAGATTGAAGGGGACAATAGGGTACACTTAAATGAATATAAAACCTATGATTAAATATACGGTTAATTAGAAAATTAAGTTGGAAGTTTGAGCAGTTTGCAACTTCGGCGCTAACAAACTGTTCTTTCTTCTCATAATATAAATGTAAAAGGTCAAAGCTCTCAGATCTGTCTGCCTATGTGAACTACAGTACCTCCCACCTCCCTCTCTCACTACAACGTTGCAATCTGTTCGCATTGTTTAGTGGCTTGAAATTAATGGTTTCTTTAATTAAATTTACACGAAAACCGTCCACGCTATTGAAATATGCCAAAGGGATAAAATAATTATTTATTATATTTTTTATCGATAAGGACAAAAATCACTTTCCTACTTGCAATAGTTACCAAATAAGAGTGTGTTAAATATTCGGGAAAAATAATTCTACTGAGAAAATTATTAACTTTCCACCAATATGGTGTTACACTCTTTTGTTACAAACTGTACAACATGAGCTATTCGCTCTGAAAAATCTGCAGGGTTACTTCGCTTCCATCCTGTATATATTATAGAACTATAGATTAAATATGATTAAATTATACATAAGTAGGAAAGAAACTACAAAGAAAGTATTAAAGTAAGAATTCTGCACTGTACAAGACATACACAGGCACATAGAATACGTGATCCAGTTTCGGGAATGAAACTACAGTTGTGTTAGTTTTATTTTTGTTTCGGTTTACAAATGGAGAGTATAGGTCTATGAGAGAAGTAATTAATGAAGTGCATGCAATAAATTTTCTCTTCACATAAAGCAACATTCCAAAATTAGTCTCACAATCAGTTCACAAATTTTTCACTACGATTCACTCAAAGCGCATCTTAAGTGCATATTATCACTTTAATGTTGCACAACTCACGATTACAAATCAAACGAGTGGTCACACTAGCCTGTAGCTGCTCTAGATGCCGAGATATTACTGAGAGACTGCGCGACACGGTTAATTTTATACGCAACTTAGGTGCCGTCATGTCCATTGGCTGTTAAAGAACTGTAACATAACACAGCATATCCCTCTGTCCTAATACTGTTGCAGGTTTGTACCGCGTGAACTACGATATGGCGAACTGGCACCTATTATCACAGCAACTCGACAGCGACAAGTACGAGGAGGTGTCGGTGCTGAACAGGGCGTTACTCATCGATGATGCGCTCGACCTAGCCCGCGCCGACCTGCTGCCGTATCCCGTGGCCCTCAACGTCACCAGCTACCTGCGCCGCGAGACCCACTACCTGGCTTGGAAGTCTGCACTCAGCAACTTGGGCTATATCAGACGCATGCTGCGCCTCACAGACGCGCTGCCCACCTATAAGGTGAATACTCCGTTATAAGCACTCGTATAGCCTACTATAATTTTATTCATCTTTCACGAAATGTCGGCATCACTTATCAAGTCTTGATGTTCCATCTTTTCTTTCCTTCTCTCCCTTCCAATTTCCTCCACTTCGTACTCCTCTATGCTCATTTTTCTATTTTACCTTCATCCACTTTCCTTCCTTCTTCTCTCGCCATTGTCTTTTGACTTTCCTCTTCATTTCAATCTTTCTCCTCCCCTACCTTTCATCTTTCTTTTACCTTTTTTCTACTCTTCCTACCACATTACTTCTACCACAGTCTAGTAAATACAGTCACGAAGCTTGAGTTGTGAGGGTACTAGGAACAATAGACTGTGCAGATATTATTTCGCATTGCCTGTGATGAGGCGATAGTAGCGATCCTAGTGGTTAGTAACTATCTATGGATGCATATTTCCTATGTATTGAGCTTCGTGACTGTATATATTAGACTGCTTCTACCTTTTATTCCTGATCACCAGGGTACGGATTTTGATGATATGCCATCTTTTTTTCTTTACATCCTTTGCGGCGCCCTTACATATACTGTATAAACCCTGGATATGAGCTACTGGCTATAGAAATAAATTTTTACGTTTTTTTGTCATTTTTCGCTGTTTTAATCTTTCGTCATTTTTTTTTAAATTTCGAGGGTATTTTTTGGTAATTTATTTAATTTTTAAGATGATTTTTCTAGTCATTTAAGCTAAATACTTCAATGACGAACTAAAATTCCCAAATATAGGAAAACTCCAAAATTAGTACTGACAGAACAATTGTTTGTATGCACCTGAAGCCTAATTAGTGTAAGATGTAACTAATCGAATATGGAGAATATTATATAATAGAGGTATTCCAATACATCTAGTTGAAATGATTAGAAATATATATATATATATATATATATATATATATATATATATATATATATATAATTCTAAAATACAAATAGCTGGTGATACACAGATAAGAGTAGAGGAAGTTAACTTAGGTTTGAGACAAGGCTGCAGTATGTCGCCGATTCTATTCAATATATATATATATATATATATATATATATGGACGAAATATTAAGAAAATGGAAAATAAAAATAAAGAACTATACACAGAATTTTAATGAAGATAATTTCATAATGATGATGCTATTCGCTGACGATCAGGTAGTAATAGCAAATAATGAAAATAACCTACGGAGAGCAGTACATGAGTTATGGAAAATAAATAAGAACTATAATATGGAGATATCAGTACATAAAACTAAAACTATGGCATTTTGTGGCAAATCTCCTGTAAGATCTAAAATAGTGATAGGAAACAGTATCATAGAACAGGTAAATAAATTAAAATTTTTGGGCGTTACCTTATCTTATAAAGGAGACTATGATCACAAAGAAGAAATAGAAAAATTTAATTACATAAATGGAACAATAAGAATAACCCTGAAATCAAAAGCTAGAAAAGATACATTGTTAAAATTTTATAAGGTGATGTAAGTGCCCAGTTTATTATATGGAAGCGAAACATGGGTTATGAAAAAGAAAGATTCCTCTAGATTACAAACAAATGAGATGAAATTTTTGAGAAGCGTAGCAGGTTACAGGAAAATAGAACATAAAAGAAATGAAGAAATAAGAGAAGAACTTGAGATATATGAATTAAACAATAAAATAGAAGAATATAGAAATACATGGATGTCTCACATTTCAAGGATGCAGGAGGACAGGATACCATATAAGTTTTGGAAATATAAACCTCGGGGAAGAAGAGATATTGCAAGACCAACCGGAAGATGGATGGACCAATTTCAGTAGCTGCTACAGGAATCAATTTCCTAATGCATGAAGGATGATGATGTAACTAATCGACGATGTATGCAATGGAGGGAAAAAGGAACTGACCACCCTATCCCATTATTTCCTAGCTAGTTGTCTCCAAAGTGGTGCCTTGTTGGTATAACTTGTGAGGTTCAGACCTGACTTCGGACAGTTGACTAAACAACTACCCATTTCAAACGCGGAATCTGAAAGGATTTTCTCTGTAGTGAGTGATTCAAAAGGAAGAAGAGAAATAGAATAGAAGATGAAGCTCTCAGCTGAGTTGTTATATGCTCTGACTTCGAAAAAAAGAAATTGTGTTAGAAAAAATCCAGGATATAAAAATTTGTTTACAATCGTTAAAGTACTCTCAGAGAAAGCTTCAAAACAGAGAAGATACAAAAAGAATTAACACCCAGTGACCTGTCACTCTTCAAGTATGCTCCTGCGGTCAGCGCGGATGTGGAGAAAAGCTTCTCATTGTATGTATAACAATGTCCTCGTCGACAACCGCCGGTCGTTCACATGCCTGAATTTTTCGTGTGTATACTGTCATCTATTGGAATAGAGAGGACAGCTGTTAATTTGAGGTACGATTTTTACTACTTTTGTAAAGGATTGTTTATTTTCAGGTCTTTTTTGAGCATTTTAGGTCATTTTCTAATATTTTTGGGTCTTTTGTGGATCATTCTTAGGAGTTTTAAGGTCATTAAAATCCGCGCCCTGCTGATCACATATAACATATTGATTTGCAACCTCGCATATAAAATAAGTTTCTCGTCTATGATCACCATCGAAACAAAAATAGAAATTTCTTTGAACTTTAAAATGACATCACTGTATTTAACTAGCTAACTAGCTAGTGAGTGCAAATTAAAATTATAAAGCAAAAATGTTTCTAGCCACTACCGTAAGAGCCAGGCTCGTGTACGGTGTGGTCTTAGCCAATAATATAACATAAAATTTACAAGGACAGTTTACTACATACAGTAAGTAACTTAATTCAAACCAATAAATAACACACAAGAACAAAAAAAGGAAGAGAAAAACAGAGAAAAAACACATTTAATATAAATTGACAATCAGGTAGAAGCCAATGATATTCAATAAAAAATTAATATAGTCGACAGAAATAAAAGGTAAAAAAATACACATATTTGTTAATATTATATATCATGAATAATTTTATAAATTTCTTTTTTAAAAGCTTCAATTTTAAAATATTTCAAATTTGGAAAATGGTTTGTAATTTTATTATAAAGTCTTGGGCCGAAACTAGCACCATATTTAAGAGCTATACTTATATGACATTTAGGCTCAATGTATGTTTGTATAGAATACTGAGTCCAGATCTGAGAAGTTATTTTCTGAAAAACAGGCGCATTAATCTCATTAAATATTTGTTTACTTTATAAGTATTGAAACTTTTTTATTCCTATGTTCAACGTTGTTTATGTTTACATTTCTAAATACAAAATAAATGTATGTTAATAAGAAACTTTTTTACTTAGGCTACTTTGTAAATCAACTCGTGATCCCAACTCCTTACACGATTCCCCTGGAGGTCGCGACCCTCACTTTGGGAACCACTGGTCTAATGTAATGAAGAAGAACCCTATGTTATACTTTCAAGAACCAAGTTTATGTTGGTTCTATGACATTGAATTATTGTCTTCTTTATATACAGTGGGTAAGATTCAAACTGCCATAAAGTGGAAGGAGGGGAACCATAACAAGGTTACATCACCTAGAAAGAGACTGAAGAATTGACTTTGAATCATTTTTGTGCATTATCCAGCCTTCGCTGATTGATTACACCAGATGATTGTGTCTGTTTCAGCGTTTTATCCAGCACCTTGTGGAACAGCAATTTCTAGAGTTGGGTGTCAAGCCCCACAAAAACGACAGTTACCTGAAGACACTGCACCGCAAGGAGATAGTGATGTGGGCCTGCCACACCGGATATTACCCCTGTGTGCGCAAGGCCATCTCCCTCTTCAAAATCTGGATGGACGGCAAGAAAAACCCGTGAGTAACAGATTCTAACAGTTATTAATACGTGACCTGTAAGGCCGAAGAACTCACATTGTGCACGAGTAATCACGAGTTAAATTCAGTCAGCGATGTATCCGTACGTTTTTTAAACCGCTTCAGTAAAGCACTTCGTGCCTTTGCTGCAGCAAAAAGAGGATCAAAAAAAAAAACAATTCGGCCAGCTGACTGCAAACTGGTGGACAATTAATATTGGCTTCTATTACTGCAGCAATAAATTTAACCTTAAAATAACCGAATACGGTAAATACTTTCGACTTCCATGATAATGACCAGTAATTATTATTACTAAACGATTTTAACAATAATAAACGTTGCAAAAGACCAAAACACGCATTCCGCCATGATGGATCGTGCAGCAAACTCGTAAAGCGGTGTTTGGATTTGCTGCACGGTGCTGGAGCGAAGGTAAAGCAAATGTAATAAAAATGGTCTTGCTGCAGCGCTTCACGTTTCGCTTTAAAAAACGCACGGATACAGAGAGTTCCTATGCAGTCCGACCCCAGGTAGTATGTCACAGTCTAGTACATACCAAATACGTTGTAGTTATAGCCTATATCGGTACATACAGTCACGAAATTCAATACATGGGGAATATGCATCCATGACAGTTGAACTTTAGTTGCTAGCCACTAGCATCGCTACTGTCGCACAGTCTATTGTTCCCAGTGAGCTCTATACTAAACAGGAGGCAACATCTCAATGCTCTTTCCTGTCTGAAAGCGTGACTGTTGGTGAGGGTATTGCTCTCTCTTTCTAACTAATGTGTTTCAATTAGGCTTTCGTGAGATTAATTTTGCACATGCGCAATAAGCAATAAAATACTGTCATTGTGTACGATACTGCAAGAGAGACAACACTTTGTTAGAAAGAGATAGGAATACGCTCAGCATTCGCGTCACGCTTTTAAAGCATTGAGTTGTGCCTCCAGTTTAGTATAGAGCTCACTGCATTATTCCTAATACTCTCAGTTGCTATCCACTTGGAGCAATACATCGCGAGAATTGCAAACCATCACCTCAAGCTTCGTGACTGTATGGACTAGAGTGTGGTAATGTTCCGTCGGCTCACATGACAGTAGTGTGGAGAGCCCGTTCCGAGGAAGATAAGCAGTAGAAGGTGGAGTTGAACCGATCTGCATAGAGAAGCCTGAACGGACCTTTCCGACTTAGGACATATAAAAAAATATCAGAAATTCAAAACATAGCCCTAAGGTAGAAAAGTTGTCTTGTAGTCTCTGCTATAAGCAGTAAAAAACTAGGTCCCTAATTACATTTTTTACCGAGCCACAGGAGATCTAAAGATTAGCATATAAAGTAAAATTTTTAAGTAATTGATTAACTAGCGGACTTACTCGTGTTAATTATGTAAGTTTGTGCGGCTTACAGCTGTTTCGGTGCTTCATCACCATCCTCAGAGTCTACTAGATCTCGCGTCATCTCGAACTTCTTTGCCTGTTATGTGGGTGCGTTTGATTGTTTAAAGGTGTTGAAAGGTGGAGTCAAATAGTGTGTGTGTGTGCTAAAATTGATCTGTGTGTTGAGAATTTGATCGGGGTGTGTTTTAGTGTGTTTGTATATTTCGTAGTGTTCTAGTGTGTTGAGTTTTTGATTCTTGGGTTGTATATGTAGGATTTCCATGTCCGCATTTATGTTATTGTATGTATAGTTAGCATTGGTTATGTGATCGGCGTATGTAGATGTATTGTGTCCTCTGGTTATTGCTTTAATGTGTTCTTTGTAGCATGTTTGGAATGATCTGCCTGTCTGTCCAATGTAGAACTTGTCGCAACTATTACATTTGAGTTTGTATGCACCTGTGTGGTCGTATTTATTTGTTTGTGTTTTTTGTGTGTTGAGATGTCTTTGTAGTGTGTTTTCTGCTCTGTATGTTGTGTTGTATTTCTGCTTTCTGAATGAAGATGCGATCTTATGTGTGCTTTTGTTTTCATATGTTAGTGTGATGTATTTCTTGTGTTCTTGTGTTTGTGTTGTGTTTTGTGTGTTTTTGTGTGTCTTAAGTTTTTGTCTTGTCTTTCTTATGATGTTGTCTATTATGTTTGGATTGTAACCGTTTTCTTGTGCTATGTATTTGATTGTGTTCACTTCTTCATTGTAGTATTGTTGCCTCATAGGTATGTTGAGTAATCTGTGTACCATTGTCCTGAATGCAGCATGTTTGTGTTGTATGAGCTGGTTAGATGTGTTGTGTATGTGTGTGGTGGTGGTGATTGGTTTTCTGTATATTTTGAAGGTGTTTTTGTTGTCAATTTTTGTTATGGTGATGTCTAGGAAATTTATGGAGTTGTTGTTTTCAAGTTCCAGTGTGTATTGAAGTTTTGGGTGTAATTTGTTTATGTATTCGTGTAGCTTGTGTATTTGTCTTTTGTTTCCTTCGTATAGTATGAGTATGTCTTCTACGTATCTGTGCCAGTATATTATGTTGTCTGCATATTTGTTGTGTTCGTTATTGAGTATGTACAGTTTCCCTGGAAAAGGATAAGACGATTGAATATTCTTAAGTCTCAGATGTAAGACACTGCGCATGATCGGAGACCAGAGCACTGATACACAAGATAACGAATATTGAGCTACTTAAATGCAGGCTATTTGGTTTGTTACTACCATCATTCCGAAATTCACTTCAAATACTGCAAAAAATATGATAATATTACGTAAATAAAATATAAATATATACGTAAATCGTGTAGTTAAATCGACAATGGACCTCCATGACTAGATCGACACTCCGCAAAGAACGGAAAGCTTTCGTGTCGTTTCAATAGCTCAGACGCTAAGACTTCTGCCTGTTGTGTAGAAGAGACCGAGTTCGATTCTTAGTCTACATCAACGATTTTTTTTTGTCTAAATAATGTTCAAATAGCTAAGTAACGTTGAAATAGAGTTTTACAAAGTCCTGAGATTAAGTGTTAATGATCACAGACAATACAAAATTACAAGTTATAATATTATAAACGTTAATCTAGTGAATGCATTTATATACACACATATACAATGTAAATGCATATATATTAAAAATTAACAATTAAAATGAAATTAAAAATATTCCTCAGCCACACAGACAAACTTTTACAAAGGTTTAGAGTCCTTAGGCTATGTCATTTGCTGAGTAATTATTACAATATTTTATTAGTAGTTTTCCCATATGTGTAAGAAATGCACTCGCACAAAACATTTTTTGTTAAAAGTGTGGCTTTGGATTATTTCATTCTCACCCCTTCAGTTGATTTTAACTATTTTATCTACGTGTTTCCAATAGTGTTTAATTTAATGTGCATTCAATTTTATTCATATTATGATTGAATGAAAAAGCAATGTTGCAGTTATTGACTAATTACATATATTAATACTAATTATTAAATGCAACTGTTAAGTAACCAATTGTAGTATCTTTTGCAAAATCTTTAATGTTTAAGTTGTCAATAATATTTCTGTACTATATACTATAAGACGTTAAAAGAATTTGCAATAGATTTGGAATCCTCTACTTTATAATCACTTGTTTTAATGAAAAAATATTTTCTTTCTTAGAATATCTACAAGTTTAACTTTAATAACATTCCGAATAGCGTTAATTGCATTATCTGAATTTGGTACTTTTATAATCAAATGTATTCTATTTCCCTCTTTCATAATTTTTGATAAATTACACTGTACTTCTTGTAGTATTTAAGAACATGAGGATCATTACATTGCAGCTCATTACATAGAGATTCTTCTTTTTAATACATGAGATTTTTAAGTCCCTGCGTTATCTACATTTTTTTACTTTTGAATTTTTTCACAACATTGAGTGGAGAACATCCACTGAAGTGATTCTGAAATTAAGTGAAAGATACAATACATTTACTCTTAATATCAGTAGTAGGGGAGAGTCGGGTAGGTCCGGACACTTAAGGTTTTTCTTTCATATTGACTTGGTTTTATGTTAACGAGAAGAACAAAATCTTTAATAACACTATTCAAGAATCATAAAACAATATACGTGTACTGTTATTGATGAATAGACATTAATAATCTGAGGAAAGGCCTATTTATAAATATACATTTTGCCTAGTGATTCGGATATTGGCGGGTTGTACCGGACAGTCAAAAAGTTTTTTTAAAAAGTACAACAGATGGTTTGAATTGAAAAGAAAGAGTTATTGCACTTGCATACACTTGTCACACTCATAATAAAAGGTCGCATTTTCTAAATTTGCGCACTTTTCATGCGCCCAACCCTTGCACTTTTCACACTGAATCCAGTCTTCTTCAAAACTCTCACCACACAATATGCAACAAGTCACACTGGAAGCAGAAGCCTGAACTGATGTTTAAGGTTGATCCAAATTTAGAGTTTTTGCGCATTTCCGGCGTTTTTTCTCATCCTTTTTGTTCTTTTGAACCTGTTTCTCTTCCAGCGACTCTTTATAGGGGGTTCCAGTCAGAATTTGACTCTTCTCTGCCTTTCGTTTCCTCGTAGCAAGTCTTCGTTTGCTTGCATCAGGGATTGGGGACAGTTTCTTCAAGAGAGGCGCAATTGACGCAGAATCATTGCACGGAGTGCTGACTGAAGATTGACTTTCTTCGACATGTGGTTTTGTGAAAACCACTTCATCCATTTTCTCATTTTCTTCATCACAGGGCTATCTTTACTTCGACGCACGTGCTTTACAAAGTGTTTCAGCCATCCAATAAATATGTCACCATTCATCCACCCGTTTGGCTGAGCTACACCTTCGCTTGCCTTTTTCCTTTCAAGGACATCACTTTACAGTTATCATACACTGAAGAAACACCAGTTTCATCCGCATTGTATATCCGTGAAGGGGGAAATGAATGTTTCTCCATCAATTCCACAAGCTTGCTGAAGAACAGGTCTACTTGGGGCTTGTTAAAACCCACTGCTCTCATCATACTAGTGGATTCAGGTACTCTTAATACTATTTCAGGATGCCTTTTCAGAAATCCATAATAAAAGTCTTTGCCGGCAAGTTTCTTTGTCTTGTTAAACCTGTGTGGCAATCTCAACTCCACGGCTAGATCATATGCCAATTTCAAGAATTCCTTCTTGCTTAGTGACATAAACATGCCGTCGAGCTGTCTGATATGGGCTAATAGTTCCTCTTCATATGTTTCGCAGAAAGTAAGTTCAAATCTGCCTAATTTAGGCGGTACATTAGCTTCCTTCCCTTTCTTTATTTTATTAATTCTGTCATGCAGAGAACTCTTCGGAACGCCATACACTCTAACTGCTTCTCTAATACTAATTTTTTCCATTAGTACATCATTCATGGCATGCTTCATATTTTCTTCGGTCCAACATCCCTTTATATTATGTTTTTCTTGAGATTTCGGCATTATCTCCTCCAACAGTGAGCTCTGTAACACAGAAAAGCATTTTATTTATGTGTCCGGTGCTACCCGACAAAGCACTGTCCGGTCTTACCCGATACACACGCCAATGAAAGAATTCCCGCCATTTCTAAAGTTACTTGAATTTTAAAGCGCACTTCTATAATTAGTTCCCTAACACTTCTATAAACACAACAGTAGTTGGCAGATACACTTCACTTACTTTATTTCAAAGTAGTGATGTCTTGAATAATACTGAGGCGGAGAGCAGACACAATGGAAATCACGAACAATGACGTACACACTTAACACCAGGAGGTAGAGCTACACACTGATGTGTATTCAGTACTCGGGAGGGAGGCTTCTAAACGCACTCAAGAACATGCTTCCATCTTACGGCATTTACGAAAACTGTAAGTGTCCGGACACACCCGCCGTCCGGCCCTACCCGACATTCCCCTACCAGTATCATATACGTTTTTCCAAGATTCATTTTGTAGACATAAATGTAAATAATCACTAGATACAGCATTTACGACCCTTTTTTAGTTTTTAAATTAATATTTTGAAATTGTTCAGTGACATTGGATTTGTTTATCATGTTCAGACAAGCCATTAATTATAGATTCTGTCGAATAGAAATTCAGTCTAATTCTGTGTACAAAACTTTTATCAATGACTGTGCTACTTCAGCTTGTATGCTGGTGGAAAAATTATGCTACGACTAAGGTTGTCAGTTTCAAGGAATGAATTTAATTTACTTTTACGGAAACGTTCTGAGAGATAATCCATGTTTATGTCACTACAGAATAGCCACCTATGCCCACCGACACCCTCGAAAGCGAGACGAATTGTGGAATCACGTTGTTGACACCTGGGAAGATTCGCCGGGGATCAGAACCTATTCCATAATCTCGTGACATCCATGCCGGATTGACTTAGAGCTGTAATAGAAGCTGATGGCATGTGGACAAGATTTTAAGTTAACAGGTCTCTTTTTGTTTCTTATGATTATTGTTTGAGGAGGAATACTTTTAACTTCCAAGTAAGATTTTTTGACGAGGTTCAGCCCACTTGTAAGACCCAGAAATTGGGCATAAATTATTCCATATTTTTCGACAAATTAGACAGTCGAGGAACTCTGAAGAAATTAATTACATCTCAATAAAAAAAAAAGTTTTACCTGGGGTCGAACACGAGACGTTTCGGTTATACAGTGGAACCGACACGCTACTATATGAGCTACCAAGACAAGACAGCGACAGCAGCAGTCCAGAATGTAGATCCCATAGCAGGCATTTGCCATTCGGTACAGAGAAGCAATGATATTTTGTGACTCGAGCAATGTTGTGAAATCGTGGCCTTAAATGGCTATCTTCTTCGTGATTCTTATTCTGGTCCTTGTCCTTGTTGTGGTCCTTGTAACAATTCTTGTTGTATATGTCATGGTATATATTGTTACGTCGATATCGAGTGAACCGCGCTGTAGAACTTCAACTTCCGACGACCAAGAGTCGTCTCATTCCTTTTAAGGGTAACTGTATGTTTGTTCTATGTTGTGTAAAAATATCTCTGCTAGTATGCTAGATATGGGTGATCCCATTGGCAATCCTTCTGTTTGGGTGTAGTATTTGTTGTTGTGTGTGAAATAGTTTTGCTTTGTTATTTTTATTTATCTCTTTACTTTCGTAATTCTTCGATATGTGGTTAGTGGGCTTAAGCCACTTTTTTTTTTACGATTTTTAGTTTCTGAAAAGCTATTAAAAAGAAAACTTAAGTTTTCATTTTGTATTACGGACGTCTGGGTGGAATACAAGTCATGATACAATAAAATGATCAATTTGCTTTAAGTCTCATTTTCTAACATTTTGTCGGTATTAACGGTTTATATCGACATATGCCCTTAGTATTATCGCTATGATGTACTGGACAAATGTTATGTAAGATTTTTGTGCCTCTGTGCTTAAACTAACAGGCGCCAACATTGTATTACTGAGGAAGCTTGTAAGATTTATATTTCCACTGTTGTTACTGTATAGAATACGAAATAATGACATTAACGAGTTTCTGAAAGTGTTGTTAAGATATTCTGCAATAGAAATAAAATGACTCTTCTTGTACAAAAGCAAGCTCACATTGATAAAGGTAGGTAAATATTTTGAATAGGAGTATTTTCTGTAGGTGTTTCTATTTTTAATACAAATAGGAAAATTGACTCGCTCCATAGAGTAGAATAAAATTAAAATCATGATTTTAATGACTGATATTTATGTACTGCATACAACTAATTCCATATGGATTATTCTTTGTCTACTACAATAAAATTTTCTTCCAATTTCACTTCTCTCAAAAATAATAATAATAATACATACATGAAGGATAATGAATGCACTGAATTCCTATAACACTCGATCCACTGAGTGTCCGTACATTGACCACTTGCCTCCCGTCAGTAGATTTTGTTAGGTAGAGACTGGAGTGGGACCGGTCTGCACAGGAATACTTTGTACAATTCAAATCGGGAAAAACTGCCGGCCTATTCAAACTTAACTAATGAAGGTCCTACCTATAGTCACCTATTTAAAATACAGAGAAAAGGTATAATATGTTTTAATATATATTAGTCATCTAGACAGCCACACTGTTATCATGATTGAATTCCCGTACGTTTTCCTGAATTTATATTTCCTAAGGCCCGTATTAGTTTTTCTGTTGATTGTATTAATTATTATGTTCTGTTTATTTGTATTATTGTTAACTATTAGGACTAATATTTATGGAAGATATTAATTGTTCTTTGTAACATTATTAACGTATTGGTGTTATTTATTGTTAATACATCGAGCTCGCAGATAATCTAGATTTCTTCATTACTTCATTCCGTTGTTATTCCGCTCGTTCAAGGATTTGATGATTAAATTTATCTGAAGAAAGAAGTTTGTATAAAATAATGGTTATTTTAGTTTCTACGTACAACTTACAATCGATATTTCATTTGTATAGCATTGTTTTGTTTATTTGTATATGCTTTCGTTACTATACGCATAATATGTATTTCTGAACGCATTATTATTATTATTATTATTATTATTATTATTATTATTATTATTATTATTATTATTATTATTATTATAACAAGTTGCATAATATTTTGCGTTGTCGCAGTGTACCCAGCAGCCTGCGTTCCGCCGTGTACTGCACGGCCATCGCGCGTGGTGGTCCCGAGGAGTGGCAGTTCTTGTGGACCAAATACAAGGCAGCCACCGCCGTTTCTGAGCGTAACAGCGCTCTCATGGCCCTTGGCTGCTCAGAAGACACCGACATTCTCAAACAGTAAGTATAAAAAGATCTTATCTAGCCATAAAATGTTTATACCATACTCCTGTGGTGGTTTTCCGTACCTCATAGATCTATATGAGTGGTTATATCCCCCGTCAAATGAAGGGACGGGGATAGGGTGTTTCGATCCTCTTTCGCAGAACTATAAGTCGTTTAGAATCCACCACTGCTGTCATAAACAAATCTTTGCACAAACCGCGAGGAATGCCCACCAAGGCGAACGATCGATCCTGCGACGTAAAATCACAAGTATGTCCTTTTCTTTGAAACGGAGATGACGATTAAATGGAGCTTGAGAAAAGTGTTGATAGAATGATGAGAGGAAAACTGGAGAATCCCAAGGAAAACCATTACAATCCTGTGACCACAACTGCAACACACTAGAACAATATGAAATATACAGACACAAGAAAACACACCCCAACGATATTCTCAACACACAACTCAACTTCAAAACACATACACTCTTTAACTCTACACTACGAACGCACCCTCACAGGAAACAAGAGGCGCCAAGACCAACAACGACCAGTTCTGAAGATGACCCAAACTAGGTCGAAACATGTTAACAAGGTACGTTAAAATTTAACACAAGAAAGTTCTTATCATACATATTCCGAAGCTCTACTTTATGCTGAAAACCATGAAAACAGACAGGCTGCTGCAAGAGAATTCGGTGTAGTAGAGAGCAACATTCGCTTATGGCGCCAACACAGAATGGCGATATTTGTCTTTGAAGTGACGAGGAAGAAGTTCATCGGTCCACAAAAAGAAAGACATCCGGAGGTAGAGATTTTGAAATTCCTACAGGAAAGGAAGAGAAAATGAGCTTCTTGTGACTAGAGATATAATTATAAATACCGGTAGAACTAATTGTAGGTGGCTACAGCCTGTGGTATGTCAAGGCGTGTGTAGATAGGTAGATGGGTAAAGTAAAATTACATTTCGCACCAGCTTTGCTGCCGCGCAATACATTACCCAGCAAACATTTTTTTTTTTATCTCAAGCCTTTAAAATGTGAGGTGCGCATTAGATTCGAGTAAATACGGTATTCATTTCAAAAGTGCTCTAGTACTATTTTATGTTGACATATAGGCTAAGCACAGAAATTAAGTAGAAATTATGTCCAAAAAATACGATTGCTATTAATTTTTCTTGATATCAAACTGATAGCTTCACAGCAGAATATCAGAGCTATTCACATTTCTACCCTGATTCAGATATTTACGTTCATTGCATTTATCCCGTGAGATATGTTCAACTTTAGAAGTTCTTCGAGGACAATATGGTGCAATAATTTCTCTTGTTCCATTCGTTGTTATGTGAACGAAGTGTGAAACTTAGTAGCCTATTTAATTGAAGCAACTTTAAAGAAAATAAAATGTAAGGAATAAAATTTCATTCTGAAGGGTAAATTATTCAAAATAACAATGAAACACATGCAATAAAGGAATAAAAAGTGAACTTAGAGTAATTGATTTTAATTGAGAATTGTTTTAGCATACGCAGCGCGCAGCTATTGTTGCGATGAAGCCACGGTGATCTAATCAACTCTCATTAACCCTTAAATTGACACAGTATCCTATAGGATACAACATTTTAATGTATGCTATAATTTTAATAACATTACAGAAAATAAATAGGTATGAAAACATAAATTGAAGCAAAATTATAAAATAATATAAAACGAATGCAGTATGGACATTGCATTAGTTGTTGTCTTTACAGTCCGACACAGTTTAAAAAAAAGTGTGGCAGACAGACCTTCCAATTTAGGGGTTAAGGATATGTATATTAATAACACAATAATAATAATAATATTTTTCACGAAAACATTTTCATAAAATTGTACGCATTGACTAATACTTGAATATTTGGTAGGCCTATACTTTGTCCTTCAGGGCTACCCCTATTTTAGAGGAAGTTTGTTTACTACTAATATGATATCTTGATATCCTTTTGTCTTGTTTTACATTCATTCCGTTTTCAGTTTGTGAAAATATTGTAGGTTTCATGTTCTGTCATACTCTGGAGACCTGTCCAACACAATCGTAAACCACAAACTCCACTTTGTTCGGGATTCGAATCAGGGATGTCTGGTGTGGTAAGACAGACGAAAAATAGGCCAATAATGACAAAGATATTAATGCTGCATTGATCCGATGTTGCAGGTATTTACAGTGGTCTATTCAGAAGTATTCAGATATCAAACCTGGAGATAGTGTAACTGTATTCAAGGCAGTTGCGTCTACAGAGACAGGTTTCAGCATTGCGAAGGAGTTCTTCATCAACAATATCGGAAGCATCGAGGAGAAGTAAGTGCTTCAGTTAAGTTACGTTTCTTCATATCTCGGACTGATGTAGCACAATAAGTAAAACTAAAGGTTGAAATTAACAAATGAAAAAAAAAAAAACATAAATATCAGCACAAACGTAAAATAAAACAAAAAATATGAGTGCTTGCTTTACGAGTCTCTACGCATTACGATGAATGACTGTAAACGTTTTAAGTGTTTCGAATGAAAAATTTCTCCTTCTTGCTGATATAATACAATATTTTCTTTCCTAATGACGTGCTGGCTACCAAATTCTTCTATTGGAGCACTAGTCTCCAAGCACCCAGCTTTGTTTTGTTTTCGTATGTTCGCTGAACAGTAGACCTGAACTGTGTAGTAGAGTGGGGTGCCGCCGATCTATACTCCATACCTACACTGCTTGGGATCGCTTAGAGCAGGCCTGCACAAGGTTTGCGCTCTCCGAGCCGGCTCGCAGCTCATGAGCGGAATGCAGGTATTAGCCAAGAGGACTTATAATAAAGGGTGCGTCAGAAAGAACGGATGGATTTCAAACTATCGATACGCAACGAGGAGAGAGATATAGTGAGGGAGACCACGACTGTTGGGTCAGCCAGAGAATGCAGTTTCAGTTGAGAACATGGTGTTGGTCTGGTGTACAACGTGCTTTCATCGTAAAGACATTTTTGAAAAATTAAGAGTCTGTGATCGCCACTCAGGACTCATTTAGACATCGGACGTCACGCTAGGATTCCAACTCGGAATACAATTTTGCGGTGGGTGGCTTCATTTCTTACCGCAGGTTCAACATTAAAGAAGAAATCACCTGGACGAACACGGAGCGCGTGTACACTTGCAAATATGGAGACGGACACTAGGTTGTCCGGCCACCTCAACGATCAGCCCGCAAACATGCTATTGAACTGAGATTGTCCGAGGCTACTTCTTTCTTTGGGACCATTTGAAGGCGTAAGTTTGTAAACATCGATCACATACACTGGACGAACTGAAGACAGCGATTCGTGAAGAAATCGTGGCAATTGCACCAGCTATGACTGTGAAAGTGATGCCTGTATTGAAAGCCAAGGACATCATATGGATGATGTTGTTTTCCATAAATAAACTGCATGTATTGGTGAATATGTTGATAACAATAAATTTTTGATTTGATGAATCCTTACAATTTTCTTGCCATGTGAAATCCATCCGTTCTTTCTGACGCACCCTGTATAACAAGAGGACTTATGGTATTAGCTGCGCTCTGTATAGGGTGGACCGGAAGAAGGGGTGATCTCGTACAAAATGTACACAGAAGGAAATATTATTACGAGGTTCATGAAATGAATTCCCGTTCAGTGTTTGCAAAAGTATCTTGTACTTATTAATTGATACAGAAATATTATTTTACAGAAATAATAGAAATTTTATACCTACTTAAATGTACAATATCATTTTCTTATATTTTTATTTATCAGTACATTAAAACGAGGTTTTATGCTGTTGGCAGCTGAAAGGAACAGTAGCCTACTGATCGTAATGTAACATCAGTTACAGATGTTCGATGCCTGTCTTTATTAATGTTGATTATAGAAAACAGTTGCTCATAAATATAAACGTTGAGCCAAACATAGCAATCATTTTCACAGCCAGCCTGTGTAGTCGTGGATATTATTGCTATGTTTAGTCTTGTAAAACTCAACCAGGCTAGTAGTATTATTCAAACGATCTTTAGCCCTTAGGCCACATTGAAGATCAATGAGTCCGAGCTGTAAATCGTTAAGTGTTATGTTTTATTTAACGACGCTCGCAACTGCCGATGTTATATGAACACACTTAAATGCAATCGACCTGGCCCGGAATCGAACCCGCAACCTCGGGCATAGCAGGCCAGCGCTATACCAACTGCACCAACCAGGCCCACCTGTAACTTAAATGACATTGTTTCAACTGGTGTTGAAGGAATTTATTATGATAACTTTAAACATCTTTTCTATTAAGACAAGATTTTAGTAGGTTATTTTACGACGCTTTATCAACAGCTTATGTTATTTAGCGTCTGAATGAGAAGAAGGTGATAATGCCGGTGAAATGAGTCCGGGGTTCAACACCGAAAGTTACTCAGCGTTTGCTCATACTGGGTTGAGTGAAAACCAGGTAACTTGTCCCGACCGGGAATCGAACCCTGGCCACCTGGTTTCGCGGCTAGACGCGCTAACCGTTACTCAACAGGTGTGAATCTTAAAACAAGATCTTGGAACCTAGAATTGAATTCATTTTGAATTTCAATTAATATTTGCACATAATCGTTTCACATGGCTTCATCACGAGCAGTTTCTATCGTTCGAAAGTAAGACACATTACCTTCCCGAAACTGACTTACGAAAAGTGTAAGTTTACGACTGAAATCCCGGAATTTATTCAACATATCAACAATGAGCTGGCCTTTTCCTTGAAGAGAGATATTTAAATTGTTGAAGATTAATATCTTTAGTATCTTTATGTCTGGACTCGTAATGACGTATTATGTTACGTTTCTTTCTACCTTTCAAAATGTTGTGGCAGATAAAGCACTGAGAATTTACTCCAGCAGCTATGAAAAAATAAGCATTTTCCCATGCAACATTGAAAGAATTTGTCTGATCACCAATTTTCCGTCTTTTAAATTCCTTCATACTGTATTGTAACAGTAGGTAAGCGACGTGCAACAGTTACTGAGAATACGCACTGCACTCCACTAGATAGCTGAGTGGTCGTTTCCCTCTCCTCTACCTATATATAGCAAGTCTATGTCATTCTGACTTATCTTCCTCTCCGTTTCGGCGAGCGGTAAACACCGCTCTCCCGCTCCGAACGAGAGCGCGTGCTCGTTGAGCGCTGTTTGTGCAGGCCTGGCTTAGAGGCTTTAGGTAACCAAACTCAGGACTATGTTTATAACAAATAGGATATGTATATCAGTTCCATTTTTGTAGTAGAAATTGAGCTCATGTGTCCTGGCGGTGTGAGAATGTGCAACACTAAGCTGTATTGTAAGGGAAATGAATGTATGTCAAGGTAATTTCATTAACACAAAAAGTTAAACAATAATTGATGTTACTGAAACAACATTTTGACCGATGTACAGTATTACTCAACCAAGCTCGGAATGGGATGGATTGCAGCGCTACTATAGCGAGCGAGAGGGCTGACGGTTGGAATGCAAGTGTACGAGAGTTGTAGTTCCGTAACTCACCGATCCTATTCCGAGCTTGGTTGCATAATACCGAACATGCTGTCCAGAATACTTAAAATATGGAAGTTCATAGCAGTAACTGTTTAAATGTGTGCTGACATATTATCTAGAACACTAAATATGCTTAAGCTAAAAATTGGTAACTTTATTCTTCTCTTCAGCGTGGGTTCTTTTCAAGTGGCTGAGATTCTCGAACTGCTAGCATCTCTGATGAACCAAGATTACCACCTCAAAGAGGTAAGTCAATTCATGAATTTTGTTATGTTGTACATGATTATGGATTTTTAAGAAGGGAGCTAATAAATAATAATAATAATAATAATAATAATAATAATAATAATAATAATAATAATAATAATACAATACTTTCGTAACGTCTAACGCCACTAATTTTTGCTCTCAAACATTGCACTTTTGACATAAAATCGTTTCGAAATTATCGCAGATAGGTCTATAGACTATACTATAATTTTAAGTGTACAAAAATTCTACGTTATGATGCCGTAGGCCACTTTTTCCTAATAGTTCCGCGAGTAAGATACTCCAGTTTAGAAGTTTCCTCAATAAATATGAAAACATCTTTGGTTAAATAAATGTTTATAAATCATTAAACAAATATTTCTAAGTACCGAGATCTTTTTCATATCCATACCTGAATTTACCTACCATTAGACTAGGGTATACAATACCAAACTTTCCGGGACTCTAAGATAAAGCAAGGTCGGTCTATCACATTGATAATGGACAAATAATAATCCTTTGGATGGGATTAGAGCAGGGATGTCAAAACGCCTGCACTGCGTGCTCTCAAAAACCGCACAACATTTCCTTAAGAGCGATGATTGTACTTTATCTTGCTGAAAAGTGAACCTTGTTGGATTTGTATTGCTTGTAGTTTGAGCACGAAATACAGGCGATTTGACATCCCTGGATTAGAGCCTTTTGACCTCGGCTTTCGTCCACGTACAGCTGTCAAAAGAAAAAGTGGCCGCTCTCCTGAAAGAAAGTTCCCTTCGGGTATCTTCGCTACAATTCGGAGACAGGCGATGTTACATGTTGTTGGACCACGTTGCCTGATATCTACAGTTATAATTGAAGTATTCTGTGTGTTATCGATAGCATAATGGTAGCGTTCAGGCCTCTTATTCATGAAGTCCTGCGTTCGACTACAACCACGTGCATTTTATGTTCTTTTTTGTTCTGTTTTTGAGAGAGACAAACTATACATAATGGCTCCTTTCTCTTTTACGATTATTTTAGTAATTAACATCAGGTTCATTAATATATTATGCCATGACTTTATCATTATGATATTGTGGCTGCAAATGGAAAGAAAAAAGATTTTATTCTCAATAAAAATATCTTTCGTGGCATAAACAAAACAAATTTACTGGCGTCGGCCTTAAAACATTCAAACAATTAAGCGTTCAAAAAACAAAACAAAAAGCCACAATTCAATATTTAGTCTATCTTCCTCTTATCTCGATCATCTTGCAGTCGAGTGGGCATGGAATTGACTAGTCTTTGCAAATAGCGACTGTTCTTAGACACGATATTCCAGGCAATCTGAACATACATACATAAGTGTTCTGTCCATGGGCAGGTCTTTCATTGCAAACCCAGCAATCTCCAATCTTTCCTATTTTCTGCCTTCCTCTTAGTCTCCGCATATGATCCACATATCCTAATGTCGTCTATTATTCTTTTCAACCAGAGACCCAACCAATTACTTTTTATCTTTCTAATCAGTTTCAGCATCATTCTTTCTTCACTCACTTTTTCAAACACAATTTTATTTCTTATTCTATCTGTCCACTTCACACGCACCGTTCTTCTCCACATACACATTTCAAATGCTTCAATTCGTTTCTCTTCATTTCGTCGTAATGTCCATGTTCCTTCCCCATACAATGCCACACTCCACACAAAGCACTTCACTAGTCTCTTCCTTAGTTCGTTTTCCAGAGGTCCGCAGAAGATCCTTCTTCTTCTATTAAAAGCTTCCTTTGTTCATGTTTGCAGTTTTTCTTGGGAAGGATAGGCCTAAATGCGGTAACATCCCGTTGCTTTCCGCACACCACTATCTCTTTCGCATCTTATTAAATTCCAGGGGGCCCAAGCGTGGAGATGAGGAGAGTGAATTTGACTAATTGGGCCCTCCGGACTTCACCGAAAGTCACGGCAAGTCAGGATGTTTGACCCTATCAGAGATCGGGAAATCTCAATTAGCCTTTGCCCCCCGCATCCTGGACTAGCTTCTACGAATCATCAGAAAATCTTGGAGTGTGATTGGGCCAATTTTTCCGAAAATGTTTCCACACTTTTGCCCTCGTAGCTCAGCGGACGAACGCCGGAATTTAGATGTCAACGTCTCAGGTTCAATTCCTCGTTACTCCTTTTCATTTTATTGTGGTTCAAGATAGTATAATGTAATAGTACAAAAAGAAAAAACTAATAGCAGTATTATGCAACTGGATATTTCCAAACCTAATATTAAATTTATGTTATTTATATCGCTAAAGAACGATTACAATATAAATAACTTGAATATTATTTATACAGTATCACTAAAGAACGATAACACATTATAAATGATAAATATCGGTTTGTTTAATTAATATAAGATATTATATAATACGTATTTAATTATCTAAATAAAATAACCTATTTTACAAAGAAAGATGTTTATTTGTGTTATAATAATTGGTTACATAAAATACAGATTATTTATATTGCGAAAGAACAATAACAATATAAATAACTTGAATATTATTTTATAATGCTAATGAAGGAAAACAGAATATAAATGATAACTTGAATATTATTTATATCGCTAAAGAACGATAACAGAATATAAAAAAACGTGAATATTATTCATATCGGAATTTCACAGATTTATTACAGATGTATTTAAGAAATTGTAGAAGAATAGTAATTAGTAACAGTGTCCTATTTATTCTTCTTGGAGCCAAATTTGTAACTTTTAAAAGTGTGGTTACTATGTTGAAGTGTATGTGTTGCAACGGATGCTTGATTTGTTATGTATGTGAGTCAGTTATGGGATGCTTGATGTCGTCGCAATGTCGTAATTATAGTTTGATTGTGTTTGTGTGACTATTGTGTATTAATTTATGATGTATGGTACGGAAAGCTGCATATTTGTGATATAGAAGTGTTACGTATGTGTGTTGTTAATGTTTTTGTATGTTTCAAATTGATAACTGATATTTGTTTTGCAATCGCAATGCCTAATTTACGGATTTTTTTATGTTTTGTTTACATCGCGTAAGCTAATTTAATTTTCTTTTCCATTTTTTGTGTATAAAACTATAGCCCTAACATACATATGTAAAATAGGGCTAACCCCCATTGGAGATACTGTAGCTACAATAGTAATAATTATTATTCATATCGTTATAAAACGATAACAGAATACAAATGATGACTTGAATTTTATTCATATCTCTAAAGAACGATAACAAAATATAAATAACGTGATATCCATCAAGAACGATAACTGGATATAAATGATAATTTGAATATCATTTACATCGCTAAAGAACGATTAAAAAATAAAATGAAAACTTGAAGCAGGCGCGAACCCAGAACCTTTAAGCAAGCACTCTACCGCTGGTCTGCGAGGAGCAGATATGGAACACTTTCATAGTTCCGGAACTGCTTGTACAAGCACATGCATCGTGTAACATCGCCGCGACCCGAAGTGGACTTTGAAAATATTCGCTGTTCACGAGTGCGGCCACTTTTTTTTTTTGACAGCTGTACATGTGTGCTAAAAACATTTTATTCTCTACTATCTAACCTTAAAACATATTATGCTTCGATATATTTTCCATAAAATTGTTTTAAAATTCATGAAATTAGTATTAATTCTAATACCTTAAAGTTCAAGGCTTAAACTATTTGAGGCGTGCGCCTTCGTGCTCTTATGACGAACCACCTTTGACTTCGCATCAATTGTGTTAGTTTGAAAAAATATATATCAACTACTGTATACATATATTAATATATATTAATGGCAGCGATTATTATTAATACAAATCACGTAAAAACTGCATTGAAAAATAAGTGTTCTTCGCAGTCTAGAATACTCGGCAGTACTGTCTCACAAAAGAAGCGAACACGCGCGCCTCAAATCCATATAACAACTATACGAGTCTCCCCACCCTCTTTCATTCTCTTTTCAAGGACCTAAGAATTTCACTAAGCGCTACTAAGCCGCGTCCAGGTACATACATGCTAATAAAATTGATTCTCAACTATCAGAACTGAAAACATTTCGTGCTTTCATATATTTTTCATAAAACGGTCTTAAATTCATGATGTTAATATTAATTTTAATGCCTTAAAGTTTACAGGGGGTCACATATCTTTGAGCCCTTCCGACGAACCCCCCCCCCCATCGACTTGGTATTAATTTAAGTTGAAAATGAAAGTTAAGACCAAGATTCTCAAAGGATCCTAAGTGTTATGAAACACAAGTGGCTAATTATATAAAAGAAAAGTGCTAAAATAATTGCACTGATTTAAGAATTTTGATGCGTAATTGTAATAGTGCAATTGTCACAACTTCGCTTTCCCTCCGAAAGTAGCCATGCTAAAAATATTATCCTCCTTTTAAAATCCATCGCCCTCGGCCGAGTTTGTAATCGTCAATCTCAGATCCGACGGCTGGCATGGGGACTACAGAGCACCGATGACGAATTCATACTAATAATTTACCACTGGCGAAGCTAAAGCATAAATACTGGGTAGACTGAAATAATCTGCTTGCCTTATATACTCGTATTTTTATTCAGTACATGTTTCTCAGCTTTTCTATCAAACGTTTTTGTGACACAGACTCCACAAGAAGGTGATGACCACTCATTTTCACCTGCGAACAGAATACAAGTATAACAATACAACTTATTTGTCTCAGAGGATATTTTTTTTTTGTACCATGAAAACTGAAATTCTCTATTTTGTCTTCCTTCATCCGCTATTTTAATCTTTAAATGTAGTGTCGATTTTTTTTTTTGTAAGCTCATTTTGTTTCATACGTCTAAATTGAAAAAGGTTTGTCTTTTAGTTATGCAAATAATGATCTCAGTGCCCTTTCAGAATTAGCCAATGTACACAAAATTAATGTGTAACACATACACACACGCACGCACGCATGCATTTTTGATTAAACCAACACTTAATGATGCAGCGCATTCACAGAACACTAACATATCAGCGCGGTGTATTATATCGCTGTTGAAGCTAACCCCGCATCCTGCTACTGAGTCGTAGCGAATCGATAACCCTCCTCCCCGGCCTCCCCTCAAGCTTGTGAGTGTCGCTTCCTGTGTGCAAGGCCGTTGCGCCTCGCTACGAGGCTTCTGTCACAAGCCTCTCGCAGTGAAATTACTGCCAACAGTGAATTTAATATATGTAAGGATCTAAGTAAACCAAGTGTTACGGTATGTCGTTATTACGAACTTATATTCTTACTGGATATTTTATAGGTAGGTCTCTTCGCCACTGTAATTTACTAAACTATAATATTTAGTTATGGCATTTTCTTATTTCAAATGATAATGTTTTGTTACAGATCGAAGAATTCCAAAGCCAGAACGCCCAAAAGTTGCAGCAGTTTACTCGCACAGTGAGTCAGGTTACCGAACAGGTCAGGTATAACATTCAATGGCTACAGCGCAATTATCAAGACATACACACATGGCTGCAACAGCGTGAGCCAGCAGCGCTCCAAGTAAAATAGACACCAAAGTGAAATCAGACTCAGAACATCCATATTGCAAAGTTTCACCACCTACACTGTCAGATCTTGTGCTGTGCCAAAAGTAGGTATGACCTAAGTTTCATATGTCTGTACTAAGTAGATTTTGCGAGACAATTCAGTGAGACGGCAACATAGTACATTGCGTGTACGAGACCAATAATTTCAATCCAGGTTGTTATTTTCAATGTAATTTGTAACCCTTATTTAACGAACCTTTTAACTACAGAGGTTCTCGGCTATGACTCAAGCAATAGCGGTTACAGTGAAGTGATAACGAAGTTAGAACTTTAACAGGGATGCGAGATTTATCTGCGGTAAGGAGTTAGGTATGCTCCTTGCTTTATATCTGTCCAGTGTTTCATAAACGGTGACATGCGTGAAGTTAATCGTATAAGGAATACTACAAGGCTATGTACTTATCAAGCATTATACTGTTTTTTGGAAAGTCTCAGAGTGAAAATAGAACGTATCCAAATGTCCAGTCCTTGAACGGAAGTTAATAGAGATAAAATTATTTCTTTATAAGAAATGAGACTGATGCATTACGCTCTTGTCCGAGTTACTCAGATTATGTCTCTTCCAATTCCATGTTTTCCTCTGGCTACATACAGTATTTCGCGGAGCTGACATTAAGAATGATATGAATTGTGGGTAAGTGGTAAAATTATTACAAAGTAAAATAGAGTATCTGAAGAAGGACTGATCAAACATCACCTTTTCCCACTGTAAATTTCCTCCTGTTCGCCAGTTTTAAATCCTGACACCCAGCGTAGAAAGCCGGCGCACTTTTGAATCGTTTGAGCTAGCTGGCTTCTATTTCAGTTAGCAGGGCGCTGACTTAAGATGACCGCAGACCTGAGTTTAAATCTCGATAATGGAGTTGTATTTGCAGTGTATAAAATCAAGGGTTTTGAAGATCTTTTCCTGGATTCTCCCGTTTTTGCCTCTTCATTCCATCAACAGTCTACACAAAATTCCCCTTTCATTATTCTCCTATTTCGAAAGCAGGATACTATTATGTTTGTTCGGGTCTGATTGGCCGTCCATCGTGGTGAATGCTTCTCGTACTTTGTAGGAAGATTGATAGATGGTGGTGGCAGTGGGTGTAGAATCTAGACGACTGGTAGTTTTGCAAAGAGGAACCAGAGCAACGGAACGTTGCGTTCTCACTCTGGTTGGAATTAATGACTTAAGCCCGGTTCAGACCAAGCCCCTACACTCTCGGCTGCGCGAAACGAGGAAACCGGGGCAAATTGAACGCTGCGCTTGCCGCCATATTGTTGGAGAGCAGACAAATAATAGCAGTGCGTAAATCACGCAATTTAACGCTGTGATGATCTAAAATTGACATATTATGGCCATTTTCGACGTTTAACGTAAAATTAGGACGAAATAAACATATTCAAAGTTTCATTGATATGTGTTAGAACATTAAAGAAAAGAAAATACGTATGCAGCAATTTATAGAAAACATACTGATACATCCATAAATAGGCCTACACAATACACATTATAGATTGTATAATTTTACGATAATCAGCAAATTGTTAGGTTTCAGAGAATCTAAAATTATATTAACATATTAACTCTTAGATCACAAGACATAAATATATGCACCTTGATTACACAAGTTCTTGTTATAATCAAATTCCTAAGTGAAATAAATATGCGATAATCAGTATAGACTTGTTAAGTTTTAGAGAATCAAAAATAAATTATATTACCGGTACTTTTAGACCACAGGACATAGGTAATCTGGCAAAATATAATATGCGAAGGTAGCCAAATTACATTGAATTCATTCTTCAATTAATAAAGGGAGTGCTATCAATTATAAAAAGTATCGGTACCTAATACATTGCAAACAATAGGTAACATGAAGACCTAAAAACTAAACAATCACTTTATGCAAGATAAAAAAAACCACATACTTTTTATGTGTGGATTTTTTACATATTGTATTTTTATTAAAAAAAAATAAAATAGATATATTATCATTGCTTGCGGAGTGATGGTACATAATTTTTATGCACATATGCAATATCAATAAGATGCCATTCCTTGCTTTTGTTAAAAAAAATATATCCGGCAAAATGTAAAAGAGTTATTTATAGGTGAACTCTGAATCATAAATTCACAAAGGAGGCTTAGCTATTATAGCTATTTATTTATTTATTTATTATCTGTATATTTATTTATCCATATATGGATCTTGAATGAAAGTTTATTATCTTGCAGATAAGTTCATTTACATAATAAAAACAAAAAGTTATCTTTCCACTAATGTTTTAACATCTGATGTATAAGTCTAAATAATTCACTCAGTGGGATTTCTCTACAGTCTGATATACCTGTACTAACAAGTATTCTTTATTGTCGTAAACTACTAATTGATTTTTAATGATATTGATATTGTAACAACAGAGATAATATTATATCGTACCTTTTGCATATAGCTTGGAAAATTAAACAGGGATGGTATTATCGCCGCGCTCTCATGGTTAACATTCGGCAGGTCTTTGAGCGGCCTCATGCGTTCGGCAGGTCTTTGAAATTTAATTGTATTATTGTTTTCAATTTCTTGTGTCGCCGCTCCAATCACTCGCCTCAATTTCAATAATGCAACCAATAAGCTGCTTCAATTATTATTAAATGACACTTACTTGTCTAATCCACGTAGACTAAACCCGAGGTTGCAATGTCTTGTGCTGAGGACGAACATTAAGGTATGTGATTAAAAATTATTATTAAAGAGTTATTATTAAGAGTTAAGAAAGCCAACGTACTCGTATATGAAATAATAATAATAATAATAATAATAATAATAATAATAATAATAATAATAATAATAATAGCCATTTAACAATATAACAAACTAGTGCTTATTCTTATCGAGAAAGTAGACGTGACAACGTGACGCTTAGAGTGAAACCTACAGAGCAACAATCGGTCGGCAAAATTATTTTTTTAAACCACACCGCACGTTATTGTATGATGCCGACATGTTAAGCATGAGTCCGCGGCGATAATATATCATCTTTCAAAATTATATTGCCATTACTTTCACACTATTCACTAAAAACACCCGAGACAAAACAAAGGACAAGTCTGACAATCGTGTTTACCGCTCTATTTCTACCAGTAGCATGGCGGCGTAAACATGCGCAGACTGGTTTCAATTTTGGACAGCACACCAGCGCTCTGTGTGAGTCTAGTATACTATTATAACGTCTTTGGTTCAGACGGTGCGTGTTTCTGTGCTGGATTCCAAGGTGGCTGCGCGGATGGGTTGCCTGCGTGGTCACTCACCGGAAGTAATGCGCTCTGGTGGCTCCTTGGATGGCTAGCTTGCTGGATTTCGAGGGTAGGTTCCTTGCTATTTTTCGTGATGGTTTGCAGGCTGGAAACCAAAGATGATCATATAATATCACCACTGAAACCATGTCGCTATGTTCGTTGTTTTCGAACTAAACCTGTTTTTTTCTATATTCTTTAGTTTTAAGAAACAACAATTAAATATCGGACTTTAGCTGTTTTGCACTTATGGCTTAATTACTTTATTACGACATTTACTGTAGGACTTTAGTTGTTTTCCACTCACGGTTTAATTTCTTTCTGACCATGAGTGTTGGCAATAGATGAAGCAGCAGATGATTTTCCAATTTGAACTGTGAAAAGAGCCAGCTCCGTGAGAACAACTACCATCACCGTAGGCAACACGGGAGCCTGCCAGTCAGCACGCAGGCTACCCATCCGCGGAGCCACCTTGGAATCCATCACAGAAACACGCACCGTCTGAACCAGGCTTTAGATGGATTACTGAGGTAGGCTACGGCAGACCATTACCAGAGGTATTACTGTATATTCGGACTTATTGGTTGAAGTGAAATGCGTGGTGCGGGGGATGGTGTTAGCGGCTATAGCCGATGCAGACGAGAAGCACAATCGACACGGAACGTATTCCATAACGGGTACACAAAGTTTCTGTTGTGTATAGGGATCATCCTGTCCCTACCAGTGCCAGTCGTTTGGGCTAACAATAAGCCTAAGAAATGAAAGACATACCCGTATAGTTCTTTTATTTTTAAATGAAACTAAACTGAAACAAAAGATTTAAAGAAATCTCATCACAAAATTGAATGAAAATGTTTCATACCAAATATTTTATCTGTTTACGAATAAACGCAATTCAAACATGTTATCGCGATTATTTCGTATTAATTGGTACGTCTACCACATATTTTCAACAAATTGTACGGGATTGTTCTCATTTCAAAGGTTATCATTCATTTTCCATAGAAAATATTTTCGCGAAGAAACTGTTATACTCAGAATGAAAGATAATTAGATGAAAGATAATTATTACTTACACCGTTGTGTTACAGAATATAGACATATTAATCAGATGGCTGTGAATTTAAGGTACTGTAGCGAAGAAATTCGTATTCTTCCTTTCTGCATTTTTCTATATTCTAATTAAAGCTTGTCTATCTTCCTATTCTTCCTCCTTTCATTTTGCTCATAACTTTGTATTCCTTTTCTCTCACTTCTCGTTCTCCTTTAGCTCCTTTTTCCCTTCCATTTTATCTCTCTATCACAATCTAGTATATACAGTCGTGAAGCTTGAGTTGCGAGGGTGCTAGGAACAATAGGCTATGCCGGTACTATTTCGCATTGTCTGTAATGAGGCGATATTAGCGATCCTAGTGGTAAGCAACTATCTATGGATGCATATTTACTACGTATTGAGCTTCGTGACTGTATAAACTAGGCTGTGTCTCTACCTTATCTCCGTTGCTATTTTCTTTCTCGTTTCATAATTTCTCCCAGTATTCTTCTACTCTTAATCATCTAGCCTGTTTTCTCTCTCTTTATCCCTTTCTCGTCTTGCATTCTTCTTTATCTTTCTCTCTGTACCTTTCCTTATTTTTCTTTGTTGTTTGCTTTTATACAGTAAAATATTTACGTAATTTACTGAAACTGTACGTAATCTCTGTACATTATATTCCATGTTCGAAAAAGATATTGGTGGAATAATTTTATAAACTATGGGTTTGGTCGCTTGAAAATAAATCGAAACCTGAAAGAATTATTTAAAAAATAACAATCAGTAACTATACATCTCTAATAGATTTGTACAATGCGCGGTATATATAATTTTTGGTCGCAACGCGAGTTTAGTGGGGAGATCCGACTTCTCTCTCGCAGGGAGGAAATCGAATCTGCGGTGAATGGCGGTGATTTAGACATATAGTCCAGTAGTCTACAAATAATGCATCGGTAACAGCAAATAAGAAAACGCTATGTCGATCTTATACCGGTATTTTATTAAAGCACATGTACATTTACAGTACAGTACAGAAAGTATAAGATTAATAGCAGACCATCATCCAAGCGTAGTCAGATATATGAAATCACAAAAGAATATATTTTCTTTTGTGCATCAACATTATACAGAGTGATTCACATGGAGTTAGCTACCATCACTTACGCAGCTTATTTCCGACGATATTCTGACGAAAAAATGTCATATAAACAAGGGTCCTATTCACAATATTATCTCCGTAACATACTCCTCAAAGTTGTTTTTACAGTTTATTTAACTGCGCATCCAACTTCAGAGGCGAAATTCAACGTGAGTAAGAGATGGGCGACAGGGACGATACAAAGGAGGAGAATTCGGCCGGCACTGTGGATCGGTTCTCGGCATAGCTCAGATGGTAAGAGCACTCAGCGCGCCAAACTGGGGGTCCTGGGTTAGATTCCCGGAGCCGGCTCGAATTTTTCTCCATTAATAAAAAATAAATAAGAGACAGGATTGTTTTACGTGCCGTAAATCAACGAAATGGGTCCCCCATTTTCTCTTCTCTGCCGTAGGAAGTCACACTAAGGATTTCATCGCGCCCTTAAAGTCAATTGCCTTCATCATGTTTTGAACCCACGATATCGGAACTATAGCATGCATGATAACATCCAGACCACTCTGAATGTCTAATATCTTGAAAAAGAAGGGAATGCAATCGATGAAAAGGATCGACATTTCGATTTCCTTAATCACAGTTGTTTCATAACGTATGTTCCAGTTAAAGATTAAAGGTCGCATAGAGTCAGTTGAATACGGAAACGATAGATAAGCTATTGAAACTGTGACATGTCGGATGACATGGAACAAGAAACACTTGTTCTCTTTGGGGTGGTTCCCAAATGTTCCATTCTCACGCCCCGTCGTCTCGAATCATAATGTATTGAACTTAATTTAGAATTTTCAGTGTCTCAGTTCCTTGTACTCTGAGAATGAACATAAATGCTTAAATGGAACCAAGCTTCGTTCGTTATTATTGAGATGGATCAATATTACCGTCAAGAATAGATTGCAACGTCCACTCACAAAAATTCACGCTAGTGGCTGAATCCCCTTGCTGTAATCGATGAACCACTGTCACTCTTTTAAGGATCAAATTGCAACTTTTTCAGTCTTCTTAATGCTGATATTTGTGATATGTCGCATTCTTGTGCTAGTAGGCGTAAAGATTTCCTAGAACTTTGCTGTATATTTGTCTGAATATCTGTTTCCCTGATGTGTTTCTTGCATCTATAAAAGGGAGACATTTTTCAACATACGATTTGATAAAAGGCAAAATCAGCATAACTGTCGAATCTTCCCACTAAACACACGCTCTACGATCGGTTATAATAATGCCGGTAAGTTTATATGCTGCGCACTGTAATTAACTACAGTTCAGTAAGATATTGCTTACGAGTCTCTCTAATGTTAGTGTTAGCCCCAGCAGATCCTGAAAATTATGTGGTGGAAGAATCTGAGTGTTAGCTTTCCAACGCCCCTTAAACAATTTTATATTTCTCAGTATTTATTATTCTAAATCTAGTACCAATCCCCATGATACAAGGAAGAGATAAGAGATGTGTCACTTTGCTAATGATTCGAAGTGCTTCAAGAGATGATTGAAGAAAGGCATCCAATTTTCCGATATGCCACTGATCACGCGAATATAGCGCTCTGTTAATATGAATAATTCGAATTTAAATATTAATAGTGTTTATAACAAGGTATGGGCATGTTTCATTTACACGAAACTACTCCAATTCAACCTAACCTGGACTGAGTTAGTCCTCAGTTGAAGATGATTATTGATAAATATATTCTTTTCTAGTTTAGTTGTACAAAATTTGATATCGAACTCCGACCCCTTTGAAGTGATATCAGTTAAATTTCCTTAATATTTGCGGCATATTGTAAGCTTTAAACTTTATTTCAATGCAAAAACCATATCTCTGCTTATGTTATAAATTATAATATTACATAAACCATTTCATCTTAATTTACACACTGTAAAGAACTACGGTATTTTTCATTCATCATGGTATGACCAGCGTATAGGGAATTATAAGTATGGACATTGCGCGTCAGTACCTTTGATGTAGTAGTGTCTTATTTCTGTGACCTTCAAACCAGCTCTATCTGCATCAGCGGGAGGTTCTGTCTTTCTCCTTAGAGTTGGCGCTGATATTGCACCAGCAGTCGACAGCAGAAATACTTTTCAGCAGACTTGCCAAGGATTGATGTTCCACCATTCGCGAGTGCTCGATTACACTGACCTCTAGCGTTTGAAAGTGGAGGAGTGCATGCGCGCAGAAAAACCGTTGCTTACGGGATTACACAAGCTGGCGCATAGCACGATCGAGAGTAGGTCTCTGTGAGTCATGACAATTTCTGCCGCTAGGTTCGCCTCTCTGCCCTATGAAATGATGAATAGTACCATTACAAAGCATTGTGCATCGTGAAAATAGTTCAATTAATTGTGCATTACTGATTGAGTACGAATATTATAAATATGCCAAGCATATTACAGTGCTATTTGAAGTTTGTTCAGCTAAGTTATATTCGAAAATTGTCTGTGTTTTGCTATGTGAACAACTCGGTACCAACAGGTCATATCTTTATAGGTTAAGGTAAATGTCAAAGTTCTCTCATATAACAAGCAATGCTATGTATAATCTCGTAAGCAACGACAAGAAAAACAGACCAGGAAAATTCATTCAGTGTCCATTCTTTATAATTCCTATTCGCTGGTCTGACCAGTGCAATTTCCTACATGAGATCGTACACATTAAGAAACTTATGGCTATGTAAGCAATTTGTAAGTTATTGGTAAGTACTGTACAAATAAATATTTTTTTACGATGCTGAAAATTTATTTCTCTTCTATAATCCAGTTCAACAATCGCTATGATAAACATAATAATCATGTTAATTTCAAAATATATCTGAATTTGGTAAAAACAAGAGGCCTTTGTTTGGCTGCTGAAATATTTCTCACAGAAAGTCATTTTGAAGTAAGTATGGAAGTTTTATATTACCTATCTGTTTCAGTAATAATGGACGTCATAGCGCGAGAGATGGTATCTCCTTTCCAAAAATTTGTGTATAGAAGGAAGATATTAATTTGGGGCGGGTGGGATTAGAGCTATTGCAATAGGCCTATTCGCATCGTGTTTTTAGGTGTGCCCTTTCATTTTCTAAGCTACCCCAGTGATTTTGCAAAGTGCCACGAAATATAGTTACTGTACTTATCATTTACCGAAACAAAGATTCCTTATTAACTACTACTTGTATTATGTACAGCATGGAGAGCTAAAAAAATTGTGATGAATCGTCACAAAAAGAATATAAAGTACAAGTTTTCTGATCGTTAAAGAAATACTGTTTCATCAAGATATATAAATAAGAAATGAAGAATCCTACTTAGCAATGCTTTAATTCATATATGGTCATAAATGATGAAATGAATGATAAATTATGTAATTTACGCTAAATGAATCTGAGATGCATGAAAATAGTATAAAATAGTACCAGTGGAAAGTGAAACTCAAAAAGTTTAGTTCCTTACCTTAAAGATGTTCAATGTGTCCCCCCTTGGTAACACGGCACACATCAAGCCTATAGTCAAGTTCCACGTAGGTACGCGGATTTTCCGACCCCCAGATTCTGAGGTTATGTCTGTTCACCTTATCAGAAAGGTGAAAAGTGGCTTCGTCAGGAAAGACCACGGGACTAATAAATTCATCATCATTTTCAATTAATGTCTGCATACTCATGCAGAAATTTCTTCGTAGCACGTTGTCTTCTGGTTTTAGGGCTTGCAGCAACTGTAGTCGATAGGCCTACGGATGAAATCGCTTGCGAAGAATCTTGCCTTAAAATCAGTGTACCCTTTACAGATTGTAGGCCCACTGGGTGGATCTGCACCAAACTTTGTTCGGTAATGCCATTGCACATTAATAACCGACTAGTTCACATGAAAATCAAACGCACAAAAAGCTTTTTTGTCCTCTAAAGCAGTCATTTCGCCTCAACAATGAACAAATTTGTTTATATGTGATATTATGAGGCATTGTTAACAAATGTTGCCACAACTAAACTTTTTGAGTTTCTCTTTCCATTGGTGCTATTTTCATGCATCTCAGATTCATAGAACGTAAATTACATGTGTTCGAAACCGGGAAGATTTTACAGCAGTAGGAGCCCTGTATAGCTAGTTCTTTTGCGTTTTGCAGCACTCAGCCGTAGTGTAGTGGAAGCTTTCTTCCGAGATGGAGTATGGAAGCCAAAGCCACTTTGTGTGTGTTGTTAGTGTACATTATTACGGTGACACACAATTGTAATGCGCATGAGAAGAAAATTTATAGCAGTGCCATATAGTTAACTTTTATTCCTGTGTCGATTTTACAACAGGCATTATTGTTCGTTAGTAAAAATCGGAAGTACGGTGTGGGTGATGGGTTTGCTGAAAGGCTGTATGAAGACCTAATTTCTCGTGATTCTGTAGAAGGGTCATTGGGATTGCACTACAGGTTAGACATGCTCTTCCCTTTTCAATACATGAATTTCTGAAGCATCTCCAAGTAAAAAGGAGTTTTAAACATGACCCAAAACACAACTCAAAGAGGCAATTTGTTTGTAACATATTTGAGAGATCTGTCTTGTAAAAGAATTGTGTTTTTTCTTTTTTACCAAATGAAGTCGCTGTGAAGGGTTTACTGGAACGCTATTGTATAGATTATATTATTGAAGGAAACCTTTGGTCGAAAATGAAAGAAAAAAAGTGTACTCTCAAAGAACGGTATTTATTTATTTATTTATTTACTTGCTTTCTTGCTTGCTTACTTACTTACGTACTTAGTTACTTACTTACTTAGTTACTTACTTAGTTAATTACTTATTTATTTATTTATTTTGCTAATAATTGTAACATAAAATATAATATATACAGAAAAACTTTAGCTCGCCCCTGAAAGAGCTTAAGACAGGCATGTCAGAAATCAGACTCTAAATGTGCATTTATGTGCGCGGAACGCCGGTCTGTGCAGGTTGCATCAATCAGGCGTTGCTCTTACCCGTTCTTAGCTGGAGGAGTGTACAATAATCTATTCTGCGCATCTAGGGTTGGATTAAATAGACATTTAGACATTATAAACATAGTTAGCAGAACGAAGAAAACACACAGTTATTATCAGTGTCTATATTTGACAATTGTAACACAAGAAACTTTAGGCTTACTCAGTTATACTTCACAAAGTAGTGGTTTGTAAAGCATAATTTATTAATATGATTTTTATACAGTATTTGAAGAAAAAAAATTGCAGTGATTTCGAAACAACAAGAAACGAACAAGTATTTCATTTTACGTAGTAAGTACTAATTATTTTAAAGTAATAGACCCTACTCTTTCATTGTTCGTCAAGCATTATTATTTACTGTGACCATTGGTGCACAAATGTTGAAGAAAATAGCCTATTATACTCCCAATTATTTACATGCAGTAGGACATTGTGAAGTTTTTACACTGAAATCATTTCTTTGCTGTATGTCAATATAAATTAATATTCATATTAATATTAATAAATATAAATTAAGCTTAGAATTTAAATTCAGATATAGTTTATTTGAAAACGTTGAGAGCAAGTATCGAAAAGTTGGGAGCGTTACTCAAAGAAATTAAAAGTGTAGTTCACAAGCTATGAAGCAACTATATTCTCTTCATGTCAGATTTAAAGATTTATTAATATAAGTATATTGAATTAATATTGTGACGTGAGATGGAAAATTTGCCATTATATATTTTTCCAGAAAATTTTTCGAGCTTGCAAATAGTTGTTTTCTTTTCTCCTTACAACCTCAAGAGCCTCACATGTATTCCTCACTATATTCCTGTGTATTCAGCGTAATGCTCTATAATGTCGCTTCTATGTACGACTACTAATTGAACATTAACATTTTCTCCGACAGAACAGCGAATAAATTCCTCTTCCCATTCTGTACGAAACGTTCTTTCCTGCTCGTAGAGAGACAGAGGGTTTATAGAACGACATGGTACCGACACTGATACCTTCAGTACGTGAGCGAGACAGAGAGCAATGTACAGGAAACTCCTCTCACCAGTATGAATGACTTTGATTACACGATGTAATCACGATACCCAGTTTGGTCACCGCTGATCTACATGAAACAACAACTGCGGTCTCTATGGAGACGATGCATGACAACAATAGCAATGCCGTTGCTGTGTTACATACGTTCTGAATACAAGGAAAGATGTTCCGTTCATTCAGAACAGCGCTCAAATATTTCACCGATAACCGAAGACTACGGGAGTTTGCAGTAACATCAATCGGAGAAGGGTCTCTGTTAGGCACAGGTTACGGCATATATACAATCATCACCGGCGACAAACGCATTATTCCTCAGGGGCCCTATCCCAAAGAGGTCATATTCAAGGATAGGCATAGGCGGCCGAAACTGCGGGAGGAGGACCTGAATTCACCATCAGAGAAAGAGATCAAGGTGACCGACTACACAAAATATAAGCCTCGACCACAGAGCCAGGACAAGAGCCAGGCCAGACTGGTCAGGGCGGGCAGTTGGCAGGAGAAGAAACCCCACCGCCAGGGATCTTTATTCCTCACGACAAGAGAAACACCGGGCACTTTACGGTTGTGGAGGGGGGGAGTTGAAGAGGGTTTACTCAGAAGACATAACTCCAGAAATCCCCGAACAACAGGGCCAAGATGCAAAGAAGGGGGACGACCAACGGTCCTCGCCCCCTCCCCCACCCCCTCAACAATAAGGTATGAGTTTATACATTCAACTTACAGTATGTAAGTTGTATATATTTACATTTACATCCATGTAATGTGGACCTCACAATTTCTGTATCCGGTGCCACAATTACGTTCGTTACAGATATACCTTTTATAGACGCTCTTATAATTTAACTTTTGACCCCATTTAAATTGTTCAGTATTCACACCTTTAAAATCTAACAACTAAATTTAGATCATTAAAAAATTGACACTTTTACGACTCTGTTCTTGATTATCAGTACACTTATATCAAACACACACAGTTTCTAATAATACTTGTTACTAAAACATACTAATTGTCCAATAAGTTCGTTATTATGTCTGTTTCTTGTGTACATTTCAATTTCAGATCTCACTAATTTTCTACATATTATACTTCGCTATCCTAGCTAGCCTCCTCCACCATACTACTTACCTGTTTTCATTACCTCTATCGTCTTATTTAACTTCCTATTACACTCCTCTAATTCATATTTCAATTCACTTACTAAGTCCTTAGTCGTCTCTTCCATAGCCGTCTCTGGACCAGAAAAGTCCACTTCACCATTTTTTGTTACAAACTCGTCATTCTTTTTCTTCACTTCACTTCTCACCATTTCAGCTCTTGCACTCACAGAAACAATTTCACTTCTCCTCTCGGCACTGACCTTTCTTCCCACTAATCTGGTTAAATCACTTGAGGTGCTATTCATAGACATTTCGCGAGCCCGCGCTACGAGCGTGCTAAACTAGCCCCGGCTTTCGACTGTTACTTGTACGGGATTCATATCATATCTTAGCGCTAACACTGGTTTATGAATACGAGAAACGTTAGTTCGCTTATCATCCACCGGAAGCCCGCGCTAAGAATGTCTATGAATACGGCCCTTGAATTTTTACTCGTATCACTAAACTTCATTGCATTTGTGGTACTTAAGCATCTCATATCTGATTTCTTCACAAATGTTTTCTTCTTCTGTATTCTTGATCTCAGCATTCCCTGGTTCAGTCTCGCTTCCTCCGGCGCGATCTGCAATTCAGCAAATTCTCTGTCGTCTACATGTACCTGGTCAACGATCTTGTTATGATAGTTACTTTCCACCACAATTGCTGATTGAGCAGACTGTCCATCACCTGTCACGTATATTTTGTTCCAGTTCGAATTCCGATCTTCACTTAACCTCTGTTTAGTTGGGCTGGTCGGTATTAATCCATGCCAATGATTTTCTTCAATTTCCCCACTTTCCACTTTGTGCGATAACTGCGGTTGCTTCATTTTATTTTCCTCTTGACCATTCTTCTTCCTCACGATTGTAATTCCATCAGTACCTTGTGCTCTCGTGTCTTCAGATCTTCTCTGCTCTTTTGCATATTAATGTTCTCGCTTCTTCGTACTTAATTCAAATATTGGATGATCTTCATTTGTCTTGTAGAATTCTACTGTACGTCATAGAATTTCCCATTGATTTTTAATTTGTCTTCATATAATTTTGCAAAGTGTCCATTCGCTCTTGCCACCTTCATAAAAGGGAGTAGTTTCCTCGTAGCTCAGGTCATTTCCAACTCTCATTCCCGTTCTTCGCACTCTGTGTAAGTCCCTTAATATTTTTTCTTTGGTTACTATATTTGAGAATCTTATCACAATAGGCCTTTTATATCCTAATCCGATGTCTTCTGCTCTTACCTCCAGTTTGAAGATCTCGTAGCATACTCTGCGTACTGCCTCCCCGGTTTCTATTGCGAAATCACGTCCCTTTTCGTCTACTCCGAAGAATAACAATGTCCTTTTTCTTTAATTTATTTCGTACTGCTTAATTTTCCTCTTCATTTGTTCTATTTCTTGTCTCAACAATTCAATCTTCTCACTGTGTCCCTCTATGTTTGTCTTAACACTTTCAATCTCTTGTCTGTAGTCACTTGATTCATTATTATTTGTTCTTTCTTCATATTTAGATCTCCTCTTTCCGATCTACTAATTCTTTCGCCCCTGCTAATATCTCCTGTTGTACACTCCTATGCATTTTCACTTTCTTGGATTGAATCTCCTTCCGTAACATTTCCTGAGGGCAATGCCTCTATCTTGCAACGTCAGAGCCTCGCTCAACTTGCGTCCGTTCACTACCAGTGCTTATTGACAACTGTGACTTACAGTATATAATAATTAGACAGTGGCTGCGGGATGACTTATCGTTCAATGTAAGTGCACATTTACTACATGTTACATTTTTTTTCATTGAGACCATTGGCTGAACAGGTTTTAAACGTAAACAGAACGTCAACATGCTACTGTATCTCCGTACAGTCAGAAGGAAAAGAAAAATAACGTACTGTAGTACATACCTTGCAAAGTTCATTCCTCGTCATCATTGATGCAATTACCAGCGTTGCAGTAAACGACGATATATTCTCGTAAGTTGTCGAAGCTGAATCGTCTTCGCCTATCGCTTAAACAGTTTTTGTATCGAGAGAATTTCTGAAGAAAACCTCTAAAATGGGGATCACTCAATTTCTTTAAAGGAATATTTTTTGTACTAGCATCATGTTGCACGTGTCGTTAGACCCGCACAACTAAATGATGATGATGATGATAATGATGATGGTGATGATGATTTTTTTATTTTATTTTGTTATTTTACGACGCTTTATCAACATCTAGGTTGCAAATCAAGATTTCAGGTATAACTCCCTGTAAAGTTGATTTGAATAATTTCGAGGGAAAAATTGTTCCGGAGCCGGGTATCGAACCCGGGACCTTTGGTTTAACGTACCAACGCTCTACCACTGAGCTACCCGGGAACTCTAACCAACACCGATCCAATTTTTCCCTCTATATCCACAGACCTCAAAGTGGGCTGACAACGGTCAAGCAACCAACTTCGAGTGCACACTAACTCCGTGTGACTTAAATTGTGGTTTTCTGTTAACGAACAGTGACGTGTATTATGCAAATCAAGATTTCAGATATAACTCCCTGTAAAGTTGATTTCAATAATTTCGAGGGAAAAATTGTTCCGGAGCCGGGTATCGAACCCAGGACCTTTGGTTTAACGTACCAACGCTCTACCACTGAGCTACCCGGGAACTCTAACCGACACCGATCCAATTTTTCCCTCTATATCCGCAGACCTCAAAGTGGGCTGATAACGGTCAAGCAACCAACTTCGAGTGCACACTAACTCCGTGTGACATAAATTGTGGTTTTCTGTTAACGAACAGTGACGTGTATTATGCAAATCAAGATTTCAGATATAACTCCCTGTAAAGTTGATTTCAATAATTTCGAGGGAAAAATTGTTCCGGAGCCGGGTATCGAACCCAGGACCTTTGGTTTAACGTACCAACGCTCTACCACTGAGCTACCCGGGAACTCTAACCGACACCGATCCAATTTTTCCCTCTATATCCACAGACCTCAAAGTGGGCTGATAACGGTCAAGCAACCAACTTCGAGTGCACACTAACTCCGTGTGACATAAATTGTGGTTTTCTGTTAACGAACAGTGACGTGTATTATGCAAATCAAGATTTCAGGTATAACTCCCTGTAAAGTTGATTTGAATAATTTCTAGGGAAAAATTGTTCCGGAACCGGGTATCGAACCTGGGACCTTTGGTTTAACGTACCAACACGTCACTGTTCGTTAACAGAAAACCACAATTTAAGTCACACGGAATTAGTGTGCACTCGAAGTTGGTTGCTTGACCGTTGTCAGCCCACTTTGAGGTCTGTGGATATAGAGGGAAAAATTGGATCGGTGTCGGTTAGAGTTCCCGGGTAGCTCAGTGGTAGAGCGTTGGTACGTTAAACCAAAGGTCCCGGGTTCGATACCCGGCTCCGGAACAATTTTTCCCTCGAAATTATTCAACATCTAGGTTATTTAGCGTCTGAATGAAATGAAGGTGATAATGCCGATGAAATGAGTCCGAGGTCCAACACCGAAAGTTACTCAGCATTTGCTCGTATTGGGTTGAGGGAAAACCCCGGAAAAAACCTCAACCAGGTAACTTGCCCCGACCGGGATTCGAACCCGGGCCACCTGGTTTCGCGGCCAGACGCGCTGACCGTTACTCCACAGGTGTGGACATGATGATGATGATGATGATGATGATGATGATTCCTCAGATTTCATTTCAACGCATTTCCTGTGCGATGTACGAAGTAGTAACGACGACTTGCGCGATATGTTAGTCGAAATGAATTCTCTTCGTAGAACAGCATTGGAGAGTTAAATTCTCAAACTATTTCAAATCACACTCGTAATTTACTGCAATATGTTCCAATTTTAAATGTAAGAAAACGAAAAATTCTAGCCTATGCCCTATTATCCACGTTATTTCCTGCGACATTTTGAATTCCTACAACTTATATGAGTTTTAGTCAATATGCATAAAGACTTCTCACGAACAGTTGTACTGAATTTCTTTCCGCAGCAGCGTGAGTATTTTGTTCAAAAGTAGAGCGTTAACACAGGAATTCCTTTCATTCGTCCGTTTACGAAGATGCTCGAACACACTTCTCCGATATCGGTTTATTATTTGTAACATATTAATGCACATGTACTGCAGTTCTGACGTATTCATTTGTTCCAGCGTTGCGAACTCTGCGGCTTGATTGGATCGCACAAATGGTTCCAAATTATCGCACTTTTCATTGGAGGATCGTACACAAAATGGGCCAATTTTTTATTATTCCCGTCAGGTCTGGGTTTTTCATTGAAAAATCCATAGTGACACTTGCGGAGGACAAGGTCTCTATTGGGGTTTTTCTCGGGGTTCTCTCGTTTTTAGCCTATATTAATCATCTGCATCATTCCATACCATTCTTCGATCGCCGGCTGGCGACGCGCGGTGGGAGCTGACTTAGGGACGAGAGCGTTGCCTGTTCGAAACCTGGGTACGCAGAAAACCTTAGTGTAGTCAGCCGGTGTGAGCTTGGGAATGCGTCTAGCTTGAGGAAAGGAAGTGAAACAATGTGCATTCAGCTCACGACTATTTTGTGTCTTGGCAACCACAAGCAAGCTGAAGACGGAGGTATAAAAACAGAGAACGATAACCTCAGATCACACACGAGCCGATCACAGCAACAACACAAGAACAAAATGTACAGCAAGAACACAGTGAGAATTTACCATTAATTCGTGAGATAGTGAAAAAGGTTTTCTTCGAAAACTTTTAAAATCATTTTAGTAAAATTCCACAAAATATTCAGTGAACTATGAAGATACTAACCTTAGAGGAATTGTTTTGGGCTATTCAATGACATTTTAGTAGCAGTGTGCAGAACTACGTTACGAAATTTAAAATTATATATTGCTTATAAATAGGAATTATTATTCAATCAATTACAACTCACACGAAATCTTAACAACATTACTTCTTTTACGGAACAATTGAATTTCAATCTAACACAAAGTGTTTCTTAATTTTATTATAAATTGACGATTTATTCAATATTTATATCGCAGAACCATTACTTTACCTTCCCGTGATTTATATAAATATATCTTAATGGCAATTATTTATTTCCACTGTAAGTACCTACATATAAAACTTGTGCATTAAGAGATTTTAAATCTTGTTTTATTTGATCGTATCATTAAGTTTCAGCACCGAAAATACCATATTACAATATTGTTTTATAATTAATGTTAACATAATATATTAAAACAAAGTAATACCAAATATTTTAATATGAGATATTTAATATAAACAAAGTGAAAATTTTAATGTGTTCTCACCATGGTGTTAACAGTATCTGATATGTCAAAAGACTTCAAGCCTGTGCAATAATATCGCAATTGACCGTACTTCACTATTTTCCAGATCCAAGCCCTCGCCGCCCTATTGGTGCAGGTCACTACCACCACGGCCAGAGTCACACCAAAGACCGTAGCCCCCATCTGAAGCTCCAACTCCGCCACTCCATCAACAACGCCCTCGTCGACCACCTGGCGCCGGCCATTACCATCATGGCCGAAGTCACACCAAACGCCATCGCCCCCATCTGAAGCTCCTACTCCGCCACTCCATCAACAACACCCTCGTCGACCACCTGGCGCCGGCCATTACCATCATGGCCGAAGTCACACCAAACGCCATCGCCCCCATCTGAAGCTCCTACTCCGCCACTCCATCAACAACGCCCTCGTCGACCACCTGGCGCCGGTCAGTACCATCATGGCCGGAGTCACACCAAACGCCGTCGCCCCCATCTGAAGCTCCTACTTCGCCACTCCATCAACAACGCCCTCGCCGACCACCTGGCGCCGGTGAGTACCATCATGGCCGAAGTCACACCAAACGCCGTCGCCCCCATCTGAAGCTTCTACTCCGCCACTCCATCAACAACGCCCTCGCGGACCACCTGGCGTCGGTCAGTACCATCATGGCCGAAGTCACACCAAACGCCGTCGCCCCCATCTGAAGCTCCTACTCCGCTATTCCATCAACAACGCCCTCGCCGCTCTCAATCTAACACAAATGTTTCTTAATTTCATTGTAAATTGACGATTTATTCAGTATGTATATCGCAGAACCATTACTTTAACTTCCCGTGATTTATGTAAAAGTATTTTAATGACAATTATTTATTTCCACTGCAAGTACATATAAAACTGAAGTAGTGAAATATTTTAAATCTTGTATACTTGATAATATCATTAAGTTTTCTCTCTGCATTGTTGACAACACAGTTAGTGCATTATAACAGAATCGAGGAAACTGGAAAAACGAGGCTTCTTGGCCTCGATTTTTCAACCGGTTTCCTTTATTCTTTTACGCACTTAACGCATGTGGACAATGGACGTTATCATAATATTAATTCGAATATTAAAGAAAGACGGTAATTATATTACTAATGCTATGCTAGTTACTTATGCCTTTTTTCAATGAACTTGGATTTCGTTGAATTTTTTTTTATTTTCTATCTACCTTCCCCTTCTCTCTATCTTCTACTCTCCCTCCCTCTCTTCAATCCTTCCCTGCTCTTTCTCTCTGTCTTTTCTCTTAATACCGACTATCTTCTTAATTTCCTACATTATCATTAGGTCTATATTTAAGTTTAACACGCATTTTTGCCTAGGGGTGGGCTCGAAGTGATGAAGTTAACCTCACCAGCAGGACACTTCAGTGATCATGCCCACATTAGGTTCAGAAATAATATTTTAAATATGTACCCCTTACATGTTTAGGATTGAACATTAATGAAAGAGAGGATATGAGTGCAAGACTCCGCTCTGTTTTTCTTTTGTTTTGATGTCTTGTTATTTCTGATTACAAATCAAGCGTTATAAATAATTTAGAACGAAGATATAATCTATTCAAGGTGTAAATTAGAGACATAAAAGAAATTCAGGCTACAGGAGATCGCTAACTTTTTGTGTCGAAGAGTGTACATTGCAACAATGGAAATAAAATAATTTCCGTATTCATTTCAATCTGCTTTTGGTGGGCTGCAGAATATTGTAAGTCTACACCAGCGTTATCAGACAGAGACTTGAGGGTGGTTGCGCTGGGATCGATGGCGTCGTCGTCTAGTCCACACCTGTGGAGTAACGGTCAGTGCGTCTGGCCGCGAAACCAGGTGGGCCGGGTTCGAATCCCGGTCGGGGCAAGTTACCTGGTTGAGGTTTTTTCCGGGGTTTTCCCTCAACCCAATACGAGCAAATGCTGGGTAATTTTTGGTGCTGGACCCCGGACTCATTTCACCGGCATTATCACCTTCATATCATTCAGACGCTAAATAACCTAGATGTTGAAACAGCGTCGTAAAATAACCCAATAAATTAAATCGATGGCGTCCCACGTTGGCAGGTCTACGGCTGTCAGCACTCGTCCTTCGAGTAGCGCGAATAGGGTAGGCAAATTTATTATGGTTTTAAGTAGTGGGCGCCAGCCCACCCTATTTCGACGCTCGGTGTTGCGTGGGATCCACTCAGGGTAGCCGAGGTACGGTTGTGGTGTAGGATGATGTCGGGAATAATACCAAGCCGGCTACTTATATAAAAGGCAGTGTAAACTCCAAAACTATAAGTTTATTGTCGTATTCACTTGGTAAACCCTAGAGTATGTATTTCCGGCTGACTTGTAATTCAGTCGTTGGTCGCACTTCTGTAGCGACTCTATGGCAGCTCTGAATAAGCTCTATCCGATACTATAAATTCAATACTCGGTCCAGTACACTATGATCGAAGCTCCTAAACGTTGACGAGTAGTCTCGCCGATGACAAAGTTCTATCTATCGAGTCTTCGCCGGAAGAAAGACTATTAAGTTGGGCCGCCGACACCAAAAAGCTCAGTGTGTGGGGCCGTCGACACGAAAAAAAGATGTCGTGCCGTCGACACGAAAAGAAGTAGTAGTTGTCCTGTCGACACGAAACGAAGTAGTTATGCTTTCCGCGCCCCGTTGCCCTTATTTATAAAAACCTATCCTACGCTAAAACTAACTATCCTATTGGTTAACAACTACGTCATTTAGCCGGCCTAAAATCTATTCTCTATTGGTCCAAAGTGACCTCATAAGCGGAACCAAGATCTCTTCTCATTGGGCGCGAAATACGTCATCTCTAAAATTAAACTTTGGGACTTCCCACAACATCAAATTAGTTTGTAGATCTTTCGAGAACCCCGTTCTTTTGGAAAACCCAAGCTTGGCAATAGCTTTCCCACGGGTCCAGTCCAACTTTAGGATTTTACGCCTCAGCGAGTCTCTATATACAAAACCCTGCCCAAGGTGGCCATAAATCTGTCCGATTCTGACAAGTGACGAAAGGAAGCGAAGCATCTGCGTGGGAAGCTAATTCTAACCACGTCGCCAGAACATCCCCGCGAATACATGGAGATATCACTTCGCTATTAAATCGGTCTCTCCCTCTCCTAATTACTGCTTCAGACTAAACGGAGCAGAGCGCTCCACTATGACTCTGACACTACTGGTCTACACCATATGGCATACACATTTTAAACTATAAACTTCAAAATGCATATTACAATATAATAAACAAAATCAAAATAATGTGCTATTAGGAAATAGGCTACTAGAAACAAAACATCAAATTTATCAAATCACTTATCATCATCCCACAAGTGTAGTTGTCTGAAATCGGGAATAATACCAGTCTTTGCAATTATTGTAAGCCGATATTTTAAATTAATGTCTGTAAGTTTGGATCTCTATTTTGATTTAGCAGCTTCATCTGCGTAAAAAACTATTCGCATATGTAAGTGCAGCCAAACATTGATGCAATTTTCATAGTGAAACTATGTAGATTTGGGTATATTAATTTACAAAGTTATTTATGTATGTCCGAACCAACAATGTTAGTACATTTACTTTTGGTAAATGTGTCATTTTGTAGACAAATAACCTCTATCTGCAAATTTAATCGAACATGTCGGACAGCAACATGAAATGGGTTTCAAAATAATAAGGAATCGTTCTCCAAATTTTTAAAATATGAAATCTATTCCTGGAATAATTGTATGATTAAATTGTCAATCACTTGGATGGTATTATAATTGACCACATAAATACATTGAAAATGTTGAAATTTTTTAAAAATTAATCCTTGCCCGGAAAAACAATGTATCTGACAAAAATTGAGATACTGATATTTTGATGGAAAAACATTATATATGCTTCAAGGTGTCTCCTCCTGCCATTTACCTAAAATTATTTCCACTCGTGTAACATTGTGACGCTGGCAAATAATCGACTTCCTGGAACAACAGTATATCTGTAAGCAAGATGGCAGGTCTTGGAAGAACGCAAATCTCACTGTCCGACGCAAAGAAGTGGAATAGGTGTCGAAAACGTGAATGTAATCTATCAGAAGAGACAGACAATAAAGCAAAAAGATTACGGGATGCCGTGGAAGCATATACATTAAGAAGAGGAGCACATAGAATTGCAGTCAATCCACCAGAACAGATTAGGCAAAGAACAATGTATCTGCAAGAATATTCCTAGTCCTAGTCATTTTAACAGCTTTATAATATAATGTTACTTTCAAACAGATATCTTTGTTCTAGTAGTAAATCTGTTAAAAACTAAACATGTAATGTGTAGAAAGTATTAATATTAATAAATTTCACTATTTTTTACTTAATATACTAGCCAGGATACATATGTGCTTTATATTGCTTCTGGACTTTTTTTCTTTTATGGAAGTCAAAACTGATATTTTTTGTTAGGTACCACAGACCGAATGCGTACGTCTACTCACGGATATCCAAGTCATTGCATATTTTCAGGGTATACAAAATATCCCAAAAGTTTCGATTTATTAGGGGTGGCCAAAATTCGACAATTTTTAGGCATACCATTTGTTAACTTTACTTTCCTGTTACCAGTATTATAGAGGAGATTCTGCCTAGACTCATTCAACAACAAGGGATGCTTTCTGTCTTTTGACGTGAAACTGGTGCTGTTCAAGAGCTTTCATCAGAAGTCATACAAAGAACAGACATTATACAGGGTGCGTCAAAAACACCTGACGGTTTTCGTAATGCAATACAAATCATACCCGCTGAATGTCGCTGCTGTAGTGGGTGTCCTTGTGTTGTGTACTTTTTGGAGTTCAGTTGATTTACAGAACACTGCATTGCTGCGGTAGATTTGTTTATCAAAACAGAGTCCGTTACTGCTACGCAGCGTGGGTTTCGACTGCAGTTTCATACACTTCATGCACCTAGTCGCAATACCTTGGTATTGTGGGTACAAAATGGCGTACAGAGGGGTCAATAAAGGATACCAAGCCACTTGGACGTTCTCGTCCGGCTCGTACACCTGCAAATGTGGAACGGATTCGGGAAGTAATGCGTCGTAGTCCCAGGCGGTCAACTCGGCGACATGCATGACAATCTTCTAAAAATGGCCTTGGAGGTCCTAGCTGTGTGAGCTCACTCACGATGACCACGGACGAAATTCTTTTCACTGTGCAGCGGACGTTCATGCAGTTCCTGAGGATTGTTGGGAGCCCAGTATCGGTAATTCTGCTTATTGACATCCACAGAAGTGGAAGTGTGCTTCAAAGGACATGATTAAAGTATCCAAAATACCAAGGTATTGCGACTAGGTGCAAGAAGTGTATAAAACTGCAGTCGAAACCGACGCCGCGAAGCTGTAACGGAATCTGTTTTCATAAACAACTCTACCGCAGCAATGCGGTGTTGAGTAGACCAACGTTCCATCTCAACTGAACTCCAAAACGTACACAACACAAGGATACCCACTACAGCAGCGATATTCAGCGGGTATGATTTGTATTGCATTGCAAAAACCGTCAGATGTTTTTGACGCACCTTCTATTTGTCTGGATGTATAGTGCGAGTCCCATCAAACAACATACCCTAAAAAGTGTCCCTTAGACAAGCGACTTATACTTACGCAGTGGAGGCAAACGGATTAGAAATTCCATCTGCAGCAAAACAAGAATCCACTACAGCTCAATATTAGCTGTATCGCCAAATCTTCATGGCGGATTTTAAATTGAAATTTGGACACAGCGATCAGGTACTTGCAAAACTCCTGAAAGATATTACATAAACATGTGCGCTGAAACAGGTCCACAGAGCAAACTACACCACTGAAAGGCCGAAAAAGGTTAAAAAATACTCTCACTTCATTAAGAAAGAGCCAAGAAGAATACAAACACCATTATTCTGTGCTATGATCTACAATAAGTGGAAACAAATCGTAGAAGAAAGTCGCCCAAGTCAGCCACTCCTAGTCCTGGTTATGAAGCAGCAGTTTTTCAGAGATTTTTCGAAAGTCGAGGCACACATCAGACCATCACAGGATAAAGTCACAGAGTTATTGTGAATAAAATTGATATCTGATGATTCTGGACATATTTCAATGCGTTCCTATCATAATGAGCTGGCGTCGTGAAGAACCTGTTCTATTCTTCCTGACAGTCTCAAACGTGGAAGAAAATCCAACGTCATGGCGAAATTTCATGCCCTACGTAACCTGGACTTGCAGTCATTGTACTTCAGTACTATTCCAATCAAACTACAAAAATTACGTGATCTTCTGGACATGTGTCGGTATCTGAGACCTGGCTGACTTTTACAGAGCCTTAGTTACCACTAATGGTGATGGCACAAAGGAACAACAATGACGTCTAAAACACTGAACATTTTATTGTTTTTAGCGGTTTATTTTATGACGCTTTATCAACTGGTATGATTATCTAGCGTCTGAATGATATGGAGGTGATAATTCCAGCGAAATTAGTCCAGAGCCCAGTGTCGAATGTTACCCAGCATTTGCTCGTAATGGGTTCAGATAAAACCCTGGATAAAACCTCAACTAGGTAATTTGACCAACCAGGATTAGAACCCGGGTCCCTGTCATTCCACGGTCAGGCATGCTGTTACTCCAAAACGGTAGATCATTTTACTATTGTTATTGTGCCTGCATTGTAGTATTGTATTGGCATTATTTCCTTCTTCTTTTTTCATACCTTGTACTGCATATCTTCCACGCCATGTGACCAATTTTGGGAGAGAAATTTATTTTAGTATTATTTTTATATTCGGTGGCACCTAATTTTACATAAAAAAATTAATTCGCATCCGTAATACAAGAAGAAAAGCGTTTTATGGAAAAAACAATGTATCATCATTATGCATATACATCGTTTTTCCATTGATGTGGTCACAAACAATCTCTTACAACAATGAATATGATGTCTTAGGGGTACTTAATGAATGTATCTGCCACAGTATTCACATATGTTTATATAAATACAATAATGAAGGGAAAAGTTTACCACCAACACATTTTCTCATTTTTCTCAAAAATAACAAATTGTTAGATACATTGTTTTTCCGGGCAAGGGTTAATAAATAAAATGGTGTCGAGACAAACCATTTACTTATATATCATAACTAGTGGCTTGTGTAGCAAATGCTGCGAAGTTCATTAGAGGTTCAAATAAAAATTTTTCAAATTTATTTCCAATGAAGAATACCAGAATTGCGTGCATTAGTAGTATAAGTCTTCCGACATCTAAACATCAATCTTGCATTCATTGCTTGAATGCGTAAAGTTGAGAGAAAAGTTGAACCACAGTCTAGTATATACAGTCGCGAAGCTCAATACGTAGTAAATATGCAAACATTAGACTGTTGCTCACCACTAGGATCGCTAATATCGCCTCATTACAGGCAATGCAAAATAGAACCGTCACAGTCAATTGTTTCTAGCATCCTCAAAACTCAAGCTTCGTGACCAAAGACGTTCCAAAGACGTGTTCGTGACTGTATATAGTAGACTGTGGTTGAACCATGTAGAATAGATGCACCATAAGAGTATAACATTTTATGAACGTAGCCAAGGAAATAAAAAAATTTAATCTTACATGTACACTACACATTGAATACGAAGACTAATAATATATTTTATAAAAAAAAACTGATACAAGTATAAACTGACAAATAACTGCCTAGCGTATGCTGAAAATCTCATCAAATGAAAGGTACGTCGCATTGGTTGTAGGTCTATTTTGTGGAGAATATCATGTTGGCGAACCTGATAGTGTTCCGTAACTGCAAGGATTCAGGACTGCCGGTGTGGGAAGTTGGCTCTCTGGGACTTGGGAAAACGTTTGGTTATGTTGTGTATTTGATGGTTAATGTGGTTGTTGATTCCTTGTGTTTTTAGTATATTTTGTGAAGTTATTTAATTCTGAACTTTATGAAAATTACATCTCCAGAAATGGCTCACAATATTGCACTGGATAAATCTGCACAATCTGCTTTTACGAAAGCAGTAAAAAGTTTGAGACCTCTCATTAAGGTAATATGCTATGAAACTATGTAGCTCTTAATTTATAATGAAGCTAAAATTGGTTGCAAGGTTAATTATATCCCAAATTTATGTTTGTTTAGATACATTGTTATTTACAGTTAATGTGTAAGCTAATGTATGTTAATTAATTAATTAATTATGTTGTAACCTATATAACTTTTCCAGAGAAAGGAACTGAAGATTCTTGATGAAAATGATGCTACGTCGAAAGTGAAAGGAAGAAAGGTGATTTTGGGGAAAACAAAACAAGTTGATCTTCAAACCAGAAAGCAAACGTGGAAACCACATGGCAGGGGTGTTGTTATACTGAGACATATACCACGTGGATTTCAAGAAGAAGAAATGTCCTCATATTTCAATCAATTTGGTAGAGTCACTCGATTAAACCTTGTCAGAAGTCAAAAGGTAAATACTAGTAGCTAACTCGTATAAATAAGTATGTGCAATCTTTATTCCAGTTATATTTGTTTCACTGGTTTTGTTTGTATTGAACATTTTTCATTTTCAAATAAGCAGGCTATTGTCTGTCCATTGCAGCCAACATACAGTAAACAACAGGAGTCCACACCTGTGGAGAAACGGTTAGCGCGTCTGGCCGCGAAATCAGGTGGCCCGGGTTCGATTCCTGGTCGGGGCAAGTTACCTGGTTGAGGTTTTTTCCGGGGATTTCCCTCAACCCAATATGAGCAAATGCGGGTAACTTTCGGTGCTGGACCCCGGACTCACTTCATCGGCATTATCATCTTCATCTCATTCAGACGCTAAATAACCTAAGATGTTGATAAAGCGTCGTAAAATAACCTACAAAAAAAAAAAAAAAAAGAAAACACACTGATAAATCTGGACTCGAAATGGAACAAGCTGGTTGTGTTTGTTCTTTAAATAGCACATCTATTTTTGCACTCTTTCTCACAGTTTCCTTTTTTTTTTTTTATTTTTTTTTTATTGCCTTGTCTTTTGCGAGTTTCCAGTATTGTTGTTTGGTCAACTGTCCGAAGACAGATCTGGACCCCACAAGTGACACCATGAAGGTATCACTCATAAGGCAACTAGGCCAGGAGATAATGGGGTAGGGTGACCTCCCTCCTTTGCATACATTGCTGACTAGCTACATATTACACTAATTAGATTTCAGATGCAGTTCTTCCTCTGACACATATCGTCAAGTGAGATATACTATCTGATAATAGATGTACATATCAGCCAGAACCTCAATCAGAAGTGTTTCCGGTATTGAGAACCACTCAGCTTTTTCCGACTATCACTCCTTATAATGAATATTAAAATATAAATCACCTAGGTACAAAACAACTGCACTCTTTACCATTTCAAATTAAATTGTACTGCCAAGCGTCTGGCTGATACAATAGCTGGCGGTATTTTCTTTGAATTTAAGTCTGAATGGGCATTATTGAGTGTTGATACTGGCTACTCTTATGACAGACTTATCTCATCACAAAGCTTATGATTGTGAGCAACGAAATTTGCCTTCCTAACGTATCCTAATACAATACCAGTAAGTTCTTTAATGTTATCACGTGAGACTATCACGGTGAGAGGGCATAGCATTGAAAAAAATGCTATGATCGCATTGTGTCACTACTATTAAAAAACTGTCCTTTTTCCGTTGGTGGAACATTGATTAAATTTGACCTGATTGTTGCCAATGTCATTCATATCCTTTTCATTGTGCATTTAAGTTTATGTACTCTTTTAAAAAGTTATGAATAAAATTTAAAAAATATAAAAATTAACAATAATAGCTTAAAAACCACCCCCTCAAATCTGCCACCCTAGGCAGCTGGCTAGTCTGCCTAGGCCTAAATACGCCTCTGGTCTTTAAGCCAGCCATATTTAAACATATTTACATATCCATTTTACCATAATTATTCCATTCTCATTGTCTGAAAAATGTAACAAACCTCCTACATCTATATTAAGTATTAAATTACATAATTCTGATTGTTGCCTTATACAGTGTAAATGTCCGATCATTAAAGAGTCCTCTGAAGTTAAGTATTTAGGCATAATTTTCGATAATCATTTAAAATGGAACCAACACATTAATTACCTTTGTAATAAATTACGTAAAATAGTGTATTATTTTGTTTTATTGAGGAATTATTTGTCAATAAGTTTATTATGTGCAATATATTTAACTTTATTTCAATCGGTAATTATGTATGGAATTATAGGATGGGGTAGCTCATTTAAATCCAATTTTAATCCACTTTATTTATTACAGAAGAAAATAATTAAAATATGTCTTCATAAACCTATTGATTTTCCATCTCAAAATTTGTTTCTAGACTTTAATGTACTTAACGTAAGACAAATTTATTATATTGTATTAAAAAAATTCATACATAAAAATCGAAATAATTTTGAATTGTATTCTCATAGTTATGAAACAAAAGGTATGAATTCTTTAAGATTGTTTGAACCAAAATGCAACACTGTTACAGCATTTAATCATAGTAGTAATTTAGGCCCAAGAATATATAACAAATTTATATTTAAATATCCTAATCTTGTCAATTCTAATAGTTCTAGTATTAAATTTAAAAAGTTATGTATGGATTTTATAAAAATTGAAAAATTGTAAATTTAAATTTATATACTATAATTGCACAATAGATATAAGACAAATTGTATTGTATAATTATTAATTTCAATTCAGGAATCCGCCCCTGAGCACGAGTTCTCTTTCAGGGGCGAGCTAAAGTTTTTCTGTATATATTATATTTTATGTTACAATTATTAGCAAAGTAATAGATAAATAAATAAATAAATCTAGTCGACCTGGTTGGCAAGTTGGTATAAAGCGCTGGCCTTCTATGCCCAAGGTTGCGGGTTCGATCCCGGGCCAGGTCGATGGCATTTAAGTGTGCTTGGTTTCATCCTTTAGGTGTTAGGCTCATGTCAGTATATTTACAGGCATGTAAAAGAACTCCTGCGGGAAAAAATTCCGGCACATTCGGCGACGCTGATATAACCTCTGCAGTTGCGAGCGTCATTAAATAAAACATAACATTAACATTAAATAAATCTAAGAAATGAAAACTGATTATATGTTGAAGACTGCAATTTTATCACATTATCTCTCTGATGCAATATAATATTCATGCCAAGTAACAAAAAACTATCACAGAACTTCTGAATGAAATTTTTCCAAGGCCTAAAGCTATAAACATCAAGGGTTTGAACAATTGGAGTTATGTACTTTGGAATTGTTAACACTTCCACCGTTTTACCTTCTGGAGTTATTCTTTCTATAGCCTGTTTACCTCGAAACTGGTGTACAAGTCTACCAAAGAATGCAATGATCACTGACAGATGTAAAATATACTTCTTGTAAAAACTTGAAGAGATGAGTTTACATAAGCTTCCTGGATTTTTAGGACAATACATAAACATTTGGGGCATTACACATTTTCTTCTTCCCAATGGCAATGTAGAAATGAGACTTATATGATGTGAAGCAATTATTTTGAAAATTTCATATCTCGAAGGCTAGGTCTTCTCCAGATGTAGAAATTTATAGGGATATTTTTTATTTAAAATGGAAAAATCGTTGTGAAAATCCATTATCACTTGGTGAGCTTCCCTGGTAGTAATGAGTTAAAACAAGTTTAGGTTAGGTTGATTTAATTTAATTTCCATCACTTCGCATTGGAGTCATATCGCAGGTTCCATTAAGAGATTTAATAATTCGTAAATCCTGCTGAATTTCGGTTCTTTCATTTTTCTTTTAGTAGCTCCTTATTTGAGATAAAATATTTTAAATTAGTCTGATATCTTGGACAAGTTCATAAATTCAGCATCGCTCAACATGTCTGTAATTGGCTTATGCACAAGAACTACATTGTGAATTTATGATACAATGAAATTGTTGTGTTTGTGACAGCTGCAGAGTACAAACGAATTGTAATATATTTAGAGTGTCTTGTAATGCATTTCTGAATGTAGTTGAGGATACTGTTATTGTACTGTTGTTGGAAACACGGCCGACTTGATGCTTGCTTTGCTTCTCTTTACCGGCCTTGACAATTCATTTTGATCCCTGTGTTAAAGCTGTAATCGAGAATAGGATGAAATTCCCGCCAGATGGCACTGACTGCCAAGATTCACTGAGGAATGTGTTTATGGTTTCTTGTACGATTATACTTAGTAATATTGTGCTTCTTTCTACTGGTATGTGAGTTTATTGTGATATGATTCAAAATGACGTATTATTGTGTACCATTGTGTACTTCGAGTAGAAAAAAGAGTGGAGGAATAATATCATTCCACGAATTTCTGAGTGAGAGGGAAAGATGATTATGTCTCGTGACCAGAATATTGTATGAAATGGAAATATAAAAATTGGAGATTGATTCTTCGAAGAGGTGGAAAAATTCAAATATCTTGGAGCAACAGTAACAAATATAAATGACACTCAGGAGGAAATTAAACGCAGAATAAATATGGGAAATGCGTGTTATTATTCGGTTGAGAAGCTCTTATCATCCAGTCTGCTGTCCAAAAATCTGAAAGTTAGAATTTATAAAACAGTTATATTACCGGTTGTTCATTATGGTTGTGAAACTTGGACTCTCACTTTGAGAGAGGAACAGAGATTAAGGGTGTTTGAGAATAAGGTTCTTAGGAAAATATTTAGGGCTAAAAGGGATGAAGTTACAGGAGAATGGAGGAAGTTACACAACGCAGGACTTCACGCATTGTATTCTTCACCTGACATAATTAGGAACATTAAATCCAGACGTTTAAGATGGGCAGGGCATGTAGCATGTATGGGCGAATCCAGAAATGCATATAGAGTGTTAGTTGGGAGGTCGGAGGGAATAAGACCTTTGGGGAGGCCAAGACGTAGATGGGAGGATAATATTAAAATGGATTTGAGGGAGGCGGGGTATGATGGTAGAGACTGGATCAATCTTGCTCAGGATAGGGCTCGATGGCGGGTTTCTGCGAGGGTGGCAATGAACCTCTGGGTTCCTTAAAAGCTCTAAGTAAGGAAGGAAAAGATGCGAAAATGGCTTAAAGTGATTTCATGCCAAGACTTTGTTCCAAAAGCAACTCCCCATCTTCAGTCGTTTGTAGTTTACATTTCAGGGAAGAAGATTATTCTAGTAATGGGAAATTTAGACGATTAAAACCAAATGCTGTGCGAACAATATTCCCTCATCATCCTAGGTATAAAGTGACATATCTAAAGACCATGACGAACAATTACTAAAACTGATCTCCCTCCACCCAAGAAACGCAGTTCTTTTAGTAATATAGGTTTTTCACTATTTGAACAATATATTTCGAGTGGCTCAGTATCAGTTAATGACATTCCCTTCTTCCCAGTTGAAAATGACCATAAAGCGACGCAAACAGACGTTGTCAACTTTGACGAGCTAAAAAGAAATATTAACAGATTGCATGTGAAAATTACACGACTTAATCAGGTGTTACAAGAGAAGCAAAATGAGATAACGAAAACAACCGAAAAACTCCAACTAATTGAAAGAGATCCGTTACATAAGGAACTGGAAAATGTAAAGAAAGAGGCCGATGAAGGCAGTATTGATGCAAAATTTATTCTAGATCAGCTTCTTAATCATCGAAAGAGAATACTGAACAAGAATATATTAGAAAATTTGTGTTCAGAAATTGAGCCGTTACTGTGTAGATGCCCTGTCTTGCAATGCCAATTTGTGATGAAGACGGCCAAAAACGACTTGCTAATATCATTACTGTGAAATTTGTTATGCCACTTGTAGATAACATTGCAGCAGCTTTAACTAAAAAGCTTGTTCCTTCGAAGAATGCGGCTTATAATCCACTGAGTTGCAAAATCTTGAAACTATGATTCTTGAATCTGCAATATCAAGTCAAATGTATCAGTGCAGTGAGTGAAATTATAAAACTTGTACAAGTTATGGTAAATAATTACCCAAGTGATTGCTTTGAAACATCGTAGTTTAGCCTAGTGGTCCTACCCAGTGAATGAACTACAAAATTACGCCTCTGTCATCATGAACAGGTTACTATGTGTTACCTTTCCTGCTTTTATACTCACGCTTTTACCATAATTAACAGAACTAAACAGTAATAATACTTATTACTTTCTTATTTATTATTTATAAGTGTTATTATTACTCTTTAATAATTTATTTTTTCTTCTGTGGACACCAACCTTGGCAGACAGCACCTCGTGATGGAATTGAGAAATTAACCAATTTCAGAATGTTTACTATTGTCAAGGCCGTATACAAAGAAGAGAAGGGAGCATCAAGTAGGCCGTGTTGGAAAGAAGGTCAAATATATAAAATTGTTAGAGATGTAGTTCGAATTATTTATTAACTGAAATGCACATTTCTTTCAGACTGGAAATCCAAGGGGCTATGCCTTCATTGAATTCTTATATTCAGAAGTGGCTCAGGTGGTGGCAGAGACAATGAACAATTATCTTATGTGTGGCAGACTGCTTAAAGGTACAGATTTCCACACCGAATTTTAGCTTATTGATATGCTGGTATTGGAGTAAATGGATCGTGTGTATGTGGAGAACTGTTCATTACTGACTTCTTTGTTAAATAGCCAACTAAAAACCTCATCTAATAAAAATAAGTTAGAATCTATTTTGAACTTCATTTTGCATGAAATGACTGGTAATAGTAAAAATGAAAGGCATTCAAGTCAGAGTTACAGACTTACAGCACCATATTTACACTTGGTGGCGAGACTTAGAACTAATTATTTTTTTTGTATAATTCGCAAGCACATTGGTTAATTAGCATATCTACGAGGTTTCACACTCCTACTATCATTAGTGTCTGTTGTGCCACGCTGAACACCATCAGTTTAATTATAACCACACTGCAAATGGGTATATACCCGGTGGCAGTGGTAACTAATTACACTCAATAATGACAATTAATAATAAACACAATTAATAAAAAATACAATTAATAATAATAATAATAATAATGATAATAATAATAATAATAATAATAATAATAATAATAATAATACGAATAACAGGGAGCATCCTAAATTAAATGAAGCACAATCACTTAAAATAACATTTAAAGTAAATCTAATTTGTATCTTAACCAGTAGCGGCCGGTGATCCAAATCCTCGGTGAGGCCAGATGCAACTAGTTTAAGTGCCTCCGATAGAAAATGTTTATTTATGATATTAATTATTATTGTTGTTATATTATTAATATCATTATTACTGTATTGTTATTATTATAATTATAATTATTATTATTATTATTATTATTATTATTATTATTATTATTATTATTATTAGTCTATTATTATTACTAGTAATAAAAAATAATAATTTCACTCACCAAATAGGCCTAAGCTGTTATGCTGCGAGTTTCAGTGACTGTTTCAGTGTGATGAAGCAACCCACATTATGTGTTGAAATTTCTCTTTCTTTCTTTTCAACAGAGAAGTTTATTTTGCACCACATTACCACTTAACCATTTATGTTGCCCATACCAGGATGCAATAGAAACTCGCGTTTTAAGATTGTCTGTCAGAAAAATTGTCAGCGATGTCATAGGTATCTCGGTCGGCTCTCTCTTTATTTAAAACTTCCTTTCTTTCAATATTATTTCTTCTCGAAAAAGGACACTCTAACAATGAATTAAGTACACCAACATTATTTCTGGCATTTGTTTCTGTTTATATTTTCCCGAAATGCATAACAACATTGACCCAGATTCACTACACGAAGTACAATAGTACAACGCCCTCGCTTAAGTCATAAACTAAGACATAAGAGGAGAGAATAGTGTGGGTCTCTGCCTGCCAAAGAGCTGGAATGTTTGTTATTTATGGCCTATTTGGGAAGACAAGTCACCCTATTCCCACCCCACTCTACCCTTGAGGCCGGCCCATGGTTGAGAGGAGTGAAACTTGACTAGGCCAGACGAATTGTGCCTCAGTTACAACGTTTAAAGCGCAACGTCAAAAGCCCGCGAAGACAAACGAAAATCCAGAAGCAGACCCGGCACGAGCAATCCTGGCCTCATGAACAAATTTTACTGCAAAACAGGTCTACATACATCACAAAGTTTTCAAATGCTTCTACAGCGATATATGCTTCATTCAAATAACTAATACATTACATAGAAACAAAATTTGATTTCAGTTAAGCCAAGTGACTGAGGCCCGGCCTCACTTGCCTCAGTCAATCAGCCGCCACTTATCTTAACCCTAAGTTCAAACTAAAACCCACGAGTATTATATGTTCATACCTGCACAAGTACCTTTCAGCATTACACTCATTTCGCTGATAACTCACTCACTGTACTGGAACTACAACACATTTCACTGATTCTACCCTGATTTCACTAACACTTCAAAAACATTTCACTGTTCAAATACATTGCACTGCCACTATAAACTATAAAACATCACCGGCAGAAACACACTTCACTTACACAACACACTTCACTGACAACTCACTTCACACTTCACTGATACAACACTTCAAATAACAAACTACCTCTATTAGTAAAGTCCTTAAGCCTATTTTTAAATACATTCTTGGTTATTGGTAAAACCTTTAGTAAGTCTACAGGGAAAGCATTCCAGTTCCTGATAGTACAATTGAGAAAAGGATACTTTTCAGTGTCCACCTTTATCTTCTTTCCCTCAATTTGTGTGAGTGGTCGTTCCTTGAAGATTATTAACACATAATAAGAAAACTGAAAGAATCACTATTCAGAGCTGCTTTAAGTAAAGGGAGAAAGAGTAGGAGAAGAAGTGAAAAGTGAAGACGATAATGATAAAAAAAAATTGTTATTGTAATGATCTTTTAAATCTTTTTGTCATGCCAGAAGTTAACTATGAAACTGGTTTTTGCAGCAGCAATAACATTGATATTGATGTTACTACTTTCTGACTGTTACAGAAAAGTATTTTATGAATACATGTTGAATATCTTACTAAATTTCCTTTTACAGCTGAGTACATCCCTGGAGACAGTGTAGGTCGAGGAATGTTCAGAAATACAAATATCCGTCCTGGAAACTGTCTTCGAAGTGAAAATCGAAAGAAAACTGTTATGAAGACTAACAGAAAACTCACGCCAGCAGAAGAAAAAGAAGACTTCCAAATCAGGAACAAACAATTGGAAAAACTTAAGAAACAACTTGAAAAAAGCGGTATTGAGTTGGATTGCCAGGTAAGGAGAATTGTAAAATAAGGATCAGTAAATGTTTCTCTAATCTCTCAAATGAATTTGTTACTAAAAAGCATTTGTTCTTTGATGTGAACTTTGTTATTGGAACATGTATGTCGCAAAAGTAACTCTGAACTCAATTTAATTTTGAAGAATCTCTCTATACAAAATTTACATGTGAAAATATTATTTCTGCAGAAGTAAAATCCATAGCTAAGTATTCTATCTCGCTGAAAGATGAACTAATTTCATGTGATTAATGGAGCTCCAGAACATAATACCATTTTACAACAGGTTCCTTTTGTTTCATAGTAAAACTTCAATCTACAAGGCTAAAACTTAAGTGAGTCAAAGAAAACATAAAAAATTAATCTTAAACTATAATTTAAAAAAAAAGCTTAATAATTCCCCTTAAAATATGAGTACAGATTAAGGCTGGTTCACAATAAACTGGGAACGGAAACGACAACGAGAACAGGAATGGAAATATTGTTAAAATAAATGTATTTAAATGTGAGCATTCACAATTAACTACTGTGAATACTCACATTTAAATACATTTATTTTAACATTATTCCCGTTCTCGTTGTCGTTTCCGTTCCCGGCTTATTGTGAACCAGCCTTTACTTACATGAAATGTACACATACTACTTGCTTCATTGCCAAATAATCTGCAGTCCCGATACTAAAAGAAAAGTGGGTTCAGTGGGTCGGTCTCCTTGTAGTATATCATTCATGCTCTCAGAGAGGCTTATATTGCCTTGTATTATCATCATATTGGAATATTGCTGTTATGATTCTAGTTCAGTAGTTTTCTTTTCCCATTCATGCCATCTAATTTTCAATTTTGATCTGTTGAGCCAGTTGAAGGCCTTCAATCAATGAAAACAGCATATAGTTTACCTTTTCTCTTTATAGAAGCTTCTTCGATGTCCTCAAATAAATTTGATATTGCTTGCAGAGCTGACCTGCCCTTTCTGAACCCAAACTGTTCTTCAGAATAATATTTTCCGTTCCCTGATTCAATCTGTTTGTGAGGATTTTTGTAAAGAGCTTCTTTCTAAGATGATGCTTCTTGATGGGTCTGGGACGGTACCGGTAGTGTCTTCTTTTCTCTTATACATCACCTTGATGTTCGACATCCTACTCTTCTTGAATCATTCCAATCTATGAACATTTGTTAAATATGATTATTAGAGGAGAAAAATTCGTTCTGACGCTGGGGATCGAACCCGGGTTCTTTGTTCTACGTACCAAGTGCTCTAACCACTGAGCTATGCCAAAGTTCAATCCACAGCACCAGATCGAATCCTTCTCCTCTAATGTTTTCCCTTTGTGGCCTGACTCCAAGTTCGACATATATGTAGACATATATTAAGTCAACTGCCATTATACAAGGAGCGCACTCAATTGAGTGACTTGGTGGCTGGGATTCCACAGTAATATACACTGTTGGGCAAAGAATCTACATTAATAAAATTTGCTCCTGCGCCGGGGATTGACCTGGATCCTTGATTCCACGTACCAAGTGCTCTAACTACTGAGCTATGCTGAAGTTCAATCCACAGCACCGGATCGAATCCTCCTCCTCTAATGTTTTCCCTTTGTGGTCTGACTCCAAATTCGACATATACCGGTATGTAGACATATATTAAGTCAGCTGTCATTATACAAGGAGCGAACTTAATTGAGTGTAGATTGAGCATAGATTCTTTGCCCAACAGTGCATATTACTGTGAAATCCTGGCCACCAAGTCACTCAATTGAGTGTGCTCCTTGTATAATGGCAATTGACTTGATATATGTCTACATATATGTCGAACTTGGAGTCAGGCCACAAAGGGAAAACACTAGAGGAGAAAGATTCGATCCAGTGCTGTGGATTGAACTTTGGCGTAGCTCAGTGGTTAGAGCACTTGGTACGTAGAACCAAGGACCCGAGTTCGATCCCTGGCGCCAGAGCGAATTTTTCTCCAATAATCATTGTTACCATAACAGATATATTCTATAGGACCAAAAATTAATCTTTACGTAGATTTTTTAAATAGTTTGATCTAGGTTCGAGCAAATATATGTTGTGCTACTTTCAGATGTTCATTAAAAATGGCATCCTGCTTGAAACTTTTCTATCTTCAGGTCACTTACTGTATTTACTCGCATAATTCCCCCCCCCCCCCCATGGTTTAAGGATATATTTTTCAGAATGTTATTTTTTTCGCATAATCCCCCTCCCCTTTTACATAAAAAATGGACACATTTTTTCCTTGCAAGAATCTCTTACTGATATGTGAAGATTCCAAATATCACAAAAATACACATGGAGAAACCAATGTCATTATCCATCCATTCTACATAGAAATACACTCTGACAAGGAAGATGATGTGGATTTATTGTCTGATGAAAGTAGTGGAGTGCAAAATACAAGTATGTTTATTTTATTTACATAACTAGGAAGTTAATTTTTATATGAATGTTTTATGTGTGAAGATTAACACCATGATCCAAGCGTAGTCAAGGTCAGGCTACAGTCATCATAATCTGCACACAGTGGTACAAAGAAGAGTGTCAGAACTACCTATAATTACTCATGTTGTGTATATGTTTGTAGTTATTCAGTATTAAACATTAATTTGATTATTACATGAATTATGTCGTGTTATTTATGACCATTTTATTGTCAACATTTTATTTTTGTCATGTAGTTTCTTCTTCCTTAATTTTTTTGCCTCTGAATTTTGAGATAAAGGGGGAAATTACATGCGTAAATACAGTATTTGGATTTGAAGATGCATATACTGATGCGTAGTAATCTGATGCGTACATAATACTTGTAAAATGGATTTAGATATCTGTATTCATGTGTATAAGTTAAGCTTTTTCCTTATGCTGACGAAGTCATGCCACCATTTGCTTGGGTTAGGCACTAGTGACTTGAGCTACTCATAGAGTCGAGTTAAATAATAACAAGTTGAGCACTCTGATTTAATTTATCTATGTCTTTTGAATAATAGTTCAAGAAAACAAATAAACAATAATACAGTGCTTACATTTTATCTACCCTGCTCTGTGCACTGCCACGTCCACTCTACATCTGTAAGTGGGGGAAGATGAAATGTAGGCACTGTATAATTTGTAAAATGATAAAGGAACTGAATTGTTGCTAAGTGTTTGAAACATATGAAAACGTGTCTTCGTGATATTTGCTCTTGTTTTAATAGAGTTTATTTGTATTAAAGTAGTACAAAAATAGTACAGAATTATTACAGGGTGGCAAATATTTCTTAAAAGGAATAACATGTTTAATATGACTACCATTTTTCTTCACCGTCTCTTGCAAATGAACCCTTAAATTTGTCACCATTTTCCACTCCACTCCACTCCACTATATGGGCTCTGAGTTGCACTACATTTTCTGGCTTCCTGTGGAACATATTTTCTTTAAGGAATCCCCATAAAAAGTAATCGCATGGATTAATGTTCGGGCTATGAGACGACCACTTTTTGCCACCCTCATGTCTTTCAGGAAACTGATGCGACATCACACAAACATCAGACACCTCATAACCTGGAAGAGACAGTTTTTTCTCTGCAATTAAAAATTGAATTACAAGTGGTTGTTTACAAAGGGATTCGTTCACAGACTCCATTTTAACAGTTTATTGTACCTCTGCTATCTGTTTATTTGCAATTCTGTACACAAATACGCGAAACTTCAATTTTGAAGCATCTGAAATTTCTCTTTGATAAAGTGCAAACATGTGAGAATATAACTCAACAGTATTTAAAACAGAGCAGAAAAGCTGTTTTAACATTGTTATCATTGTAAAAATATCATAATTACACTATACTCAAGAACATTTGTTTCTCCATTCTGGACGTAATCATACTTTTTCAATATTAAAACCTAATAATTTTGAGTAGTATGGATATAGTGAAACACAACATAGACACACATTTAAATGTTTATGTTTGGGAATTGAAAACATGTCTGAATATATTTATTCCAGTGGAACGGCTACAGACTCTTCATCCTCATTATGTCTATAATTTTTTTTTAATTTTTATTTTATTTATTTATTTATTTTTTTACTCAATGCCACCAGCTTGTCATTCGACATTTCTGGAATTTTCTCCTGGCAATGGCTTATTTGTAACCCACTTCTGAGGTTGAGGCGCCTGGAAGGTAGAGTTATGTTGCCCCGGTGATATTATGATAGGGTGATTATGAATATGAAGTGCTAGGAGAGGTCTTAAATCTAAACTTAACCTAATTTCCAGACCATAGACGAACACAGGAACAATTCCCTTTAAGAAAATGTTCCTGTGTTCTAACCGAGAATCGAACCCGGGACCTCATGAACTGTAGTCGGAAGCTCTGACCCTAGACCGTGAGGCTGGTCTGTCTATCATTCTTAGTACATACACTCAAATTATCTGCTGTGCAGTCATTCATGAACGTGTTGTTTTCTGGACGTAGTGTTTGGAATTTTGTTTACTGAGAATAAATGGTAACTTGCATCATCCATTTTAATTTCGTACCTGTACAAGAAAGTGAATGATGAAGTAAACAGTATATTCATGATTTCACTTAAATCATATTATACATTTGATCACTAATTATTGCAATTATTGATTATGTCTAATATAAAATGTATTTAAGTTCGAAATACCGCATTTACCTGCTTAATGGGCACCCCCTCATAATGGACGCATCCCAATTTTTCGCGTTAAAATTTAAAAAAGAATTCCCTGCATAATAGACGCATAGAGGAATGTGAATCTGTGACAAATGATAGCAGTGATGCTGAACCTGACAGTGAATGAGGTAAGGCTAGTGTTGATAACAATAAAGTGTCTTGTCTTATTGTCGCTCTATTCATTGTTACAAGTTGTCATCTGTTTATACAACTGCTGCTAACTATCGATCGTCTTAAGTGTGATGCAATCAATGTATAAATTAGTCGTGGCCCATATATTGTTACGTATGCTATCGATTATTTCAGCATTCGAGCTGGCATGTGTTTCTTTTTCCCCACGCATAAAGGACACATCCTAGTTTTTTGTTATAAAAATCGAAAAAAAAAAAGTGCGTCTATTATGCGGGTAAATGCTGTAGGTCTTTCACTTTTATCTTCTTTTTTTTTTTTTTTTTTGTTACATTGTTAATAGAAATAAAAACGTTATGGTCAATATAACAGGTTAAAGTCATGATGGTGTATCTCATCCACTAATGTATTGAGGAACTGCTACACTTAAGTAACATATGGGAAATATGATTCCAGCATTTCATAGGTGTTGTGTAGATCACAGGTTACTTTCTTTATAAATGAAAATTGCAGGATTCAGTAGGACATTTCCCTGAGGGGTTGTGAATAAAGGTGGTCTCATTTTAAGTGTATGACAGAGATTGTATAATTCAGTGAATAAGTAAGACATGTAATGTTGTAACATGAGTAAGCTTGTAATATATTCCTGTATACTTCAAAATTTGCATTCATTCTTAATGGTCACATTCAGAAGATCACATTGATAACTAATCAATGATCATTCATTTCCTGAACATATATAAAAGCAGTGATGGGTACTCGTTGCCAGAAAAGGAAACGCTGTGGCGAGATTTTGCACTATTTTTCCTTTTAGGTTCATGTTTACCATACCATCATCCAAAAAGAGGTTTAAAATAAATTTGTCAATTTTATTTTGTTTTAAACTGTTTTATGACAATAATTTGTGTAAACTAAATAATCGCGTCAACTCAAAAAGTCGTTATCTTTGCACTTTCCAAACATAGTACATTTTACGGTTTAATTACATTCAGAAAAACTCATCAAAACTGCTCATCATCACATGACCGTTGACTTAGCGATAATTGAGCAATGTGTTCTGCTGAATGTGGTCATTGTCCTCTCATTTAAAGATTAATGTAAAAATGTTTACATTTCAGATAGAAAATGGAGTTGTGCTGTTAAGTAATGACGCCCTGAAATCAGAAAAGGAGCAGAAACCTGTCCTCGAGATCGATGAAAGTGATGATGAGATTGAATTTAAGGTGCACCCCAATGTTACTAAGGTTATAAAACGCAAGTCGCAACTCAAATCGTCACCTACTGCAAAGAAAATGAAGACTGAAGCAGTGAAGAACGTTTCAAGAACTCCATCTTCCTCAAGAAACAAACAAGAGTTAATAACAGAGATGAAAGTTACTGAATCTGTTGAAAATCAGAGTGGAAAGAAAGAGAGGAAACATACACGAAGCAATGAGGCCAGTCCAGTGTTGACACCAGAAAAGAAGGATCTGATGCTTTTGCAAGGATTTAAGGCCAAGAAGGAGAAAGGAAAATCTTCATCCTTATCTCCCAGTGTGGAAACACGTAAGAATGCTTTGGAGTTAAGTCCAGCTTCAAAGTCACCTACATCCTCGAGAATGAGAAGGAAATCTATTGGAAGTAGGAAAGACAGTGATACAATACAACAAAAACAGGAAGATGTAAAAGAGAATACATCTTTGAACTTTGTTTCCAGCCCAGGGTTGACACCCTCAGAAGAGTCGAAGTCTAAAAGAAAAAAATCTGCAGATACACCATCTGTCAATATTAAAAATCTAAAAAATTCCTCTTCAAAAAAATTTTCTGTAACATCTGTTTCAAAGTCTACCCTAAAGCGCCTTTCAAATTCACCGCCTTTCAGTACAAAGAAATTGAAAGCTGCATCAGCAAAGAAATGAGTTCTGTCACCTCGTCCAAAATCTCTCTAATCGCATCTTTCAAAATCGTCCACTGATGTAAAGAAATTACACCCTGTCTCGGTGAAAGAGATATCGACATCTGTTTCAAAGTCACCTTAAATTTCCCTCTCAAATTTGTCTATCAGTGGTAAGAAAATGAAAAATGCCAAAGCAAAGTGTGTTTCGAAAATAATTGTAATGCCTGTTTTGAAGGTTTCTGCAACTTTCAATTCAAAATCACATCATCTGGATTAAAGCATGGTACAAAGGGAAAAATGATACTAATGTAATGACAAATAGAAGATGCAAGTTATATTAATTTTTTTATTTGTGTAATGTTTGGGTGAATTCACTGAGTAGAATTCACTGTGCTCAAAACTTTCTGTACTTCGACATAGAAGGAGTACCTAGGAGTACCAAAAATTACAACTGTTACCCTAGAAATTGAATGTAATATTCAACCAATCAGACACTATGTATTACAAAAGGATCTAAAAATACATTTAAAATTGCAAGCCTATCCAGATCTCAGATGTTCTTCAAACTGTCAGGTAATATCCTGTGTAATTTCTATAAAATAAACAAAGAAAAAATATCAATTATATCACAGACACCTCATTGCTAAAACTCCAGTTGTGAACGAAATTCCTCCATGGAAATGTGTGATTCCAGAACATAGCATACAAATTCCAGGAAATCATTCCAAAAATGATCCTCCATACATTCTTAAGTTAGATGCCATGGAACTACTCTACAGCACATATAAGGATCACCTTCAAATTTATACAGATGGATCTCTAAATCCTAATAATGGGATATCAGGAGCAGGGTATTATATTCCAAAATATCAAGAAAGTTATTTCATACTATGTTCATCCTCCTCCAGTCTTGACACTGAATAGCTAGCTATTGATGCTGCTCTTCAGTGTGTTACTCAAATTTCTGAAAAATTATTTGCATACTTACCGTCTCCAAGGGGGCTATATTTAATATAGTTAAATATGTACCAAACCTATATGCACATAAAATTATTCCAATTCAGAAACAACTAAGTAAACTAAAAAACTCCAAAAGGAAATAACATTTCATTGGATACCTAGTCATTGTGGTATACCTGAAAACGAGAAAGTCGAAAATATTGCAAAACAGGCAACATATTTGCAACCAAGACTCTTCAAGTGATATCTCTATCCAGTGCTTTTGCTTCAGTAAAGTCTCATTTTATAAACCTATGGATCAACAGTTGGCTCTCTTCTGACAAAGAAAAAATTTTACAATCTGTACAAAAGAAACCAAATGACCTGGAAATGTACAAAAACTTGCCCAAACATGTTCAACCATTTTTAACAAGAGCCAGAACAGGTCACATTGTCACACAATTGTACCTACACCGATTTCACATTTCTGATAATCCTACTTGTCTGTGGTGTAATAATCTTGATGAAGATCTGGAACACATTCTTCTATACTGTCCATCCATAAACCACAAAAGAAGTAAATTAAAATCATCAGTACCAGTTGCAGAAGACACAGCCCTGCAGTATGTATTGACTAGACCCCAACTCTGGCTACTAGCAACAGGCATCTATAATGAACACCAATCAAAATACCCCTCATTTCTCATGAAAAACAAGAACTGAAAAGACTACAGTGGACTTTATGTTGTCAGCAAACAGCTGAATACATTAAGAAGATTGATTGATTGATTGAATTTGATATTCTAGAAATCTGCTTCAGACAATTAAAAGTGATTTTGTTGCCATTAACACTTAATGTACCTTTCAAGCAACTTCTACACCAGTGATCGACAAGATCAGTGCTCTGTGACATCATTCATCTGAGCAATCTTGCTCTGTTTTAAGAATATCAACCTCCAGGGCTCTGAGTGAGCAAAGGAGGGGAGTGTTGATAGCTTCAATTGACAGCTACAGTGAAGGCCAGTACATCTGATTTCATGCACCTGGTAATCCACAATAGTATTTATAGCATTATAAATAATTTAAAACATGGACAGATAATTTATTTAATTGTTTTTAATTCGACTGTACAGGGTGGAAGTGAAATAACCTTGCAGATTGACAGGGACAATAGAGTACTCTTAAATGAATAGGAAACCTATATTACGTTTCGTGATTAATTAGAAAATTAAGTTTGAAGTTTCAGCAGTCCAGCAACATCGCCATTAACACACTCTTCTCGTGATACAGATGTAAGAGGTCAGTGAACTCGGTGGTCTCACTAGATGTGCTGTCGCACCATGTAGTGGCTTGAATTAAGAGGTTTCTAAAATTAAATTTACACGAAAACCACCCATACTATTGAAATATGCCAGAGGGATAAATTATTCTTTATTAGTTTTCCTATCAATATGGTAAAAAATCATGATCCTACTCACAATAGTTGCCAAATAAGAGGTTGTTAAAAATTTGAGGGAACACATTTTTTTAATGAAAAAATTATTAACTTTGCACCAATATGATATTATGTATATTTCGGAATATGTATTATATGTCTTTCTCGTGTTAAATTCTATTGTACCTGGTTGTTGCTGGTCTTGGCACCTTTTGTTTTGTTTCCTGTGGGGGTGTGTTTGTGTAGTGTAATGTGGAGTCAAAGAGTGGTGTGTATTCTGAAATTGAGTTGTGTGTTGAGAATTCTCCACATTACACTACACAAACACACCCCCACAGGAAACAAAACAAAAAAAAAAAAAAAAGGCGCCAAGACCAGCAACAGCCAGTTCTGAAGAAGCTCAATAACAGACCGAAATATGTTAACCAGGTACGATAGAATTTAACACGAGAAAGACATATAATACATATTCCGAAGTGATATAGTGTTAAAAGTTGTGTAATCAAGATGTATGATATTATAGTTTTTTGTTACATATAACAAGAACTATTCGCTCTGAGAATCTGCAAGGCTATTTTACTTCCACCCTGTATATTGATAGTGGAATTTCTATGAACACAAATTAAAACTATAAACTGGAATGAAACATATTATGTAACAGTTTGTCTTTCAATTGTTGCACTGACACTGCCAATCATCTCCCTTCAGTAAATTGAACTTCTTGACATTCTGAAGTACCTCACAACAGACTGAACTCTTTTCCTTTGCCATTACCCCCATACTCCACAAATGAGAATAAATATTCCCACATTGATAAAGATTATATAGAGGTTAATGTTCTTTTACTAGTCACTCCTGTATCTCTGCCATGACATCCACTCATTTAAACGTACAGGCAATGTATAGATTAAATCAGAACTTAAACGAATTTTCCCCTAACTACCAATTATACAAGCTTGCCTTTATCCCATTGCTCTGCTCCTCTTCAGGTGCTCATCTACACTGAACTTGGTTCGATGTCATAACTGCATAATCTGCTGACCACTGTTCTACGCAATTGCAATATTCGGTATTCTAAACTACACAATTGCAATATTCGGTATTCTAAAATCATTAAAAATATATTAACAATGGATTGTACCATAATTTTACTGTTTGTATATAAGTTTGTTACTTGAAGCAGTCATGGATATAATTTTCCATTATGCACGGAACACTGAACACGCAATATTTTGTTTACTAGGATGTCCGAATAGAAGGGGAAATATAAACTATGACCTGCATCTCCTTGTTATGAGCAGTGACTGTTTGTTATGAAACTTTAATAAATATACACAGGGAGCAACTTAAAGGTTATATTAATTTTTCTGTATACGTGTACTAAGTGTGCAATATGAACTATTGATACACAGACATATAAATAAAAAAAAAAGGTAAAAAAACTGTGATATACATTTTTTAAATACATAGGAGGATCGAAAAATAACCCACAACAATTTTTTTCTAGCAAACTATTTAATAGGTAAGCAGAACGAAATAATGCACAAGAAAGCTACAGGTTTTACCTACGTATATTTCAGTACAGGAACCAAGTCTCTCAACACATTTCTCCCATCGTGACATCAGATTCAGTACACCTCGTTCATAAAGTTATATTTTCTGGATGTATAGCTACCTGCGCATGACTGATTCCACTTCTTCATCTGAACTGAAGCGTTGGCCTCATAGGAATTTCTTCATTGGTCCAAAGAGGTAAAAGACAGTGCGAAGTCTTGACTGTAGGGTGGGTGATTGCCTATATTTCACTCAGACTTTTTCGTTTTACTCATAGAAAACAGACTACACAAGTAGACAATGCTAGCACACATGCCATTTTTACTCAGTAGTTACTGCTTATTGCGCTAGGGTGACACCTGATTGAGCCATTACTGTGTGTAGTGCAAGATTCGAACTGTCTGCCAACGTTGAACATCCTAACCAAAATAGTATTCCGTAAAAAAAATTTTTGTGTGTTACTTTTCAATCCTCCCTCGTATAACACTAAAAAATATAAGAGAACTTAAATGTTTGTAAATGAGATATAGCACGCATTATATATTTATTATTACATCAATTACTTAATATATGTTATTCTCATCATCATCATCATCATTGTTCTCAGTGATGTTTATTTCTACATATGCAATGTCTTGAAAGTTGGGTTCAAAATCTGAAACAGAAATTCTTAGTTCAGCAATTAAATGTTCATTGCCAGTCTCTATCTTGTTTTACATTTCCCATAACTTAACTTGGAGAGAACTGTTCACAGTTGTATGTGGAACCAAACATGGATGCTATATTTGTAGCAAGTGTATGTAGTTTAGGTTCCCAATATTTAATTCACAGGTGTGGGTGCTCGTGTGAAGGGGATTAAGTCAATATTACTCACTTTTCAGGAGAACAAAAACAAAGTTTGTACCTTTCTCATAAATGAAGATGTAAATATTTTTACATGAATATTGACCGTAAATGTCAAAATATATGTTTCTTTGGCTTTTGATACATTCATTCACAATATTCATCAAATGGCGCGAAGTAATTAATTAATATTATTGTGTAATCACTGACATAACCTCTTTAGTACAATGAAACTGTAACTTAACCCATTTGGTTCAATCATTTTATTGAGAAAATTAGCAATATAGAACAACAAGAGATCAATGTTTGAATTACATAAACTAACTGAATGCTACAACAGTATAAATATTAAGCAAAAGTATCATAATAACTTAATTGACAATTACTGAAAATATTTCAATAGTTTATTTTGATGTTAAAAAAAAATGAGTCCTTTTTCTTTGATGGAATGAATAATGACTAAGAATGTTACAGCAATCCAATTATAAAGTAGAACATGTCAACAATGCCATCTTGACAGCATTTAAAACTCTTCTGTTTCATCTTCGTCTAGAAGAACATCTGGTGAAAATTCCCCATAAATCTTGGGAATGTAAAGAATAGGATCTTCAGAATCCTTTTTCTTGTTTACTTTTGCTCAGAGGGCCATCACATATGGAAAATTGTATGGGCTCAGTGGTTTTACGGCCTCTATGGTGGTAGTTCAGTTTCTTAAAAGGAATCTCTTCATTCAGATCCGTTTTTACTTTGCCAGGTAGTTCCTTCCTTGTTGATAATGAAAGCATCGGATCTCATTTCACACAAAATTGTTACCATCAGAATTCTTCTGTCCTGACTGTAGCACTGTATGTAGGAGGGCTGCAAAATCATAAAAATCTGATTGTTGCATCTCTGTCACTTTGAATAGTATGTTCTTTCCGCACGTTCTAATTAGCTGATATCAGTCATTAGAGTGGTATATTTGAAACATACTTGTTTTCTTCTTTTTCTCAATACCTGAGTGGTCCAAGTCACATCTCAAATGGGTGTAACCCAGAATCAGCAGTTTGTGGTCAATCTGCTTTATTTTCCTGTTTTCCATTGTCATGAATACAAGAAACACAGCCACCATAAGACTATATTTATTTTGACCTCCTGCTGTACCGAAATAGAACGACTTGTTCTAACCTATTGTTTTCATTTGAAGAACAAATATTTGTATATACAGGATGCAATTTGATTTGTCCTCCTTTCGGCTATAGTTTCTTGCCACATATAGCAGTGTTACAATAATGAATTGTCAAATTATATGTCCATAATTGCCTTTTACTTGATTTGGTGTTGGTAGGCATTACTGCAGGTCGAAAACTACAGTTTGCTTCTTTTGACTCTATTTTGACTTGTCAGCTGCTTTGGATAGGTATGCTTTGTCAGCATTATCTTGATGTATTCTCAAAGCATCTTCGATGAGCTTTTGATCTTCTGGAGCTCCAGGTAGCTGCATTTGAAGCTTGTCATACCTCCACATGTATCTTTAATTTGGTATTTTTGTTGTGATATTCAGTAGATGAAATATTTCTCATACTTGGGATGTCCAACAGGATTGATGTTATCTGGCTGTTTTTTTATATTCCTCGCACAGTTTCTTCAATGTATAGTAGGAAGGTAAGTATTGTCACAAAATTGTTTTGTTTACTTATTATTCTTTATGAATTGATTAGTAGGCCGATCTATCGAACCCTTATTTAGGGCAGCTTTTGTTTATACAAATTATCTATCTTCTCTGAAACATGTCTCTTGTAATGACTCTCTTATTTTGGAACATAGTCAATGTGCTGATGAACTCTCGCAATAGCATTCTCAGACTACTTATTTGAAGAAGGATGTACTCCAGAGAAGTTATATTGAGGCTCGCATTTTATGAAGATTCATTTCCAAGAACTTTTTAGACTCCCCTAGAGTTTTAGGAAGTAGGATTTACTATCTATTCACAGGTGGCAATTATAAATCACATACCTAAACTTTTGTTTACTAGGAGATAGAGTCTTCCTTTATACAGTGGTTAGTTTTTTGCATCGTACAAGTCTCACACACATTCGATCCTTTTATCATAGAACTGCAATCTAAATACTCTCGGAAAATTTTCTTCCTTATATCGTTCTTAAAATGAGATGAACACTTCATTTTACATTTACCTAAAAATTTGCATTCCCTTGAAGGAACAATTTTGTCTTTCTCAGTAACATATTCTACACCCACGTTCCTTTTTCTCTTCCTATCTTCATTTGCTTTTCTAGTGATCTCTTTAGGAGCTTTTCGTTTCATCTGAGCAGGCAGAACTACAGTTTTCTCACTCAAGTCGTCAGACTTTATTTCCATTCATCCTTTTGTCATTACAAACCATTGGCACATGCTGATGGAGCTCCTTCTGAGTCTGGAGAAGACATGTTCATATCAAAGTCTTGTGGTATAAAATCAGGATCAATATTCGAATCTTCACTATTAAATATGTCTAGAAATTCCTCGGGTACATCAGGTAGAGGGCTGCTACTTGAATGGGGAAAGGTTAACAAATGGGAGTTGTTACTATAAAGGCAACAATGTTCATTACATTTTAATTGGTTATTTAAGGACGCTGTATTAGCTACGAGATTATTTAGTTTTGATGTAATTTTTTTATTACAGGATGATATTTAGCATAGTAAGTCCGACGATTCGCCATAGCTTGTCTGACATTCGCCTTACAGTAGGGGAAAACCTCGGAAAAACCTAACCAGATCGCAAACATATTGTAGCAACTACTACAGTTCTGATGATAATACTTTGCTTTAATTTTCTCCTGTTGCCAATCATATATCTGTACATTATGTGGACATGTCAATCAGTTAAAAGGGGATAAGTCAAAATAACCTCCCTCACAAATACAATTCCATGGTACGAACAGTGTTAAGTCAATTTACCCCATTTCACACATTAACGTCTGCATGCAAAAAGAGATATGTAAATTTGTCTCATTTGGCACTGAACATAACTGCTTTGTCACAAAATATGGAGCACTGCAACTCCATCATTGATGGAAGAATCACATAACTCTTTTAACACTAGAAGGAAGTAATCGTGGGAAGTTAAAATCTGTACTTATCCCATTTTAGCCAGTTTCAGACTTAACCGTCTTTACACGAGTACCAGCGAATTATGCCCAGTTGTTTCAAAATTACATACCTGTTACATTGACATATTTGCCTTTCAGGAAAGTATCATTCTGTAAGGATGCATTAAAATTTAAAAAAATAACTAAGATTTTAATAATAATAATAATAATAATAAAGTAATAAATTTCTCCAAAATCATTCCAATGCACTTTTAAATATTAGTAGGAACTGAAATTACCAGACATATATCTCTTATTCAGCATTGCAGCAAAGAGATGTTGCCATTTTAGGGTCTTGGGTTTTAAGGATTGCTGTTTGCTTTACTTTCGGTCTTTTTACATCTTTACTTGTGAGATACAATAGTCTGTGCTGACTGTGGGCACTGCGACTGCAGTATTTGTTCTGTTATATTGAATTGGGAGAAGCAACTATCACACGTGATCAGATTTCTAAGGTGATGCAATTATAAGGAAAATCCCTCCATTACGCAATCGAATTGTGTAAGCAATCTGCAGTAAGTTTTCGATTATAGACTATAACTACATCGTAAAAAAAAGTCTGTTCGAAAACAGAAAAAGGCAAAAATGGAAGAAAAAAAAAAGTAGAACATTTCCTAAGACCAAAAATGCAAAATAAAAGTAGGCTATATTGGTGGTTGTTGAAGTGAAACGAGTTTATATTGCATCCTGCATTATCTGTGATGTCTCAGAAAAAAGGTGTTATTTGATCAACTTCAAAGCCCTAGTTATAAGAAACGTCGATATGGGAGAGGAGCCAGCATGTAAGTGTCGACCTTGATGACCATGGGGTGTGTTGAGGCACACTATTGTGGGGTCACCACACTTTTCTGTTATAATGGACCAGTTTTCTGTCGGTTATTGGACAATACTGAAAAATGCGGAAATTACACTAGTGTAAAAAATCCGAAACATGAATGACAGAAGGAAAATTACGCGAGGAAATACAATAGTAATTTGTTTCACAACTGCTTTGTCTATCAGTAACTTCATTAGATCCGTTGGGTATTGAACCCTCATTTCTCTTTTGTGAAATCGTTGGTTACTGACTGAACTGCAGATAATCTAATGCTCTACTGAATATGTGTAGAACAGACAAAGTGAACTGGCAATATCTTACGACTCAAGCACTCCTTTCGAAGTTGGGAACTATGTTGAGTAGTGTAGGTAGTACTAACCCAAATAATAGGTGTGCAATTTAAACGGTAAGTTCAAAGTAAAACTCTTAAGAAACACACTATATTAGAAACTAAAATTGCTGCTTTGTTGAAGTGACATTCTGTCATTGTAAAGAATAAATTAAACTTTTCAGAAATGGGATTCAACTCTCTTTGGGTGGCAGAATATCAGAAAGATCTTAGTTGACTGTCTAGTGTCATTGGAAAATAACTACTTAATTAAAATGCAAACAATTTCTATTTGTAGTAGTTTATAACTTCATGAATTACGTTTTATTAGTTTTTAAATTATATCTTTGTGAAACCACGAAGACATGGTGGAATTTAACTTCCCAAGTTGTTACTTCATCATTGTTTCTGTCCATGGTATATGCAGTAAATAAGGCACAATTTTTAATGCTACAGGAGATCACAGTTGTGTGTTTGAGTCTCACCCACAGCTCAGATGTTCGTCCATTGTCATTGTGATACTCAGTATTGTGCCAATTCCACATTGTGGGAGTCAACCATTGTATATTATCATGTTGAGAGAAAAGCCCAAATATGAACTGGCCAACACACTGCATGAGCTTTAAATTCCATGGAGTGATTGTATTGTTTTACTGTACTTAATATAAAGTTGCAGGTTGGTTGTAATTAACTTGTTGGAAGAATAATGTGCATTGTACAGGATCCGGGATTTGGTTCTGACGAGTTTCAACATGTTGTTGTAAAGGGACTATAAGGTTTAAAAGTTAAAAAATAACACAGTATGTAGAATAATTCAATTTATTGGAATGTCTACATTTTTTAAAATTACACATTTCAAATAATCCCCTTGGTATCTTATGATCTGTTATAATCTTACACGAAAATTATTCATGTCACTTTGCACTAAACCTGGGGTTTCATTGATTTCTTGCACTTCATCCTGTATCCTGTTCTTCAGATCCTGGATAGAGCGTGGTCTGGTTTGAAACACTCTTGCTTTGAGGTAACCGTATGGTGTGCTGTTTCTGCTGCAGTCATAATTGGTCCCTATTTTTTCGAAGATGGAAATGAGAGAGCTGTTACAGTGAATGGTGAATGGTATCGACAGATGTTACAGACATTTAGAGGCGCACTAAACAGGCATGACATGTGGTGTCAACAAGATGGGGCTACGACCCATACTGCCAGAGAGACGCTGCGGTTGTTGAGAAATTTCTTCCCAGGACGTATAATTTGTCAGTTTGGAGATATCAATTGGCCGGCTCGATCCCCAGATCTAACAGATCCTGACTTCTTTTTGTGGGGACACACACTATCCAGGATCTGACGTACAGGATACATGCTGAAGTGCAAGAAATCAACGAAACTCCAGGTTTATTGCAAGCTGTCATGAACAATTTTCGTGTAAGATTACAACAGGTCATAAGATACCAAGGGAATCACTTGAAATGTGTAATTAAAAAAAAAAATGAAGAAATTCCAATAAATTGCATTGTTCAAGCTATATACTGTGTTATTTTTTTAATTTTTAAATCTTGTAGTCCCTTTACAACAGCATGTTGAAACTCGTCAGAACCAAATGCCAGACCCTGTATACGATGCTCAGAATTATATTGTTCTGATTGTTGTACTCACACTAACCAGCAAACTGTCATTGGCAGCATCACTCAAAATAATAAGATTGTGGTGCTCATGAAATTTTGTATTTGTTCCACATTGTATATAGAAACTATCCTATAGCAGTCTAACACTTTTAGCTGCATGGTTAGTGTGTTAGTCTTTAACGATGGAGATGTTATGGTAATGGTGCAGATTGCTCATTTGCTCTTGTTTTCCTTGCCATTAATACATCAAACCTTCATTATTATCTCTTTACTACTTCTCTATGATTACCTTGTCAGTCATATAATATATAAACTACAGCAGAGCTCCGATTCTGTCAAGTGTCTGTGGGAGACAGTGCACCGTGTCAATATGCTATCCGCCGAGTTCATTATCCTGGTAATATGTGATCCATAAAAGAAGGCTCGTACACTCGATTTTCATCACAAAGTAACAGAAGTGAGCTTCGAATCTGCTGAGTTGCAACAAATTTGACTAACAAACATAAGTGGTTAGCCTTTTTCTGTTTAATATTACATATAGTGAGGGTCACATAAGAACAGTTCCTAAATAGCAAATATTGCCGTCTTGTCAGTGTTGCCAACTGATACCAGATATCACACAATCCTATGTATACTAAATGACTTATTTACTTACTGTACTTTATGTTGGAAGGTTATTCTAAATTCAATAATTTGTAACATATTTTCGTAGGCAAACTGTGTGGGAAAGGGATCAACATGTCAAGTATGGCAATGCGAAATTCATTGGTTTGACTAAACAATTAACTCACGAGACCTAACCTAAAAATATATTTTGTTTGACCACATGAAATTATTAGTACTAACTCCGAAAACTTACCTGACTATAGTCTTGAATTATACCACAATGCAACACATAAAATAACTTATATGTATTAATATTAATACTGATATTAATTAATTATTAGTATGTTCAAATTTCACTAACTTCCAGTAACCGGCTCAGAAATCTAGTACAATTTTAATTTCATGGAACTCCAGTACCAACCATTTATAGTATTTGTCAGTATCGAAATTCGAAACGAAGTTGGCAAAAGAAAATTCAACCTGCAAACTAGAAAATCATCACAATCCACTAGCATATGCAGTAATGGGGGGAAAATGGTTAGGTTTCACCCTTGGGGTATGAAGTAAGCTGACCCAGACTATAAAATAGAGCATAGCTTAATACGCAGTTCCTTGAAGAGCATCTTATTGGGGTTTAACCTAATAATAATAATAATAATAATAATAATACATTTTCGCGTTGTGCCCTGGTACTATTTTATTTATGACTACTCCCCTGGTTATTACACCTGATTGACTAGTTTCGACGTTATTTCCATCATCTTCTGAATCCTAAGTGCTATAATGTGAACACAGTGAAGTCATTATTTATTTAATTAAAATAACTTAATAGTTCATCAGCAATTACTGGAATTCTGAATCTGGCAATGAGGAGGAGGGTGGTAGAATTAAACAGAAAGATATTTAACTCATTGTAATCATATTGAAATAGTAACTTCTCTTTCATAGAAAAACACGTAGTTTTGCTGAAAACTGTTGCATATTCATTATCATAACTGTTACTGTTAAATTGTTTCAGCTGCTTTGGCAGTCTGCCCCATTTTTTATTACTGTAATAATTCCTAAAAATAGAAGTTAATACTGTACATAGAATTAACATTGTAATAGACGGTAGATGATTAATAGAAATTGTTACAGTATTTGTTGTGAAATACCATATGTACAGAATTTAGTGCCAGATTTCCTTTTGGAGCTCATCTAGCACATGAGTTAGAGGATAGATTTCCTTTTGGATCTCATCTAGCACATTGAATTAGAGGATATGCATGCAAACAGTATTTGTACCTGTTATATTAGGACAAACATCTGCACATGCCACAGGTTAGATTGTTGTTGGTGTTGAAAGATCAAACCAATAATTTTGAAGTGGTCAGAGTAGTGGCTACATATGTGTGTATGCATAAGAAAAGGGACCAGTTCCCGACACAGATTTCGAGATAATTGCAATTGAATTTTTTTTTTAGTGTGTAAATTAGCCATGATATAAGTTTTCAGAGTTGGAGCACTGGAAATGGCTAAAATGGCTAAGAAGACAAGGGACATTTTCCACTGTGTAATGTTTTCCTCTTTACTAGGCTATAAATGCAATATATATATATATATATATATATATATATATATATATATATTAAATAATCTATTCTATAATCAATAGACAGACTTATCACTGTATCTCCTAAACCCCTGTGTGTAGTTTTCTGTTAATTCTTATTCGAGAGATAAGATGGAATTTTTCGAATACGAACATTAAGGCAAAGGAAAAGGGGAGGTAGTAATGTTAAAAATTCACTGATTTATGTTTTGAAACTGCAAACATACAACCTTTAAATTTAAAACAAAGTGGAATTGAGTTACACTTTTGAGGACCCCCCAACCCAAAACTTATCTCCTAAGGGAGTGAAGAGAAGAGAAAAGGAGGGAGGGAGTGAATTGAAAGTTTTTAAAATTCACTAATGTATTTTGAACTAGCTGACATAGAGGCTTAAAATTTAAAATGAGTGTTACTGTCTACAATTTGGGTTAAACATTGTTGAGAAGCTTTTAAATAACATCCCCTAAGTTACTGGAGAGATGGCAGAAGAGGGTTAGAAATCTCATGTTTTCTTATCTTCACAAAATTGAATATCTGGAATTTTTTCGATTCACAAGATAAAAATATGATTCTATTTTGTTGTATTTTGTGTGTAGAAAAGAATAGGAATTGAAGGAGGTAGCTCTACTGTTTTAAATGTTTCGAGAACTGAAAAAAACATTTGAAAATTTGAAATTTCAACTTGCGTGAAAATAATGTTTCAATAAATTTCTTTGGGGTTTTTACACATTCACTCAAAAATATCTCTTCTAGATGGTCTGGCACTGTTTGTTGGAGCTACCTCTTTATTGGCACAAAATCAGTGATGCGCTAATATCTAAGGAAAAGATTTTGCAAAAAAAAAAAAAAAAATACCCTTTTTACTATTGAATATGGAAAAACTTAAATGGAATTACAGTGATTCCTTAGTTAGATGAAAACAGACATTTTTTCACTCATCAAATTCACCTTCTGTAACATCTCTGCAGCATTGTCTGCTCTCAGACTATTGTAGAACCACATCCCATTTTGTGCAACACATTTGCGGGCTAGTTCCATCACATCATTACATTTGACAGCCTTGAGTGGTAGGGAATCGTCTGTCGTATGCTCGATGCAGGTTATCTGATGTCTTGGGATTAAACATTTTCACTTTTCGGAGAGGTAAGTCCAACATACTCACTGCATAGCATGTATCCTCCATCGATTTGAGACTTCTCATATGTAAGAACTTTACATTTTGTGATGAATAATTTTTCTCTTTTACTTCTGTTAAGAACGATAAAAGTAGTTTTCAGGAAGAAATCTTTCAACACATCAACAAAGTTATAGGTCATTCCTTGATTCATTTCTGTTCTGGAAAACTTGTTGCTGGTCTTCTCTATGAATGTGGTAGGTAAAACACTTTCACCTTTCTCATTCGCTTTTCGATTTTATCAAAAGCAGTCACAGGGTATAAATCTGTGTCCCGGTTGTGGGATTGTGTGAATGATTTATTCAGACGCCCACATTTCACAAGGTAAAATATGTATTGTGTCAAAGTGTGGTTCTTATTTTGGGATACACAGTTTGAAAATAAATAGAGCACTTTTACATCTTCACTCAATATGAAGTGTATAAAATGGTATAAAAAGCTAGTAGGTTCGTATGTGATTCTTACCTACAGACTCATCATATATGTAAAAATAGTGTTGCCCTGATTTCGCTGACGAAATCCTAAGTTATAAAACCAATATTGCGTTTTATAAAAAGCATCTCCTGAGGTCACTTTTGGTAGCAGCATGTTTTGCTCATAATCAACTCAACTAGCATTTTCAGCTACATATTTCTTGTACCAAAAGAAACTGTTTATTTTTTTGCACAAGATGAGACATGGAATGCTAAAACCACCAAAAGTGTCGCTACATCCTTTTGCAGCAAACCCTTCAATTGGTGAGAAATTAAATTTGATATCTAGGGTGGTGGGGGGGGGGGGTTCGAACTGCGAAGTATAAATATGGAAATGTGTGCGAATTAAATGTGGCAGATTCGGTACTTTAATTATATACAGGTTTAACTGTAAGTAATGTCATTAAATTCAGGGGGTTATTCCTTGAGACTGATATGTATATCTATTATCAGACAGTACATCTCACGTGACGATATGTATCAGAGGAAGAACAATTGTTTGTATGCATCTGAAGTCTGATTAGTGTAATGTGTAGCTAATCAGCGATGTATGCAATGGAGGGGGAAAGGAACTGGCCACTCTAACCCATTATCTCCTGGCCTAGTTTCCTCAGTGGTGCCATGTTGGTATCACTTGCGAGGTTCAGACCTATCTTCGGATAGTTGACTAAACAACAAACAATTTCTTCAGATATTTCAAACAAAGTTTAATACAATTTTGCTTCCTTTTTGAGATAAAAATTGTTTTACATGAAACATTTCATAGTGTGTTTTGGGAAAGCCAAATTAAGACGGAAAATCTGGATGTTTGTATGGATAAACAGATGATCAGATGAAACATTGAACTACATTTCTATTTACAGTGAAATCTCTCAATAGCAGACACTCTGGAGTATTTTCAAACTGTCCACTATGAAGAAGTGTCCGTTATACAGAAAAAAGAAATGCAGTGAACTAAAATAAGTTCAGTACAGTACATGAATGTTACACACTACATACGCAGCTATATATGACATTGACAATAGATAATAAAATAAATATGAAAAGTTAAAGGATATTAATACAGTATACCTCTCTATGTTTTAAGAGTCTGATACTAAAATTGGTACTTTGGAGGCTCTTTGAATCTTAGTTTCTAAATGAATTTCTACTTCTGAAATCATTAAATCCTTCTGCATCTCTATTATGAATGAAGTTTGACCCCGTTTTTGTCAATTAATGTCCATTTTTTACGCATTTGAGACATTTTAAAGGAAAATCAAATTGCGTGAAACTGAAACTCGAGATCACACAAAGACAAAAACAACTGCTCACTTGTAACTTATACAGTACTTATTTTATGGTGTCTGCGTTCGTTGCTGAGAATGTCCACTGTTGGGAAGAGTTTTCTCTATAAGACCCAATGTTATTTTGCAAGGGAATTTTTAGATGTCCGTTATTGAGAGATATCAGCTATTTAGAAGTGTCTGTTAAGGGAAGTTTCACTGTATTTTGGAAATTGAGAGTTATATAAATGAAACAGAAAATATCATTATCAGTATAACTGATGCATATAACTAAAATTATGAATATTTAAATAATAAATTTAGAAAGCTGTATACTTGAAAATAGATTTTTCTTTATTAAGCATATGACTTCACTTTTACAGTTATTATCTTCCTGAATTGACTAATTGAGTAGCTTAATATCAAAGACGGACATCTGACCTCAAACGAAATTTAGATAGCTGTGGTTTTTATACAATTTTTCATGCTCTTTCCAGTTATAGTGAAACCATATGAAAACTCTAACACTACATTTATAAAATAAATTGTGTTAAATATTACAAAGAACACTGTGAATTAAAAAATAGCCTCTAGATCAAAACTATGGAGACGACAGATGTCCGTCTTTGATATTAAGCTACTCAATTCTTTCAGTGCTCACATTGAACCAATATTGTAGAGTTCGAAAATAACTAACTCATTATCAGACAACTGATCATTTTTCATATGCACACACTCATATGTTGCAGAATGTAGTGAGTTGACAGTAGCTTTCTTAAGAAGTTTCACATTTCTCTGGTATGGATCTCACTCTTTGTAGCTCAGTATTTCATCTTTGACACAGGTTGACATTTCTCTTCAAACATCTACATGTGTTATTATGTTATGTACAAGATCATTTGTTTGCGAAAGGAAATATACTTTGCAGTTTCAAGAAAGGTACTTTCGAATATCAAGTGTAAATTTACCTTGTTTATATTTACATTTGCTCATTGAATCTCTTGAGTCGGAAGGAATACTATTACTTTATGATGAACTGCAGTGCCATGATTGTTATTAATATAAATCGTTTTCTTATACAAGAGTTTTGTTTGTATTATGTAAATTTTATTTTTTGTTAAAATTTATAAGCTGGAAATTGTACACACTTTCCAAATTTATTGTATAAAACAGTAATATTTGTTGCACAGACTTATTTTAACCAAACAGGTGTTATATATCCCAGGCATGTATGTGCATACAGAGTTGAATTTTCATATTAAGAGTTGGTTACATATATTTACACTCTTTACTTTATATTACATTCTATAGTAGATAGTTCTTACCTTCATTATTTTTTCTTGGTAAGAGATCATGACTTAAAATGATAATAAACATCTTGAAGTGGAATATGATAAACAGTTGCGATCATTTCTAACTTTATTACAGAACTATGTTTTTGTTCAGTGTGGTGTGAATAAGTATGGACAGTTGTTTTTGATAAAATTATCTGAAGTCATTTAACTTGTACAAAATTCTGAGAGATACTTATTAATAGTTCTTATATGAGCATTGTTTTGAAATATGTTAATTACAGAAAGAAGTGTACCGGTATTAAGAAGTGAAGAGGAAAATCTTGCAGAAGTTAAACACAGATCTTTGAGCACACATAATTACAAAATAATGAGATAGGATCAGTAATTTCATGGATTAGAGCTATTGTCGAGATCAGTGATAGTTAAAGCATCTTTTGCACATCATTTATAGTTCCATCGCTCTAATTTCCGGCAGCCAATCACATTGCAGGTCGGCTACATTTAAACGTGTGCATCTTGTGATTTGCTGATGAAGACGTTATGTATTTCCTAAGGCCCGCCATTTTGGCTGTTTCGTTGGCATTTGCAGAAAGCACATGAGGACATTATTTGCCGCTCAATTATTTGCTGAATTACATCGCGTTTGATTTATTATCATAGGAACTACGACATGATAATGTTTAACGGTGTGGCAAATAGATCCCTCGTCTGATAGCTTGGCAACGAAAGAACAAAAATGGCGAATGATACTACCTACCTAGACTATAGAGCCTTGATATCCTAAGATGTAAACAAAGAGGAGAAGTCACGCCGGAAATAAGAGTGTTGTGACTATAGTTAATAATTTCCCCCAATCTGCAGTGTATTGTCAGTATTGGTTCAATTACTGGGAAAGTTTTTAAAAGCTTTCTCAGGGTCTACTGCAGCTGTAATAACTTCCCATGCTAAGAGAGCGTAGACCAACGAAACTGGTTTTTCACTTGAGGAAACTGGAAATAAATCACAAGATGTGAAATTGAAGTACGAAGGATGTAGTATTTTGTTTAGTAATCTGACTGAACAAGAACAGACTAATGATACCAGTATTTGCATAGTGGACTTAGCCACTACCACTGTTACAACTTCACATGGCTAATATTGTGTATACAATGCTTTCTGAAATGAAATTGTTAACTACTACATGTGGCTACGATACATAACCTCTGTATATATTCTTCTGAGAATGTCTTCATTATTTGGAAGCATCGGTACCAATTTACCAGCATTGGTACCAGTTATTTACATGCCATGTACCATAAAAAAGTAAGAATCACATTTTTAATTACAAAATTCATATTTCTGTTCTTTATTCAATGATAATTTCATTTCACACCTTTATAACCTAGTGTAATGTATGGGGCCAAATATTTCTGTTATATGTATCTTGTAACTCACACAGTTGCCACGTTTTTCATCCAAGCTGTATTTATTTATATATTGGTGATTGTCTAGAAGGCCACTCAATTTGAAGATTACCAGTGAGTTATGGTATTTTAATGAAAAGACAGATGTGCTCACTTATGATGATCATTTCAAGTTTCCTTGTTAATAGCAGACCAAAAATGAAAATAGAGATGAAAGAATATTAAATCTTATGATGACACAAGGATGTAAATTGAAGTTTCACAGAACTCTCATGTCACACAGTCAGAGATGCAACCAGGAGAAATAAAAATGGAAATAAAGAGTGAAGTGTACATTATATTCCTCTGGTGAGGGTCGAATGTTCCAAAGTGTTATACTCTCATTGGGACATGAGGTCTTCAAGAACTATAGTTCAGTATATGACAATCACATATTTACATTTCTAAGTGACATATGAGAAAATTGTACAGTACTGCAATTTGTAAAAAAAATTGCAACAACTAATTTAACTTCCCTTGTTCTCAGTGTAACTAACTCCTCGCTATATTTAAAAAAAATTGTCCGACATAACCTTAAAATTTTTAAGGAATATTAATTTACATATGTATCTAGCATACATTGAATGAAGTTTTAAAGAAAATCTAAAACAAAAATGCAATTGAAAATGATTTATGATAGTAATAAAATTGAGTATGAAATATTTGTACGTAGGATTGTAGCTATATAATTATTCAATATTTAATTCTCATTTTTTATAAGATGAGAATTGAAAATAATGACCTCTGAATGTTAATATTAATAGATCAGATTTTTTATTCAAGTTACTTGAGCGAAAGCCAATCTTAAACAGTACAAATATTCAGCAATGTTCAAATTGATGTGTTTCTTTATAGTTTGTTGTTATGTACTTATGTAATTCTGTTTGTATGTAAAAATAGATTGTTTCTTGAAAATAACAACAAATGTAATATGCTATAGCATTAATAAACATGTAGCTTTCAGTAGTGTAATTTTAATCTCCTCTCTCTTGATCGGGAAGATAGATTTATAAAATAATGTATGTGAATATATTTATATACCTAACTCTTAATTAAGAGTGATCGATTTTGTGGAACAGTTGGTTCATGTAGGCTAGTCATTATGGACAAAACAGTCATATCCTCAGTGATTTATGGTAGACTTTTCATATTCTACAGTGCCATATTCCACAGAATTCAGACTGCATGGACCTGGAAGATAGGGCAAACATGTCTTGCAGCATCTACACTTACCTATAGATATTGTTGGAAATGCTGTTATTTTTGCATCTATACATTGTTCACACAACAAAGTTTATCGTATGAGATTGATGCTAGTTCCCTCATATTATTCTCTTAAAGGATTACTTTCATCAATGGCACAACCAGAATTCGGTTCTGGGAAGAGGGGGTGGTTTGAAAATTGTTTTCAGAAACTGACTATAATATGTACAGTAACAAAATTTTAATGTTTCATTACTTATAATTGCAGTTTGAATGAAACAGAATTTCTCATGGGATTAAATAATGATACTTATATTATGCAACTAGTTAGGTAATGATACTGCTATTACCTAACTAGTTGCGTAATGTGAACCACACATTAAATTAAATTCAATGGAATTTGTTTTATTTATTATAAACATTAATATCAGTCTTAGAAAGTTCGTACCAAAACATTGTTTTCAGATTGTATGCAGCAGGCACATCTATTGCACTTGTATACTTTACTCTGTTCATATAAACAACTCGTAGTATATCCTCAACTATGGGTTGATGACTAGAATCACTACATTACAATAATATGCACAATAGAGAAACCGTTTCATTATGTACTAATGTTCGCAGTGGAGTTGGGCAATTCAATGAGCGGTTTTCAATGTGACGGAAGTTAAATCCTCTAATCACAAGAAGTTGAATGCAGTACTTCAAGAATTTGCTGGTAATCATACTAACAAATGGAGAAGCACTTTACTGGAAATTATGTAATGTGGAAATTTAATCTATAAAACGAATAGTAGTTCAGAAATACTGTGCTATGAAAGAACACGTGGAATAAGTCTCATTACATGAGCAATGAAGAGAAACCGTATTCTTAAAAACCTGAGTCAAGTAGCTATACATAATTATTTTCGACATATGTATAATGTTGATATGCTGCAATGTTCCTTCAAACAATTGAATTATCTATAACAATCATTCTGCTGTAGTCAAATGTGAAAATGACAAACTGTGAGATATGTGGAAGAATAATATTGTTTAAGTATATTTACCAATGTGCAGAAGTCCCAATAGTCATTAAAGCAAATATGAAAAATATCCATAAAAATAATTATGGGTTTTAATATAATGTGCCAGATACGAGATGCACTATTAAATTTACAAAGCTATTATTCACTTGATGATATAGCCCAGTAAGACATAATGTATCATATTTCAGATTTGGTTCAGTCACACATCTTGTGACGTAGAAGAAACATTTACGTACAAATAGATTTTCTGAATCTAGAAGGAGTGTTTCTTTTGAGAAACTGAAAATGTACATTATTAAATATTGTAACAAATCTAGAGACATCGCTATGTATTTGAGTTTTTATTTTTATACGTAAATTATTTTAGACTGAAAATTACGAATGTTCTAGTTTGACAATTAGTGTCTTTTTTAATATTATTTGCTTATTGTATTTCTTGTTCTCTGGCCACGAACCATTGACACAAGGACAAGTCTGGTTACCACCTAACTGTACATGTTTGTTGTGCTCGTTTGTTGACGTTCAGAGTTACGCTACTACTGTTCATTCTGTGGAGATATAGTCCAAGCTCACACAACTTAATAGTTTCGGTACCAAATTTCTAGTTCTGATTAATATCTTACGCGGGATTTCGATGCTACTGAACATTCAGTTGCAGAATTTGGAGCATTTTCAGTATCTGAATCCTCGTTTGAACTCATTTCAACAATGTTTGTTTATTTCTTCTAGTACTGCTGTTCTTAAGTTATAAACAAAACTTCTCATGTTCAAAACTAATAAAACTAACATAAACCAATCGCCTCTCGCAGGAAGAAACTAATAATACTCTACAGTGGCCTCTCCACAAAAGACATGTTCAAATTTATATAATGAAAGTAATTGGTATATGGATAAAACGTTTTACGATAATAGGCTACTTATCGTAACTTCGTATTACAATACTCGACTGGTTTTCAAACTCGGCCTGCGGTCTCGTAACTAACTCATATCGTAAGTAACTACTGTATTACCACAGTCTAGTATATACAGTCACGAAGCTCAATACGTAGTAAATATGCATCCATAGATAGTTGCTAACCACTAGGATCGCTGCTGTCGCCTCATTACGGACAATGCGAAATAGTACGCACAATCTATCCTTCCTAGTACCCTCATAAACTCAAGCTTCATGATTATATACTAAACTGTGGTATTACCACAGTCTAATATGTATTAGACTGGTATTACCATGCTTACAACATTTATGGGTTTTATTTCAGTAATCTGTATTTTATAATAGTGTAGCTACGATTCTTTCTTCGTGATCGTTTGCCACATTTATAGAGCATGCAGACGAGCTGCAATGAAAAAAGAATTATAAATACGTAATAGAAAATGTAGGACTTTATGCCATTTATATTGCATCGTCACCTTTCGTACGATAGCAAGTTCCTGACAAGCTCGACATGTGTGGTAGGTTGTGCCAATCCGTCAGCGGTCGACAAGTGGAGGAACACAGATTTCACTGTGTAGTCACAAATCCATGCGTACAAAAACTATAATGCCCACTTGTCAGTACTAGAGCAGCTGGCGGCTACCCGCAGAGGGAACGGTGGCAGTAATATTGGGCAATTATACGCATCTTGCTGCACTTTGAGTGCTGTCCATTCTTTTTATTTTGACCATATGCCATGCAGTTGTGAGTTTTTGTTTCTTCTAAGACTATGCTGATTTGAAATTCATACACAACAAATAATTCCAAAAAAAAAAAAAAAATAATAATAATAATAATAATAATCACCATCATCAAGCAACGGATTTTTACATATGTAAATACACCCATATGAAGTTAAAATCAATTATATTATTATTATTATTTTTGTATTATCTTTGTGGCGGTCCGAGGTTGATTCCCGGCTTGGGCAGTGAAAGAAATTATCTTCTGTCCACGGGAATGGATGTTTGTCTGTTGTCTTGTGATTGTCCTGGATGTCTCTGCGCTGGCCCTGTGTCATGCTAATCACATGACCAGGGAGGCCCGCAGCTGTGAGATATCTAGTGTGTGATTTAGTAATAAGATTCTCCCTCCCTACCCACAGTGGCTAGTAAGACAGAAAAGGGGGAGGTTAAACCGACTAAGAAAGAATTATCTTTGTGTATCACGATGTGTAGATTTGAAAAATGCTATTTTTATTTTCCATGTTTTTTTTTTTTTTAGAGATTATTACATATCGCAATTAAAACAAATATAATTCATATTAATTCCAGTTAAAATTTTTTAAATTCCATCAAACACAGACAGGAATTGCTGTTGCTACTGCTACTACTAGGCCTACTACTATTAGTACTACAACTATCACGAGTACTATTACCACCATTATTACTACCACTATTAGTACTACTGCTATTACTACTACTAGGCCTACGGCCAACTACTATTAGTAGTATAACTACCACGAGTACTATTAATTACTACCATTATTAGTACTACTGCTGCTGCTACTACTACTAGGCCTACTACTATTAGTACTACAACTATCACGAGTACTATTACTACCATTATTACTATTACTACTAGACCTACTATTACTACCACTATTAGTACTGCTATTACTACTGCTAGGTGTACTATTAGTAGTATAACTACCACGAGTACTATTACTACCATTATTACTATTACTACTACTGCTACTACTACTGTCAATATTACTACTAAACCTACTATTACTACCACTATTATTACTACTACTAGGCCTACTACTATTAGTACTAGAACTACCATGAGTACTATTACTACCATTATTACTATTACTACCATTGCTAGAAACAAGAACAAAGAATGAGGGAAAAATAGCAACAATTAACAAGGAGTGAGACAGGTTGTCCTCTCTCACCACTGCTTTTTAATATATATATATATATATATATATATATATATATATATATATATTGACAATGTCATAGAAGAATGACAGATAAATTTAGAGACACATTTAAAAATTAAGAATAGGTTTTTAGACAATTTTATTTGCAGATGACCAAGTTCTAATCTGTAGCTGAGAGGATAATTTACAAAAACCCATATACCAATTAAATATTCTAAGTAAAAAGTACGCATTAAACATCTTCACAGCCGAAACAAAAGTTCTAGCATTCCAAGGGTCCAATACAATCAGGGCTAAAATCATTTTAGAACAAGTAAACAATTTTAATTACTTAGGCTGCAGCGTATCATACATTAAAAATGACGATGTAATAAAAAAGATTAATAAATTTATCTATATATGGGGAACTATAAAAAGAAACCTCAAACAAACTAGGAAAGAAATGAAATTAAAATTTTATAAAGTAATGGGAGTGCCTATGTTGCTATATGGCTCGGAATGTTGGACATTAAGAAAAAGTGAAGAGAGAAAAATAGAGGCCGCAGAAATGCGATTCCTAAGGAGTATAGGAGTATACACTTTGTTAGACAAAAGGAGAAATGATGACATAAGAAAGAAATTAGACAGTTTTAAACTAATACAGAAGATACATCAATATAGAACAAAGTGGAGGGAACATGTGAAAAGAATAGAAGAATACCGCATTCCAAAACTGCTATTAGATTACAGACCAACAGGGGCGTATTTTGCGGACTACCGGGGCTACCGGCGGTAGCCCAAGGAAAATACAAAAGAAAAAGTTTATAATATAACATAATGTAATAATTTTGTATTACCGTATTAGTTTTACCACAGTAAATTGTTAGATTTATATGCACTCTCTGCTCTCGAAAAGAAACAAGTTCTCAAGGCGGCATCACTGGAGAAACCGCTGCCGCGAAGGGTAGCCTGTGACCGTTCCGCTCACGTCGCACAACTGCCCGTCCCCCTCTCCCTCCTGTTTCCATCGTGCACTGTAGGTGGGTGAGTTGCCGCTCTCGTGATCGGTTTCTTGGAAGGCGCGAAGCAACAATATGCTTAGTACGCTAGCTCATTAATGTGATTGTGTTCTTGCAGTGCAGTATTTTAAATTTGTGATTTGTTCGAGTGTCTAAGAGTTATATTAATTGTGAATTATTAAGTTTTTAATTTCCCAATTAAGTGATATTGTGAAAAATATGGCAGAACAAGTTTCTGGAGAGGTTTGTGTTGAAAATGACTGTGTAATAGAAGGTTTATTAAAAGTGCCTTTTAACCGTCGTACATACAACGAGAAAGTTGAAATTGTGAAAATGGAAAGACAAACTCCTGAGTTAAATTTGTCCATGGACGTAAAAGAAAAACAGCGTGAGTACACACGCCATTTCACTTCAACATCATATGGTAAGTGGAATTGGTTGTGTGGTAGTTCTAAACTGTCTAAACTATTTTGCTGGCCATGTTTGTTATTTAGCCGCGAAACTAATGTGTGGTCAAAAGAGGAGTTTTCTAATATGAACTCCCTTCGAACGGCAGTCCTAAAACACGACAAATCAAAAGCTCATATTTATAGTAGCATGAACTTTGCAAACTTTGGGAAGACAAGAATTGATTTACAGCTAGATAAGCAAAAAGTTCTACACATCAACCAACACAATGCTCTTGTGAAAAAAAATCGGGAGATTTTACTGCGTCTTATTAACGCAGTCTGCTTTCTAGGAAAACAAGAATTGGCTTTTCGGGGTCATAATGAGAGTGTGTAATCAGACAATATAGGAAATTATATTGAATATTTAAGTTCCTTAAGTGAATTTGACCATTTACTGGCCAATCATCTTGAGAGTTCAACAGTATTCCGTGGTACTTCTCCGCAATTCAGAATGACTTGATATTTGCTATAAGTGGGGTTATGATAAAGAACATAAAATCTGAAATAGAAGAAGCACCTTTTGTGGCCATTGTTGTTGATGAAACAAGTGACTGCTCTAATCAGAGTCAATTGTCCACTGTTTTAAGATACGTCGACAGTACTGCCAATGTTCAAGAACGGTTTATAGGATTCACAAATGTCAGTTCGGGCAAAACTGCTGCTGCTTTGTTTCAGCATGTGGAAGGTGTTATAGCAGAATACAATGTCGGCATTAAGTTAATTGCACAGACATACGATGGTGCTTCAGTTATGGCGGGAAATATTAATGGCTTAAAAACAAAAGTTCAAGAAAAGTATCCTCAAGCACTATTTGTCCATTGTTACAGCCATGTTCTCAATTTAGTTTTGCAACAAACTACTGCAACCATTCCAGAATGTCGCATTTTTTTCAAAACACTGTCGGGTTTAGCTGCATTTTTCTCATCATCTCCTAAAAGATCAGAAAAACTCAAGGAATTTATGAAAAAGAAACTCCCAAAAGTAGCACCAACTAGATGGAATTTTACATCTCGACTTGTAAATACAGTAAAGGAATACAGAGAACAACTGACTGCTTTCTTTGAAAATATCATTTGTAATGACTCTGAAGAAAACTGAGATGATGATGTAATTGTGCAGGCTCAAGGATATTTGTATTTTTTCACACAGTTTCAGAATATATTTCTTCTTGAAGTCTATGCTAGAGTGTTCGCACATACAGATGTGCTCTACAATATTCTTCAGACAAAAAGTCTAGACATAGCATATTGCTTGCAAGAGGTATCAAAGTTAAAAAATACTGTATTCGAGTTCAGACGTAGTGGGTTTCCGTCCATATGGAGTAATATGGAAAATGAAAATTCTTCAGCCAATACAATGGAACCACCATTAAAGCGAAGAAAAGGAGATGATGAATTGAAATACAGGCAGCTGTACTACAGCATACTAGATCGTATGCACATGGAAATTACTGACAGATTTTCTGATTATGGAAAGCTTCAGTTCACACATCTTCTAGATTCTCAAAAATTTTCTGCTTATAGAGAAAACTTCCCGAATGAGGCACTAAACAAATTATTTCAGTCCTATAACAGTCACTTTGATCAAGTACGTTTGAAAAATGAATTAAGTGTAATATATTCAGCAGAAGTCTTTGATTTTTCGAACAAACCTATCCATGAAATATTATCTGCCATATATGAAAACCAGCTGAACCAAGTTATTCCTGAAGTCCTTAAATTGGCAAAATTAATTGTGACAATACCAGCTACGTCAGCATCGGTAGAAAGAACATTTTCTGCGTTGAAGAGAATAAAATCCTACTGTAGATCAACTCATACACAAGAACGTTTATCCGGCTTGGCACTGATGTCAATTGAAAAGTCATTTCTACAGAAACTTCGCAAGCGGCCCAACTGTAATTTCAATGACGAAGTCATCAAAGTATTTTCGTCCCAATCAAGACGTCTGGAATTCACATATAAATAGGTAAGGAATTTTATTATAGGGTTTTAAAAATATATTTTGTGTAATAATAGGGTCAGTGGTAGCCCAGACCCTTAAACTAGTATACGCCACTGCAGACCAACAGGAAAAAGAAACATTGGCAGACCAAAGAAAAGATGGACTCAACAAATGTTTAATGCATGAGACCGGAACAAGCCTTTAGAGGCTTAAACCTTGACGATGATGATGATGATGATGACCATTACTACTACTACTACTACTACTACTACTACTACTACTACTACTAGTACTACTACTACATCTACTTCTGATTCAGGTTTTGGTATTATGAGGCAGTACATCTCACTTGCCGATATGTGTCAGAGGAAGAACAATAGTTTGTATACATCTGAAGTCTGATAAATGTAGTATGTAGCTAGTCGGCAATATATGTAATGGAGGGAGAAAGGAACTGGCCACCTTACCCCATTATCTCCTGCCCTAGTAGCCTCATAAGTGGTGCCTTATTGGTATCACTTGTGAGGTTCAGACCTCTCTTCGAACAGTTGTGTAAGAAACAAAAATCTACTACTATTATTGACTGAATTATTTTCTTTTTGAGAACTGTCTCAGTAGATCTCCCACTGTTTACCGTTGAAGGGGTTTATAGATATTTATAAAGTAGGAAAATTAAGTTTCATTATCTTAATTACACCACTAGCCGGTAAAGCGCGCTCCCTTAGACAGCGCGGTCCGAAGGTTCGTAGTTTCGAATCCTTCCTCGGACATGGATAGGTGTCCTTCGTTAATGTTCTGTCCTGTGTGGGGATGTACGTTGTCTCTAATTGAACGATCTTGAAATAGAGATACTGTATGTAGATTATGCCACGGATATTCGGAAGCTGCTCCACGAGAAATATGGTGAACAAAATCGAGTTTGTACTGTTGTCTTCCCATTGCTTTTTTCTTTTAAGTTGGTATCGTTTAAACATGAAGTCAGAACACACACCAACTAACCAGATTTATGAAACAACCCTGAAACAAAAAGTAATAAAAGAAATCAGAAAACTTGCCCACTAGCCAGTAATTCACTTGTGTCTAAACTGTCACAGTTTTCGCAGTCATGAAAGTGGTGTGCTCCGAAAGGTTGAATCAAAATGGGAAACGTGATCATCGTTGGGGCGGCTACAAATTCCGGCTGAAGCATAAAGGTGAAGATGATTAGTGCAGATGGTATTTCAGTAAAATATATAGGCCTACAGATAGTATGACGAATCAGATTATAAGAGGGATTTACAAAAGTCAAATTTAGAACATAATCACGAGCGCGATTGGAACTTAAACCGCCAAATATCGTGTAATAATCTAACAAGTAAGAAAAGTAGGAGATGATATATTACTGACAAGGGAACGTTCAACATTGGAAGGTTAGGTAAGACCTTCAAATTTTGTACACTGAAAGACCGCATTTATAACAAATTTTCTACGAAAAAAAAAATTCGAAATCGACCTCTAAGGCCATTAAATAGTACCAGTACTTGGAATTTTAGTAGTAGTTTGATAGTTTGGCAATCCTGGTGCTGTTGCTCTATGCAGTATAGTATCACAGTCTACTATATACAGTCGCGAAGCTTGAGGTGTTTTTTTTGCAAATCTCGTGATAAAGCACTCCAAGCGGTTAGCAACTAGAAACAATAGACTGTCCATGGTCGACTTTGGACTGTGTCGTATTTCTATCGAGTGCTAGCTCGTTGCGTATTTCACATTGATGCTTGTGAAATGTTCGTTATTGGTTTTAATGAAAATGTTAATGGCTAAAATATAATAATTTGAATAATAATATGGGACAAGGAGGAGACGTTTGTAGTGCTATAAATTGTAGCAACAGTAAGAGAAAGAGGCCAGAGTTATCCTTTTCCGATTTCCGAAAGATTCGGAAAGGTTCCTGGGTTTCCACAAGAATGCTGTGCAGAAACAAAACTCTTACTTTTTATAGTTCTTTGTGACTGTTAGAATACATTATATCCTTAAATTTCACAATGAAATGTTTCAGTCTAACCGAAAGGACATTAGATACCGGTTAAAGTTCTGTCACTTAGGCTGCTAAATTTCCAGAGAAATAAAGGTTAGGTCTACTTTTTTTTTCATAGGATATATTTTTAATTGTAGCTATTAATTTTGTTATTATTTTTATGTGTTATTTTACTAAAGACGTAGAAAAATTAAGTTTGTTTTAATGAAATTTATTGATCACGTTTTATTTTCAATTCTGGTGGGATTATTATTGCTTAGGCCTACTTTTTTTTTTCAAAGGACATGTTTTGAATTATAGCTGTTAATTTTGATGTTATTTTTATTTGTTGCTTTACTAGAGACGTAGAAAAAATCTGTTACAATAAAATTTATTGATCACGTTTTATTTCCAATTCTGGTGTGATTATTATTGCTTAACCTCACCCCACTTTGTTAACTACGTAAGCATACACTACAAGTACCGGTACACGTAAGTTACTCCATTAATTCATATTTCCATTATTATTGTTGTAAAGGGAAATGCAAATTAATATTTATTGGTTTCATAGTTAATTATCGCTGTAATCTTGAATGAGTGAAGCTATTATAGTAAATTTCAGTTCGTTTTGCACAAACAAAAATTATATTAACTTATTTCTTGCAGGTATATTCGAGTTTGTGGTGGAATTTAATATACTTCATTAAAATAATAAATTAACTTTATGCATTTAATATTTCAATAATGGAAGGAAGGTGTTAATTTTTCCAAAAGAACACGACAACGAAAGTGTAACATATTTTGTCGTCTGCTAGGAGAGAGATCTGCGATGATGAGGCGATAGTAGCGACCCTAGTGGTGGGCAACTGCCCATGTTTGCATTTTTACTACATATTGACCTTCGCGACTGTATATAGTAGACTGTGATAGTATATACAGTACAGTATCTGTGTCGCGACTGTCGAGTATGCAATCTGACATCGAACATACTCGTAACAGTGTACTGTAGTTATAGAGTTATAGAATTAAATTGAGAGGAATTGAATTGTCTTCCATACTAGTCTAATGTTCACGTGATGGAACCAGTACTTGGATATATTGTCATATACACGAACAATCAGTAACTTGAATTAAATTATGTCAAGCAAAGAAAATCTCAAGTTACTATTGGAAATACTGCTTACTTATTAGTTATTTCTTTTTTTGTTTCAAAGACAGAGAGGGTTGCATCGATGCATAATTCCTCAAATAAAGGGAACTTATAAATTTGCCTCTTTAGTAATTGAATAGAAAACTCACGCTGTACAGTACTTAAAAAAATAATTTTGAGGTTTGAAGTTAACTTCACATAGCCAAATGTATTGAAAATTACATTATATTTTTAAAGAAAGAGTTTATTTTATTTCTATGATTGTTGTTTTGTCAACTGTCTAAAGACAGGTCGAACCTCACAAGTGATACCAAGAAGGCACCATTTACGAAGCGACTAGGCCAGGAGATAATGGGGTAGGGCGGCCAGTTCCTTTCCCCCTCCATTGCATACATCGCCGACTAATTAAATGTATTATTTTACGTTTAGCACAAGAGACATAATATGAAAAATATAACACATAGTAATTATTGAGTCATAGCATAATTGATTACTATAAGTTTATCATCTGACATAATTTCTCCTGATCTTCGTACCATCCTAGCAAACACCACAGTCTAGTATATACAGTCACGAAGCTCAATACGTAGTAAATATGCACCCATAGATAGTTGCTAACCACTAGGATCGCTAATATCGCCTCATTACAGACAATGCGAAATAGTACCGGCACAGTCTATTATTTCTAGCACCCTCACAACTCAAGTTTCGTGACTGTATATACCAGACTGTGCGTACAGCATGTTCTTATGGACAGTAATTTAATACTGGTTCCGTACATAAAAAGTGAGTCCATTGAACATACTGTATTAAGGATTAATTATGAAGTTAACGCTTTGACGGGCATTAACCGCAAATTTGCTTTCGTTTATTTCAATTATATTCCCTGAACCACACTTTTTTCCCTTTATTTCGTTGTGATAATCTACTATAAGATCCTACTACACTTACATTTCTTTCAGTGATTCATAACACCGCCGTTATACTCCGTAAACCTTGGACTTGACTAGTGAAGTCAATTATTTAAGAATATAGTACCGAATTTTACTAGGCCTACCATAATTTCGATTGTCTTTTGTTTCGCACGACTCGGTACGGCCCGGTGACTAGAGGCCAGAGTATTCGGCGTTGCTGTACCGTGCGTATTATCCAGTTCCAAAATATACTATGTAGAATGCAGAAACAACAGTTTTATTTGCTGTGCGTGGTGCAATAAGAATTTGTGCTTTCATCACTGCATGAACAATTCAGTTTTCTTCTGTTTATGTTCAGTGAGACTGTAGTGTGTTTAGACAACTAGCAGGAGTGGAAGGACAGAATAAGAGAAATAAAGAAGGGATAGAGACGAGGAGAAAGGCGAACCCGTGTCTGTGGGCTTTGTATTGTATTTGTATAGGCTTACTTATTTTAAAATATACTGTTATAGGTTTAATTTGTGAGATAATTAATTATACCGTATCTTACCGATTTAATATACTATGAGTTTGTTTAATTCCATGGGTAATTTGCTAGGAGACGTCGTTGCATATAGACCACTTTTACACTAAACCTAACCTTAGCGTATACAACGTATACTAAAACACTAAATTAACTTAACCTGTCACAGATTAAGGAAAAGGTTAGGTTAGGTCAGTTTAGGGTTTTAGTATATCTTGCAAAAACAAATTTTAGGTTTAGTGTAAAAGTGGTCTATATGCAACGACGTCTCCTAGCAAATTACCATTGCATGAAATCAGTTAATATTTTATTCGTAATGATGAGTGAATCCTATTTAACTCCGCTTTACAGACTTTGAATTGCAGCCTCGTTTCTCCCTCTCTCTACCATACTTTAGTCAAAAGGCTCCGCAGTTACTAGATTCGTAGCGATATTCGGAATATCGTTTTAATCCCTTATTTTCGCAACTTTTTTTTGGCACAACATCTTGTACTAATAAGACGTATCAGTGTGCAAAATTTGAAGGTCGTACATAACCTTCCAGTGTTGGCCATTCCCTTGTAAGTGAGAAATCAGCGAAAGTGATTCTTAGGGAAATTTCAAGTACGATGAGGAAAGTGATCGACATCTCACGTACTCGTCGGAATATGTATACAACGTGAAGAGAAGTGTTATGCCACCACTGCACTGCCGAAAAGTAATTAGAAAATTTAGTTGGAAGTTTCAGCAGTCTGGTAACATCGCCGCTAACATACTGCTTTTTATTCTCGTAATACAGATGTAAGAGGTCAACGAACTCAGGTCTGTCTCCCTAGATGAACCGCTCCCTCTCTGCTACAGCGTTGCAATCTGTTCGCATCGTTCAGTGGCTTAAAATTAGTGGTTTTAAAATTAAATTTAAACCAATAATTAAATATATTTTAAATTAAACTCTTTTATTCTTGCAAATATTTCGCAACATTGCCCTAGCATCGCTTTTCAATGGTTTTCCAGCAATACAAGGCTTACGATTCATTCTCACACTTTAATTGATATTTAATATCAAATAAGGAAGTATTGAGTCATGTGGTTGGGTTGGTGCGCGTAGGGATCTACGGCACGCAACTCATTCCATATCGAGGGTTAGCGCAATAGATCCCAACAGGTCGCAGTGCTGGGCCATCCATGCCCCCCTCACTTAAATTCCATTCCATTCCAAGTACCTATCGTATATGGAAAAAAAAAGATAATATATTTTCAGAACTTTGGTTTCAAAAGAAGTTAAAAGGAAATTTTAAGCAAATGGAAGGAAATTAGTTCTTACAAAAATTATTTAAGATCGAGACGTTCGTCCACACCTATGGAGTAACGGTTAGCGCGTCTGGCCTCGAAACCAGGTGGCCCGGGTTCGATTCCCGGTCGGGGCAAGTTACCTGGTTGAGGTTTTTTCCGGAGTTTTCCCTCAACCCAATATGAGCAAATGCTGGATAACTTTCGGTGCTGGACCCCGGACTCATTCCATCAGCATTATCATCTTCATCTCATTCAGAGACTGATCGGGAAAAAGAGTATAAGTCAAAAAATGGCCAAAATAAGATAAGTCAATATTATGTTGCACCATGACATGTTCTACACTGGTGGCCATAATTCTGGAAACTTTTTGTATTTGTACTAAATTGTCATAGCATCTGTTTTTATTCACACATTAATACAATTAGAAGTGTTACTCGTGACTGAAAGCATCAAACAGACATTGTCTATTCTATTTTTATAGAAAATTCATGACTTTATGTCGTAATGTGTACGAGAAAACATATATTTACACATTAACACTTAGAAACATTTTCGTGTTTTTGTCATTCATTTTGTAAACAGTTAGTACTTTGAGGATAACCTTTATTTTTAATGACAACATCAATTCTGCGGGGCATTGAGTCTACTAGACGTTGCAATTCCTCCTTGCTGATGATCCGAAACCAGCTGTGGATAATGGCATCAATGATTTGAGTTTTAATGCTGGATTTTTTTTAGACACCAAACTTTTTAACCTTGACCACAAGTTTTCAATTGGATTAAGGTCAGGACTATTGCCAGGCCACTTTAACATTTTGATGTTTTTCTGTTGAAACCATTGCATAACACTCTTGGCAGTATGGCATGGAGCACCATCCTGTTGAAAGACAAAGTCATCACAATTGGGGTGCAATTCGGCAAGGGATGGTATCAGTTTCACTTCCAGAAAATCTTTTTTCTATTTTTTAGCCTTCAAGTTCCCTTGAAAAATCTGAAGTCTTCCTACTCCATTCCTGGACAGGCATCCCAGATCATGACAGCAACAGGATGTTTCATGGTTGCAATGGGGCACTCAGGATTCAAAACTTCTCCATTTCGTCGACGAACGTATTTGATTCCGTCACTTCCAAATATAGAAAACCTTGTTTCATCGCTCCGTATCACTTTCGCACAGTCATCACTGGTTAATGGTTGATGATTTTTGCATCAATTTACACGATTTTCTCGTTGTATTTTGTTGAGAACGACTTTTATCTGAGTGCTCTTGCTTTCAGTTCATTGACAAATAACTTCTTCGAAGAGTTCTCGCAGAAATATTACGTCCACTGCTGTGTAGAACTTCCTGTATCTGTTTAGAAGATTTCCTTCGATCTTTAATGCTAATCGACAAATCTGCCTCACATCTCATGGACTTAATTTAGGTTTTCTACCAGTCCTAGGTGCTGATTTACAAGATTTTGTGGATTTGTACTTCTGCCAAACCCTCTGGACGCCAAACACTGTAGCATCATTACCGAGCTTCCTTGCAATTTCCTTGAATGTGTAGCTTTCTTCTTAAAGTGTGACTGCCCTACGTCGTTGAGAAGGTGTCCAGTCCTTTCGTGGAGCCATTGTGATAAAATTATTATCAATAAAATTTGAGGTAAAGCAATAAAGTGTTAACCGAACGAAATCTTGTCAGACTAATGATAGAAACACACTATTAATGTCCATATTTTATGCTAACAGTGCTCAACAATGCTCCTAATGAACAAAAATAATCTTAAAATCAACAGTGGACCAATTTTTATTAATGGGAAATTATAATGAAATCAGAAATTAATATTTAGATCTAAAACGACAAGAACATAATTCCCCACATAATGACTATTTATTGTTAAAAAATTAAGAATTTGATATAATACCTTTATTATAACTCCATAATTGACGAAACAGTCATGAGTAATATTTTAAATTATATGAATCTGTGAATAAACATAGATGTCATAACATTTCAGTACAAAAACAAAAAGTTTCCAGAATTATGGCCACCAGTGTACAGATTGGTATAAACAATATAAGTAAAATAATATAATTATTCAATTAAAATAAATCAGTTTTCTAGTATGTTACATTAGCAAACATAAGACTGTAGAGCATTAAATTGCTTGTACTGAAAAGTTGTATATTTTGACTTATTCTCTTTTTCCCGAGCAGTCAAGAAATAATCTAAGATGTTGCTAAAGCGTCATGAAATAACCTACTAAAATAAAAATCGAGACGTTCAAAGGAAATAATAGGCAAACTGAAAATACTGAGATACAAAGATGGATAACGGGTAGATTAATAGGAATTTAAAATGCTGCTTAGTCCTGTAATTTATAAATACTCAAAACTCACAAACTACAGGACTGTGCAAAACGTACTTGATACGAGACGATTTGTCGCGGAGCGGCTCTAGAACACAACTGATCCCTACCATTATATTCTGCGCAGTATCGATAAGTGGGTCTGTGGCGCAGGTTCTTTTCTAACTTGTATATCTATAGTAACTCATATTAGTTTTCAATAATTAAAAATAGTGCAAAGTGATGTTATATTATTGGACAGTTCGTTACTTTCCGAAATTGCATCTGGTAATGCTTAAGTCCATTCTTAGATTTTCAGTTATGAAACGATGAAGTAATAAGATCTTTCATTCAAACAGAATTGTCCACTTATTATCATGAAAAAATAAATAAAAAAACCAACAAAAAGAAAGATACACACGTATAAGCATTAAAAAAAGAAAAGAAAAAATAATACGACGAAATTCTAGAATGGAGGCAACTCCAATTTTTTCACGACAATGCGTTTTCAAGTTTTATCTATTAAGTAAATTGTTCTAATAAATAGTCGAACAACAATTTTGTTCTGAAATGACAAGTAGACTAACAAAATATTTCTTAAAAATAATTTTTCTTAGTAAATTTTATATACGTGTAGCTAATATCTGTGCATTCAAGTATTGCAATATTGCATATGCTTTCGTGTTATACATTCATGTCATTAAACAGAATATGTTTTTGATTTCACGTTAGAACTGCTTATTCAAAGAATCTTCAACTGCCTATTGATCTGAAAGGGAAAATGATAATTTTACACCCTCTGAAACCTCATAAGCACGTATTATGATTTTAAAGAGCAATGAATAAAAAAAATTGAATGGAATTTACAGTGGTGGCCTAGTTTTCAAAGATTGGCGCCAACTATTTGAATTTCTAAGATCATTTTGCTGTTTTGAAAAGTTGACCTTGACAATTACGAGTACATAGACACAGTGGAAGTGTATAAGCGTTTTCCTTGGACAGAGTATATAACAACAAAATTTTAATGTATTAATCCCAAATGAATTCTTTTCTCAGATAAAAAATAATTTTCTTCTAAATATTAACATAGGCCTATATTCTGATTTTTACTAAAGAAACTGATAAGAAATGATTTATCTTTTGCAGTTTTTCAATAAAATGAATGGCTTTCATACAAATTAAATAAAGATATTAACATATATCGTTATTTCTCCCATTAGAAAGTCTGGAAACCCTACTGGACTAGCTGGAGACGGAACTCTGTCTCATTAGCGTGTGTGTTTTCGTACGTGAGCCGACGACACCCTGCTGCCAAACTACGCAGATTTTCGGTTCAATTTTCTAATTAACCATGCACTTAATTTTATTACGAAATGTTTAATAGATTGTTTTATTATTTGTTTTAATATATTCTATTGTCTTCTTCAATCTACAGATATAACTTCCACTCTATATAGCTGGTTTCGTGATAGTACGATAAGATGCATTTCCATTGCTTTCTGCTTTCAAGGACTATTGTAAAATTATTAAGTTTAAATTTTAGAATTGTGCAAGGGAGACTGAAATAATCTGGGAAAGTTGCTCCATCTAGCAACAGTAATCTCAAGAGGTTTTGATTTATCTAAAGAAAATCAAAGCTCGAGTGGGATTTAATTGACTATTACACGATTAGAAGGAAGTATGTAAAGATTCTAAGAAATAAAATACTCTAATGCAATAAAATATTAATTGATTTATTAAAATTCTATTTCACTAATTTTAGCACCAAGACGTTTGAACGGAGCCGCCATTTTCAGTTGACTATGCGTTAAACAAATGACTCGCAAAGCATGTTTTATAGTGCCGTAAAGAATTTGTAGTTTGAAATGTTGGCAAACAAAGAAACAAATGGTAGGGAGGTGATAAAAACAGAAGAAAGTATATAAAGGTTAGAATAAATAAAGTACTCTAATATAATAAAATAGATATTAATTGATTTAATAAAATTGTATTTCACTAATGTTAGCTTCACCAAAACGTTTGAACAGAGCCGCCATTTTCATTTGACTATCTATGCGGGAAACAAATGACGATCGCAAAGCATACTTCATAGTACCGTAAAGAATTTGCAGTTTGAAATGTTGGCAAACAAAGAAACAAATGGTAGGGAAGTGATAAAATTGTAGCGATATGATTGGTTGAAACACATTCTTTCGTACCGTTTTATTGGTCAAAAGTAGTATGACGTAGTAAAAGAGTAGGTCTATCTAATAGTCTACCACAAATACTACTTTCACTCTAACATGAAGAGAACACAATTCTGCCGTCCGCCCAACGGTATTTTCTCATGTTATTTAGCATATTTAAAAATGAAATACAACGTCATATTATATAACCTCAAATTCTATGCGTCACATTTACACTTTTGTAAGGTAGGCCTAACTCTTACGCGCCGTGCAGTTCTGGGTTATGGATTCAAACCCTCGGTGAAGAAACGCCTGACAGTGCTACCACACTTGCACAACCTTATTGGCATGAGTCACTTCGGCTTGGCTACAAAGTTGTCTTACTTTTTGCTGCTAATTGTTTTTTTATTGCTACGGTTTTCCTGACGTCAGATTTGGGGTCTTGCTCTCTGAAACAGATGACTGTCTACATGAGGGTGCGCTGGCGTTCGCACATCTGTTAACAGAGAGAAAACATTGTAATTTATAGATAATTTTTTGGTGTCGTAATACGATCATACTGAAGAATAATCACAGAAATAAATTGCGTGGAAAATATTTAATTAAAAGCTGGCAACTCATCAAGTGTAACACCGGCTGCAGCTTTTATAAACATTTTGATTGGTTACATACATATATAGTATTGTGCCCAAGGGCAGGTTTTTCACTGCAAACCCAGTCTCCAATCTTTCCTATTTTTTGCCTTCTTCTTAGTCTCCACATATGATCCATATATCTTAATGTCGTCTATTATCTGATATCTTCTGCCCCGAACTCTTCTCCCGTTCACCATTCCTTTCAGTGCATCCTTCAGAAGGCAGTTTCTTCTCAGCCAGTGACCCAACCAATTCCTTTTCCTCTTCTCGATCAGTTTCAGTATCATTCTTTCTTCACCCACTCTTTCCAACACAGCTCCGTTTCTTATTTCGTCTGTCCATTTCACACGCTCAAGTTTTCTCCATATCCACATTTCAAATGGTTCTATTCGCTTCTCTTCACTTCATCGTAATGTCCATGTTTCTGCCCCCATACATTGCTACACTCCACACAATGCATTTCACTAGTCTCTTCCTTAATTCTTTTTCCAGAGGTCCACAGAAGATGCTTCTTTTTCTATTAAAAGCTTCCTTGGCCATTGCCACCCTCCTTTTAACTTCCTGGCAGCAGCTCATGTTACTGCTTATAATACACTCTAAGTATTTGAAGCTGTCCACTTGTTCTACTGCCTCATTTAGTATTCGCAAGTTTACCTTCTTTACTTTTCTTCCCATGACCATGGTCTTCGTTTTGTTTGTATTTATCTTCATCTCGCACTGCTCACAGCTGTAATTTAGCTCCAGTAGCATTGTCTCCTTTTATGCTAACAATGCCATATCATCAGCAAATCTACTCCTACTACCATTCCTCCTATGTTCTGAAAATAGTTCTTCACTAAATTCTCCAAGTAGAAGTTGAACAGGGTAGGTGATAAAGGACATCTTTGACGTACTCCTCTTCCTATTTCATTTCCTTCTGACATTTCTTCTTCTATCCTGATTTTGACTGGTTTCATATCAAAGTTACTGAACAGCCTACTCATTTTCCAATCTACGCCAATTTTCTTTAGGATCGCCATCAGTTTATTCCAATTCACTCTGTCAAACGCTTTTTCTAAGTCCACAAATACTTTATGCACTTCTTTATTTTTCTCTAGTTTATTTCGTCGATTGTTCGTAGCAGTCCAGTTGCATCTCTCTACCTTTTCCCTTCCTGAAGCCAATCTGTTCTTCTTCAAACTGTTCTTCCATCTTATAAAATAAACGTCGATTCAGTATTCGCAGATGAATCTTCGCCGAGTGTGATATCAGGCTGATAGTCCTGAACTCGTTACATTTCTTGGCATTATTTTTCTTCGGTATTGGAAGCAACACTCCGTAAAATCTTCAGGCCTGTCGTGTTTCTTATATATTTCGTTGCATAATGATAGAATTTCCTTCTTGTCCTCACCCAAGCCTTTCACTAATTCAGTGGTGATTTCATCAAATCCTGTTGTTTTGCCATTTTTCATTTCTCTAAGCGCTTGTTCAACTTCTCCCTTTAAAATTGAAAATCCTTTTTCGTCTTCTGATACGGCTGCTTCGTCTTCTTTAGCCAAGTCATCTAGACGATTCCCCGTCTCATATAACTCTTCTATATATTTCGTCCATCTGTTCGGTATTCCTGGTGTGTATGTTATTTCATTGCCGATTTCGACTCTATCAACCACATGAATTTGCTTTTCTTATTTGTGAAGTCCAAACGTAATAACTCTAAATTCGTTATTACAATATCATATTTACTTTCATTTTATGGATATATTGTTGATGTAAAAATAGTACATGTCATCTTATTTTAAACCGCTATTATGCAGTTATTCAATTAGAAAAATATAACAATTATATAATTACTGACGAGAAAATAAAAATGGCTATGTGTGCGTCATAATGTTTCTTTTCTCGAAGCAGTTGTTACGGTGGCTACTTTTTACCATGTCATTAGAACTGATGCTCACGGGTTCACACTCGAATGTTTAAGAATTATAAAATGGTATGCCATAAGCCATTATTAAATAATTTTGTAGTTCTGAAAAGTTTCGGAAGAGAGGTGAAGCTGAGTCTCGCAACTCACAGGGGTCGTATGGCACTTAACAAGCATCCTCTTCCTGATTGAGTTAGCTCCACAAAAAGTTTTCTGGCTATTTCTCCCCAAGCCAATGTTATTTACTATGTGGTTTTACTCATTACGCTGAGAAGCTTCTGTAGTGGAATGCGTCGTTAAAAGTAATGCTTCCTGGAATTACATCACATCACGCAGAACAAGTGGTAACGGATACTGGGCTGTTATAAATAATTCGATTTTTAAATTTGAGTATTAATAGTTTAATTGAGTATGACATATATGCTAGGTATTACGTAATGCACTTCAAAATCACTTAAGTAAGATGAGTGTCTTATTTCATGCACTGGGAGTGACATAGATGAAGAGAGCTTACAGATTTACGATGCGGTTGTTGCAATGTGCACAAATAGTTGACGTATCTGTCCGCCTCTCTGATGAAGTCCTTTTTATTCATTCTTATGGAATATTTTTGCCCCTATAACTTTCAATTTTAACGTATAGCTCTTAGGTTTTCAAAACAAATTCTGGAAATCAACGGGGATTTCATGAAGTACTTCGTGATAGTATTGTCCCGCGCCGTAGCGTCGTGGTCTATGCTTGTAAATCTGTAAGTCTAACAGTAAGTAGGGGTGGGTTGTGACAGCGTTTTGCCGTCACAGATCCGAACTGTGGCAGCTCCTGAAAAATCGCTCTGATATATAATAGTGATTTTGTCACAGTGTGTTTTTCGCTTGCGGGTGATTCTTGGCGATTGTGAATGTCATCATGAGCCGATAGTAGTTTATGTTCATCTCTCTTCTGCGAATTGATATACAGGTGCCTTGTCTTATTATTAACAACACTAATTAGCGCGGCGGGTGTAAACAAACAAGCTCTGAGCTGTGTTATCGCGATGTATTATGGATATTCATCCAAGAATGTTTACGAATGATTGGGTCAAACATTCATGGAAGAATATAGCGAGTGCATTGTAGCTTGAGATTAAAGAGTTGTCGACGTTAACCTTTTGAGTGGGACAAAAATTAATTAGAACCAAGTTATGTTGTCCTTCAATTTAATCTTTCGACTTGCAGTTATCTGGACTCTGGAGCTGTCACACATACAGTACGTACATCAGTCGCCATCGTTATGAGCCGCATATCGATCGGAGATGTCGATTTTTCAGAACTATATTTTGGAACTATAGTCACAGTCGGAACCAGCGACAAACCTGTCACATCAACAAAATCATACTCCGCCACTAAGTTTAATGGGGCGCAAGTGGTATTGATGAGATTGTATAGCCTCTCATACCAAAATTCCAACCTCGCCTTCTCACGATGCGCCCTGTTTATTACTAACAAAGCAATGGCAACCGATTGTCTGTCGGAATAACCAGACTCCACTTGTGTTCATAGGAGGAAATGCCTGTCAAATAGTCAAGGACATCAATGACTTGGCAAGTATCTGGACGATAAGGTGGCAGCCACATCAAGGAGCTACTCGGATTATATTCATCGCATCCTATTTTAACTGTTGAAGATGATAGATGAAAATGAGGAGAGAGGTAGAGACCAGCGGGGGGTAGTGCTGAAATACAGTCGCGGCTAAAAATGTCCGTATGGGAATTTCAGGATATGACCTTCAGAACAGGGTGGATCTAGTAGATAAAGTGATTTTAAAGTGGACATATACACCTATATGTTAGTTTTCCTTGAACCTCCTAAGTTTTTTTTTTCAGTTCTCCGGTGAAACTACGGAGAAATTATCATTTTTATTTAATCAAGATTAATATTTGCAGCTTAAACCACTAAATCTGAGCGTTCCTCCTAACCTGCAACTAACCATATTGAAGCTTTTTCAGTTATACCCTTTTTATGCGACTTGATTCATAGAGGTCCTGACTTTTTTCCCGCCCAAAACAACACGAGCCATTCTCGCTTAAGCAACGTTGTCTAGTTGTAATGTTAAGACTCAGTCGCTGTTAGTTATGATTTCATGTCACCTTACTTGGTCGTCCTGCCCTCTCTGTGTCTGAGACGAGTCCATCCTCCTTGTTTTTTCCATATTTTCGTGACGATTGTTAGATACAGTTTCAACATTAAAGCAATTTCACGAACTGATATTCCAATCCTTAACAAAGCTTGAATTTTTGATCGTGTATGTTTTAGTTTCAATGGATACATGGCAATCTAAACCATTAACTTCGATAATAAGCAATGCACAATGTTATGGATATTAAAAATTAGTTTGAAGTACAATTCTTTGTGCCTGTCCATATCGAACACCTCTGTTACAAAAGTTTCTGTTATGTACCAGAATTTTTTGTTACACATTTTTCATCAGTGATGCTGAATAACTGGGCTTTGAAAATTACTTTTGTAAATCGGGTAAAATAATTCACTCATTTTTGTAGGTAGTGAAGCTACTTACCAGTTTCAAGATTCCAGCATACAAAAATGGCTTGACCTCGTAACAGACTCTGTTGTTTCTAATAAGAAGAAATGAACTCGAATGGAAAATGAGACCTTACAGTTTTCCAGAACCAGTATTTCCCGCTAAATTTCTCACAAAGCAGCGCACTCTGGTCAATCATGTGATAGAATATACTGCTAAAATTCAAAGACTCCACGCAAGAAATATAGAAAAAGTAGATCGTTTTAATGCGCTATTGTAATAGAAACTTTTGTTACACCGTGTATTACCTAATTCGATTAATTTCAATTTATCACAGTTTGAAAATCGAACTTCAGTTGTGTTACAATGTTACCTAAAATCTGGTAGTATTGCTTGTATTAAAATTTAGTTATTGGTGCATTACTATGCGTTACTAGTACATTCGTCCCTAATTTCATTCCGTTCAGAATGGTTGTCAGAGATGAATTGGTTCAAGTTTCATTAGAACGTATGAACTCAGAAAACTACCATTTGTCATGCTTCACAATTGAATGGGTTCTCGCAAAAACGGGCTAACCGTCATTTGGCTATGACAAAATTAACTTCAGAATTCTTTGAATAAAGAAGATATTTTCTTAGCATTAATATTTTTGTTATTAAATGAAGCAGATGTCGTTTATTTTGTATTAGTATTTTTGTTTTTACTTGAATTCAAAAGTCTTTTTCTCCCTCGTATCAAACGATGGTTAGCTCATTTGCGAGCACTCATTCAATGTACCTAATGCTTTCTATGGATCGTTGTTTTTATAAAGATCATTGAAACTTACATCAGTTATATGAAATATATTCTCAAACACTGACAGAATTAAAACAAAGACCATTTAAAAACCTTCAGCTTCCTTTATTGATACAACATTGAGTCTGAGGAATCAATTTATTCCATTTAGAACATCAATTAATTCCAGTCAGGTAATGTAAATAGAAGCTATGGCCATGGTGGTAGAATTCCACCGTGTTCCATTGTTCGTAGGAATAAATTTCCCTGCTATTCGTTTGAATACAGCAGCACATTTCGAGGATCGATGGAACAAAGCTGAGGTGCACTGAAGAGTGGAGAAAAGTATTTTTACAGATTTTATACTTGAAGAACTCTGCTCAAAAACAAATTTAAGCGATAAGCAAAACATTGGATGAAGAAAGCTTGGGGTGCAATTTCACCAACCACATTTTTCAGAACAATGAATATAGAAGCACTTCTATTTTCATTCATATCATGAAATCCAAGAAAATTTTACTTAGTTCCAACAGTATAATCTATCGTGCTCTATTTATTTCAGTTATTCTGTGATGCGTTTGAATTCACTTCGTATGTGACATACTTTAAATTATTAAACTTACAGTATGACGTTCTTTCTATAAGAATAAAGGCATCTAAGAAGAAAGAAAATGAAACACACCGTTTTGAAAGTCCATGACCAACTTCAGATCATAGTCTTTGATACGGAGTGTCTCGCCGCACATGGCGTGTGATGTCAGTGTTGGACAGCACTGTTTTGCACACATGTTGACGCAAATCAAAACGCTACTGTTCTCCGTGGTCGCACACTTTCTCGCAGGCCACCAGGCAGAGTGGTGATGTCTGTCGTGTGAGCGGGAATACGCGTCTCACAACTTGTCCACGGAACTGTTCATTCTGGGTCATGGCCAAATTCACCAATGCATGCTTAGCCCGAACTAGAGGAGAAAAGTTTATAGGATGAAAATTTGTATGCAGTAAAAATTATTTCAATAATAATTTATAGTAAAATCCAAAGGGTAGGATTTGTGACTACCATATGGGTCTCTTTTGTGGTGGGAGATTTTTGGGTATTTGTACCGTGTGCTAGATGTAGGGACAACGTTTAGGAGCTACCATCATCAGGTAGGACAGGGAAGGTGAACATGTTTTGTCTAATATCTATTGAATCCGTTCTATGTAAAATCTTTCAATAGAGTTTCGATCTTTTAATTTTGAAAGATTATAACTGTTTTTTGTGTCCTACAGTTTGCATTATACAGTAGTGGCAAAAAAAAAAAAAAAAAAAAAAAAACCGGACCTACCCTTGTAGCTGATTTCAGAGTCACAGATTCAAATTTTGCTAGTCACAAAACATATCCATCTTGTATAATTAATTGTAACAATGACATTTATTGCATTTATTCGATTCTTACCGTCTTTTGTTTCCTTCAGTGCCTCAAACTTACAGACGAAAAAACTTTGAGAGTTTTATTTTCATCTGGCATCAATATTACATTTCTACCTCTATTTGGTAAAGATAACTGCGTATTTTTACATTAAATAGCAGTACATACCTCTGGCTTCGCTATCCATATTGAAATTACCACAGTTTGACACAATACACAGCACAGGATTCTTTTGTATCAGCTACAAGGGTCGATCCGGTTTTTTTTTGCCACTACTGTACTTAATCTTTTGTCGTATCCTCGGAATTAGCGATGTTTGTGAAGATCTAAGTTTTCTTTTAGAATATCAAGCATAAGTACCAGTATAAGCCATTCGTAATTTCGTGAAACCTACCTGCGCGTCAGGGGAAGAAAAAGTGGACTAAGAAGCTTCCTTCCCTCGCTATGCTTCTTCTTGTAGCTAGCGAGCTCTCTTACCCCTACCAAAAGGTTCTTACTATAATTTATAGCGCACGCAAGCATTTGGTTTCACGAAATAATGAATGACCTATATATTTATTCTAAGTTCTTCAGATTGTGTGGGTATACAAGTACGACAAGGATTGTGACCAATAAGCCTGACTATCTCGAAGATCGACTGTCGACTGTCGAATAAATTATTCTACAATATTGAGTGGGCGGAGTTTAGGACCGACGTACCCTTGGGTTGCCTGCTTCAAGAGTTGCCTGGATTCCCATGGCAAGTCCCCTCCGTCCGATCTTTGGGATCCGACGAAAATTTTACACCTGATCATTTCACATAACTCTTCTCCCCAAAACTACAATGTGGGAACGAACTAAAACAGGCATGCCCGAGGACTTACAGTACAGGGCAAGCTACATATACACCGAGCTCGGCATGAGGGGTGGGTGTACCAGCTGGAGGGAGGGAAATGCCAGTGCCGGACTTGCTGCGATTTCTTCCAACTTACGGGACAGTAACAACCGTGATGCATTGATTATAAAACAGTGAACTGAGTATGTTGTAGAATAAAATGACATTTCATTAGTACAATAAGTATTAAATAACATTATTATACACAAGAACTTTGTAGCTATATCAGAGAATCTAAAGAGCATGACACAAACGCGGTCCATCTTTTGAAACTGAATTAATAAAATTTGCGAGAAAGGAAATAGAAAACGTTAAACATATAATTTACTTTTCCGATGGAGCCAGTGCGCAATATAAAAACAAAGAATTCTGCAAACTTATGTCTCCTTGAAGAGGATTTCAGTATTGGCGCTGAATGGCACTTTTTCGCGACATCTCATGGAAAGGGGCCATGTGATGGCAATGGAGGTGCCACTAAAAGACTTGCGGCAAAGGCCAGTCCCAGTTATGTCAGGATCCCATCACAACTGAAGAACTAGTTATCTGGCCTCAGAAGAATATTAAAGATATTTATTTCAATTTTTATTACTGAGAATCAAAACGAAGAACATGATGAAATTCTGAACCCTAGATATGAAAGAAAAAAAAAACAAGTACGAGGAACTTTAAAGTTCCATTTCTTTATCCCACTATCCTAACCAATCAGTACTCTTTTGAAAATAGAGAGAAACAAGTTCTACTCCAATGTGATTTGTTTTACTCTATTTGTAATTAACTTCCTAAATAATTTGTGTTCCTGCGAAAGTCTAAACAATGTAATATTTAATTAAACATGTTAACTATTCATTACATACACGTCGGCTCAATATTTTTTTCTAGAATTTTAAAGCATCTAGTGAGTTTAAAATATCATTTTATAAAAATGAAATGCATAATAATTCTTCACATTACATTTTAAATTCGAAATATTGGGAAACAAGAAGGATGATGCCTTCATTGTTAAATCCAGAGCATTAGATACACACACACACATATTTTAAATTCGAGAAAGAAAATTGTAGAAGAAAGTTCTTACTTTTAGCTTCTAATTGATAGATACAATAATTCTCTACGATACATATAACCGGAGATATGGTTAGTTACAGGACGAAGTGCGCGCGAAATTTTGAAAATTTCGATAATCAATTAATAAGGAAATGTACTTTTCTCTGGCAAACAACTATACATGCATTGTATTTTATCTGTGATTAGAATATACTGATAGAGTTAAAAAAAAATCGGAGATCCTGATTTAAATTATCACGTGATTTTACTCAATTTGACGTGGAATGACTCGTATACGATGTGACAAAGTTATGAATGTTGAAAGGAGGAGACATAAAACAGGTATTTGTTTTAGTTATTTGTTTAAAAATTTCAAATTTTATCTTTATCGAACGAAATAAAACATTATAACTATTGTTCAAACTAGAATTATGGCATATGTAGGCCTAACATTAACGATAGTTTTTGTTTTCTGTTTTCTTAGATTTGCATACGAGTTTTCCAATAGTTCAGGTTTCTTTAATATTAAAGTGTAACAAATGTAACATTACCTTTTTGTTATATATTAATTCATTCATTTAGTGTTCTGTCCAATGACAGGTTTTTCACTGCAAACCCAACTTTCTCCAATCTTTCCTATTTTTCTGTCTTTTCTTTTCCTTGTTATACAGGGTGTTAAAAAAAGTATCCAATATTTTAGGAGGTGCTAATATGCATCAAAACAAGGAAAAAATGACTAATAAACATGGGTCCCACAACTCATACTTTCTGAGATTTGAACACTTGTTCATAGGAGGTGCTCAATGTGACGTCCATTCATGGCAATGGATTCCTCTGCTCTTCGGCATAAAGAATCACGCATTCTTTGAAATTGACCTGGTTGTTCTTGATAACCAAAAGTCTAGGGAATTTAGATTTGAGGAATGAGCAGGCCAAGGTGTGGGGCCTCCCTAATCAATCCAGTGTCAATCCTGAAATGTCAGCGTCAGGTGTTCACGGCCATTGCGGAAGAAAATGTGCTGGTGTGCCATCATGCATGAACCACATCTGTAATCTTTGCTGACATGGCACATACTCCAGCAAGGTAGGAAATACGTTAATAAGAAAGTCCTGATAACGAGCCCCAGTTAATTTCTGTGGTAGTACGTATAGCCCTTAATCTATCGTCAAGAACGCCTGCCCATACATTGATTGAGAACCGGTGCTGATGCCTTGTTTCTTCAAGTGCATGGGAATTTTCATCAGCCCACACATGCTGATTACGAAAATTCACAACACCATCTCTGCTGAACCCCGCTCATATCCGCAACCAGACTTTTCTTTTCAGTATTCCTTGCGACGTATCAGTATGCCATGGGTGTCAACTACGGTATGATTATCTGATATTCTGCTGTATTGTAAGGCAGAGAAATGCATTGCCATGAATGGACGTGCATGTGTTAATAAATGAAAAAAAAAAAGCCAAAACAGAAAAACCCATAGATAAAATACTCATTATTAAACACATTGAGCATCTCCTATGAACAAGTGTTCAGATCTCAGAAAGTATGTGTTGTAGGAACCACGTTTATTAGACATTTTTCCTTGTTTTGATGCATACTATCACCTCCTAAAATATTGGGTACTTTTCTTTTAACACCCTGTATATATGTGTATATATATATATATATATATATATATATATATATATATATATATATATATATAAAAGTAATTTTACGAGTATGCACAAAGACATTAATACGTTAAATAATAAGAAAGCCACAATCCGTCCCTCGAGGAACGTTACCTGTTAAATGTGAAAAATAAAAACATGAAAACATTTGACTTGTAGCTCGTACGATAATTTTCACATCTTCGTAAGCCAGTACCCTTGAACATAAAATAAAATTTAAGCGAGAAAATAATATTTGATTTTACTAAATTTGTTACATCCAAAAGGATCAACCTATTTGACGATCCATAAAATAATTACCAGCTATAGAGCTGAATAAAAACCAGGAAATAAGTTAAACTTAAATAAAATTACACTAATTAAATGTATAATCTTATTTGTCCTCCCTCATTACGCTAAGCTTTGCAGACCTCACTTGAATAGGAGTTAGTTTTGAGCTAGTCTGCTTCATGTTGCAACATTCGGAGAGCTGAGGTTCCGCGACAACACAGATTAAGAGACATTGCCCCTAAGAATTTTGTTGGAAAGCCGCGGTGGTACATCGAGCGTCAAAATAACAATTTGCTCTGCTAGCCGTCGATGACACAGTTTTCACGTAAGGCATGTTGCAAGTGCTCTCACGGACCATTAGCACGGCACGGATCTGGACGTCACGCAAGACAGAGAGCGTGATGAGACCAGCGGCAAGGGCACGTGCACGTGTTCCTGGAAACCGACGCATCTTCCAGGGACGGGCCCTCACTCATGGCTATATTGAGAGATTCCCCCCGGATCTGACTGAGTTTTTGTAGGAAGTTAAATGGTGCGCTGCTACGCGCAAACTTGAAGCTTCTTTATTCCGACACCAGCAGGGGAATGACATCACTGCACGTACCGTACTTTCTTCCCTTGCTTGCATTCTCTTTCTTCCTTGATATGTTTTCATACTTTTCCCTTGTTTTATTTTTTCCTCTTATTTCATCGCCTTCTCTCTTCCCTTTAGTCCTTTAATTTTAATCTTTATTTACATTCCTTACCTTTTCATTTTCTTCACATTTTTCTTTCTTCTTTCTTTTTAGTTTTGTCCGTTTTGATTCTTTTTTCCCCCCACTTCACGTGTTTAAGAGAATCTGGTCCTGAAATGTGATCAACATTGTAGAAAAAAAAAATATATATATATATATGTATATTTTAAATTTATCTATAGTAATCTCAGACCTCGAGTGACATTTATTAGGACTAGTTCGTGAATAAAATAAAAATGTAAATAATATATCCCTAAAATTCGCTCACAAGATGTTAATAATTGTATATTTATGAATACCTAACCTATTCAGACATTGTGAAGTCGAAATAGATGAATAACGATTACTGCAATAAACAAATTGAATGTTATTCAGTAATGCCAATTGAGAAAAGCGAAATACAGATTTAAAATGTTAATTACATGTACTGCGCTTTTCCCTTGTTACTATAACAGAAATACGTTTTCATTATTTGTTGAAATCATAATTTAATTTATTTACAAATAACATGATTAAAACATGAATTAAATGAACAGTTGTTATGAAAAAGTGTCATTTTCCTTAGATATTTTATACAATGGACATGATATTAGAAAATGAAGATGTAGATGTGGAACTAGGATTTCGTACTTTATTTAGTACAATGGATTCATGCTCATCGATGTACGTGGAAACAGTTTGCGACACTGACTAAACAAAAGAACGACCATGCGATAAATTGATAGTGATAAATCGAGCTGCAGAAATTATCGCGTTGTATGACAGTGATTGGATGGAATTCAAACTTTCATTACACTCCATTGACCAAAAATGGAATGACGTCATGTAAACGAAATAGTCATAAAATCTTTGAACTTTATTAAAAAAATAACTTTTTAGCATTTTCTCTCATTTTATGTCCTTCATCGGACTTATTATAAATACGGGACGCTGAGATTTAATACTCGCATCATGCTGACATGCCCACTGCTGACCTTCTTCTTTTTTTTCCAACATTTCGCAATATAAAAAAATGTTCCAGTGTCAAATTTTTACCAATGGAATGAAGCAATAAGAAAAACTTGTTTTTCTTTTGTTGTCTTAAGATTTATATATTTTAAACATTCAAATATGAAAAAAATTGACACGTGAAATGTGTATACCTTTTTTTTTGTCTGAGATATTCTCCATAAAACAAAAATAATTAGGGAGTTCTATACACATATTAATAAGGTAACTTCTTTATTAATTTGAATGTATGTTCAAAACCAAAATTGGTGGCTGTTGGAGTAATTTTAATCCTATAGTGTTAAAATACTTAAATCTGACTAACGTGGGTAATAATTATGGTAGACAGCTGAAATTTGGTAATTAACATATTAATATCATTACAAATATCCAGTGAATATTTTCAGAAAGTTGGGTTAAAATATGTAGGATTTTCATATTTGAGGACTGAACCCGCTTAAACTGTCTGGTCTTTTTTAGTTTCCTTTTTTGAAAATTGTCTTTATTCATCTCTGTTTTCTTTTACTCTTTTCCTCGTTTTCCCCCTTTTTTCATTTTGTTTAACTCCTGTTTACGCAATATCTATTTCATTGAATAAATAGTTGTACTTCATTCATCTAGTAGTACAAAGAAATTAAAAGATGATTCTAGGAGTAAATCACACACGTTATTATTTGTTAAAATATACTGCCATTAACATGGACTAGTCCACATCTGTGGACTAATGGTTAGTGCGTCTGGCCGCGAAACCAGGTAGCCCGGGTTCGAATCCAATCGGGATAAGTTACCTGGTTGAGATTTTTTCCGGAGTTTTCCCTCAACCAATATGAACAAATGCTGGGTAACTATCGGTGCTGGATCCCGGACTCATTTCACCGGCATTATCACCTTCATCCCATTCAAACGCTAAATAACCTAAGATAAAGCGTCGTAAAATAACCTACTAAAAATTAACATGGACTAAGTATAATTCAGTATAATAATAGTAAAATTATGATAACATAATATATTTACCTATTGAAATGTTCAATGTCAAGAGCCCAAACTTTGGGGCAGTACAACCTAATTACCAGAAGAGACAAATCAAAGATGACTACTCTGTCATTGGCAAGGACATCCACATTGTCATTAGCATGGATGTATTTTGTCCATTTCAATTATGTTTTGCCATGCTAATGATACTTCTATTTAGTTTTTACTGAAGCATGTGTGATTTATATTTTGACAAGTTATTAGCTCAAAATTAAACAAATTAAAATAAAATTAAATGCACTTACTAGTACCTTCATAGTAGCAATTTCTATGTATGCAGAGCCTAGTTACGAAACGTATGGACATTAAAAAAAATTAAGTAATTTTTTTACATGGCTGGTTTTTTATTAGGTTTTAAGTTTTCTACAAGATCTTAGCATTAGAATTAAGGATTGAGTCATTAGCATGGCCGCAATGTCATTAGCATGGAGCATCAACTTTTTAATAAGTTAAAAAACAGCTGTTAATGAAAATTCAGCTCTGTTGGCTATACACTGGATGAACAGTATACAGCAGAACAGGTTTCACGGCCAGTCGGCTATGCGCACGGAGTTGGGGGACTGAAGGTCGCGCGAGGCGTAAACCTGTTCTGCTCTATACTGCTCACCCAGTATCAAAATGTGACCAGTACCGAGGAAATTTGTTTTCGTATTTGTTTTTCTAATTTCAAAAATAATTTTTTAAGAAGTTGAAAATGTCCCCCTAATCATAGAATCACTCAAATGCATTCAGTGAATTCACTGATTTCATAAACATATATATGCATGTAGCAATAAAAAATTAGTGACTTAAGAGTACTGTAATAAAGAAATTCATCAATTATAGTATCACTGCAGCCATTCGGCCTGAGGAAAAAAATCTGTACTTGTCCGATATTTTTGGAATTTTGCAATGTGTCATAGGATCATTAAACGAGTTCTGAGCCCAAACAAAGGACCCCATGTTATTGTTATCCCATATTTATCACATTATATAGCATTATTATATGTATATAGCATTATTATATAGCTATAGCATTATTATATGTGAGGGAAATATAATTTTATTCATAATCATCCATCATATTTTATTTTACTCGTAGTAGTCCCTGGGAAGTAGTCTCTGTCACGAAGAGAAATAAATTTTATTTCATTTTATTTTGTTTCACAATATTTTATTTCCATTTTTACATTTTTCACAAACATTTTTTTTGTATAAAAGTAGCATTCTGATATTTAACACTGTATTTAACAAATTTAGTAGTCTGTGCTAAAAGTACTCCTTAATATACAGGGTGATTCACGAAGACATTTTGGACAAAAAAATCATATAAACATTGGTCCTGTTCTCAATACTTTCAGAGTTACACTAATTTGAAAAAAAAGTCTTTCTTACTTTTAAGGGTAAAATAATATTACAATTAGAGAATGAACTATTCAGAAGTATAATTTATTTAATTGGCTAGTATTCTGAAGCTATAAATGTGTTGTTAATTCCATAGTTACTACGTACAGATTTTTTTTTTTTTCAGTTTTTAAATACAAAATTATATTTATCTTACGTATATTTATCATAATAATTGTTACAAATCACGTAATTCTTGTAAACTCTAAGACTGTACATTAGGATGCAAAATTGAACTGTAAAGAATCAAATTTCTGTAAATCGTGTGATCTGTAACACTATTGTTGTGATAAGTGTGTAAGAATACGCCTAATGTAATTTTTAGTTAAAAATTGGAAAAAAAAAAAAAAAAAAAAAAAAAGATCCGTACGAAGCAACTACGAAATTAACAACAGTTTTTTAGCTTGAGAATATTAGCGAATTAAAGAAAGTATACTTTTGAATAATTCATTCTCTTTTTGTAACTTTTTTTACTTTTAAAACTAAATTTCAAATAAAAAAATAATTTTTTAACAACTTCAAATTAGTATAACTCTGAAAATATTGAGAATAGGACAAATGTTTATATGATAGTTTTTGCTCAGAATGTCTCCAGAAATAAGCTTCGTAAGTGGCGGTAACTAACTCCTCGTGAATCACCCTGTATAAGACTGTTATCTCAATTTCATGTATAAGACATGAAATTGAGATAACAGTAGATTCTGTTTTATAATATATGAGTGAAAAGTATTACAAGTTAATAGTCATATTTCAATATTTCGACAAAGTTATAATCATATTCATGTGTTTTAGAAGACAGTATTTATTATTGTTGTTGTACAGAGAGCAAAATGCTGTAGGCCTACTTATTTATTAAGTAGAAAAATAAAGTGCATACATTTTATCTTTCCACTCTCGTATGTGGACAGCTGCTCCGTACAGTTCCGCTTCCGCTCTGCCTCTGCGAGCGTGGAAGAACAAAATGTGTGCACTTTATATCGTTGGTTTATTTCTAAAATCTTGTAAGTGTAATTTTTCCCGAATGTTGAAATCTGTGTAATATTTCCAAAGTGCATCTGCTAATAACACCCTATAAGTCTACAAATGTTTGTATATTTTATAAATAGCAAATGCATAACAGTTATTAGCTAGGGTTTAAAAGGAATAAGAAGTTATTTTGCACTACTGTACACTTCCCTCAAACGCAGTTGCTAGATTTTAGAAGTAAGCCAACGATATGAGGCTGGCGCAGCTGTTACGTGACAGTTTTAGTTAAGAAAATTCTACAGCCAAACCTATAAATTCATATGACTGTAATTCGTATTATATTGGGCACCGATGTAGAGAAATATTTAAAATATTAAAGAGGATGTTCTAGTGGATCATATGATTGAAGAATTACAACATTTGGGGTAAAAATGGCAAACACTAAATTTCTTGTAATATGGTTTTTAAATGATGCGGTCATCCTCTCAGGAACAGAAGATGGCTAACAAAAATGTTATTACGCCAATATTAAAACAACTACTAGGAAATATAACATGAGAATTAATAAGAATAAAACTAAATGTATGACTGTTCCCAAAGAGCCAATACCATGCAAAATAGAAGTGAAAGGAAAAATAATTGGACATTCATCAGAATTTAATTGTTTGGGGGTTCAAGTAATAAATACAAATTTAAAACAAGAAGTAAAGAGAAAAAGTGATAAAGCAGCGCAGATAGTAGGACTACATATAATTATGACAGTAGAAAGTAAATTTCGTGTTTACAAAACAACACCTCGATCAATTTTAGCATTGCAGCAGAGGCCAGGCCAGATACAGAAAGAACTGAATAAATGGTGACCACTTTGAAATGAAAATTTTGAGGACTATTTCTTGAAAAAAATCGGGGTACACTGTATCGGAGACACATTTGCTTTTAAGATAAATGTTAGCAATGACAATCAACATGTCTTCTTTTCAGATACCGGTACCTTAAAAACCCGGCAGATCTTTGTTGTGCTGGGACTCCTGGGAGTAGTCACCTTGTATACATTGAGACTAAACATGTCGTTTGCTATAGTGACCATCGTACTCTATCGTTTGTCACCCGTTGCTTATACACTACCTCCCATTTGCGTTGCATAATGCCTCGGCATTGTAATTTTCTGTCTTCACTTTACTTCACTCGCAAATTTTCACAACTTAACTTGTCGACTGTTGATTGTTGCCTAATTGAGATTGTAGTCTGGTTCGTTTGACATCCCTGCGAACGTTCTATCGCTTCAAATTTTCAAGTCACACTGCCTCCGCTGTTGTGCGACCCGCTATTTCGTATTTCGTACCTCAACTTTCCTCCTCCCGCGCATCGCTAGAGGACGTCACTCGCTCCAACACAAGGTCACGTTAGATACATTGGTCCTTAGTCTGTTGATAGCCGTTTACTTCATTGGAATATGTCGTATGATTTAGAAATACAGTAGTTTACTTCATTGGAATATGTCGTATGATTTAGAAATACAGTAGAGTATCGATTATCCGAAACAATTGGGGACGGGGGTATTCGGATATCTGATTTTTCGGATAACCAATAATTTACGAAAACGAATTGTACCGGTGTCATAGGAGCAGTATGAAACAAAAAACACTGATATTAAACACAAAACTGTACACATAGTATATATTTTGTGTTGCATGTCTTACAAAACACAGAGAACTGACTAGTCTAGTTTGACATGTTCAAAATGCCCATTAAAGTAGGCCCAAAGTTTAAGAAAAGAAATAATTTTTTTTTTTTTTTTTTTTTTTTTTTTTTTTTTTTTTTTTTTTTTTTTTTTTTTGGCCGCTAAATCTTGCAAACAGCGCCAGCGAAACTTCTATATGGTCCGAGTAAATTTGAATTTGCCGACTGGAACGCTTTCGGTTAACCGATGTTTTGGTTGATCGGTATTCGGATAATCGATGCTCTACTGTAAATAGACACGACAAATTTCACCTTTTCGGCTTTCTGGGATGGTACCCTAGTACTTAACCGAAATTATAGACGTATTCACGTCAGTATTATTTGGCAGAATACACAAAAAAAGCATAGAAAAGAGTAATATTCAAGATATCACTAAATTCACTAAAGACGAAAGGAAATATTCGAAAGAACACATTAATAGCATTAATAGAATGCAGAAGGAAGATCTACTTGTGAGAAGAGCTAAAGAAGTTTTGTTGTATTTAAGAGAATCTTTTCTTTATTTGTTCTATATTTGTATTTTGTAATGAATTTCCCTATTATTTGCTGGTAATTCGGCACTTAGATGGAAAAACAGAAACAAGAAGGCTACCTCTTTGATTGTGGAACAAACAGAATGCACATTCTACAATAGAAGAAGAAGATTCTATACAGACAAGTCTGACTGCATTTCACTTTTATGTGCATGAGTGAAACATCTTTGACGTTCTGATTAAGAAACTCTACACAATAATATGTTTTAGAAACAGTGCGTTCCATTTCGACAACTCTAAAACAATTTTTAAAGGTATTTTGCCATTGTCTAGCGTCCACTTATTATTTTTCTCTTGCAGGCAATTTCAAACATAAGAAATGGATTGGTATATAGCGGAACTCCCATTACGTGTGGTTAGCACGACGCTGAGTTCCTCACATTAACAACGGACGAAAGACTGTGCGCTAGGCTTCAAAGCTCTGTCTTAACTGTTAGGTATAGAAAGGCTTGCTCTAAAATAGTAGACTACATTATGCAACGAGCCTATAATGATAGTAATTAAGAAGCGAGTATGGATATTTATGAAACGAGCGCAAGGGAGTTTCATAATTTTCATACGAGCTTCTTAATTACCATTATAGGCGAGTTTCATACGACTTTTTATGCTTGACCATATTTCTAACTTGAAATTATTCAGATGTATACATTCTATTTGTATCTGACAAGATCGGAAGTGACCTTGTTCTAGGTCGTGAATTGTGAGATGTGCGCAGACGCGAAAGTATTGATTTTTTCCGAGGAACAATAATGTCATTGACCTTGATGTAATCCCGTTAAACTTGATATAACCTTGATTATTGAATTCGACATTGAAAAACGAGATGACAAATTGAATTTATTTGAATATTATTTACAATTAACGCTAATTATTATAGTAACAGAACATAACCTTTCGCGACAGTATTGGATTTCCAGCCTCCGTGACTTTTCGCTAATTCTCTTTCGATTGCATATCCGAGAATAATCGATACTTGCGGTTTTATAACGGTACAAAGCTGACTTGTCATTGGCTGAACACCTGTAAGCTGAGTTGTCATTGGCTGTACACCTGTACTTTAATGAGTAGGTGTACTTTAATGACATGCATTAAAGGACTGCTACCAGGTGTAGGGGAGAGTCGGGTAGTATCGGACATCGGGTAATATCGGACAGTGAGTTTCTTTCATCTACCACACGATGATAGTATCTGATAGACATGGTTACGTTTCTGTGATGTCACATAGAGAAACGTAACCATGTCATTCAGGCACTACTATATGGTGGTAGATGAAAGAAACGCACTGTCCGATATTACCCGATGTCCGATACTACCCGACTCTCCCCTATAATTACTACATTTCGGCATGGTCGAGCATAAAATCTATTATAGTATTGTCTATTTCTTGAGTTCTAATTTTAGTGAAATCGTTTAGAATAAGAAGGCACAATTCTGAAGAATAATTTTATAGAAAAATATTTCTTATGAGACTAGTTTGTTACTTCCCGTATAAAATACACTCGTAGATTGCAAGTTTATGATATAGCCCGTATTTGCTTTGAACACATCGGCGGTAGAATTGTATATCGTATAAACTTGGTTACTTCATATGATTGCACATGTTATAACATGTTACATGTAGTAACATCCTGTCAACGCAGTTATTCTCTCACTCTGGTATAAAAAAATTAAAACTTCCACATCCTCAGTACAATGTATCTTATAAAAGTTGTGGTGGTTAATGAAAGGCAGTATTGGTTGTTATATTTATCACGATATCAGTTTCATTAATTTCCAAAATAACCACTGGAAAACAACATTCGACAGGTTTGATTGTCACTTCCAAAGCCGTGTATTGTTCATTGTTCACCTTTGAGCCTCCACACTCACATTTCGCAGTAGGAAGCACAAAGAGTCACTTTTTATCCAGAGAGTACATTCCAAATAGTCTGGTTTCCATTTCATCGCCCGTGGCAGTTATTCTAAAATAGTTTTTCTCGAATACAGTGACTTAAAATGAGGGCAAAGCTTGGTAGAGATCATGTTTCTTCTTGTGAAGCTACTTCACACTTGTTTCACACGTTACAGAATTTATATTATCTCAGTCTATGTTATATTCAGTGTATATCTCACAGTTCAATTCTTAGTTGCAAACTTTAAGTTTGTAGATCGTTATTGATCGATGAAATGGTTGTTTTGATTGCGTTTCATCTATAGTCCTGGTGTTATTAAAGCTCACACACATCGTCGTGGGTCAGTAATGTAACTTTCCGGACAATGTTTAACATAGACAGTAAGCTTACTATAAAGTCTTGTTATATTCTCTAAGAAATGAGGTACCAGGTTCCAAAATCTGTCTTATCCAGTTTTGGATGAAATTGTCTTAGCAGTAGTTTCTGAATCTACTCCCTTTTCTTTACCATTTTGTCACATGGTGTTCCAAACTACGTTTTATTTAATTTTATTAAAAATCTACGACTTTTTCAAAAGACTTCCAATCCATTAGTTTGTCGGTTCCAAACCTACCTTGTTTATATTGTTTCCATTAACCGCCTCATCCTCGTACAGCCATATTGGATTTAGATGATGATGGTTCTATAATGCTCTTTTTTCATTCATACCTTGTTTAAGAAAAATGTTTGGTATTTAAAAGTTCATGAACATACGTAATACGGTATTGAAATAAAAGAGTATGGAAGGCATTTTATTCTATAGCTATCAGCACTGCAACAGCTAGGCTTACCACATAGAGCTTAGATTGCTTGTTATATGTCTGCCTTGCATACTAACTATTCTTGGTGCTTTACTGTAGTTTAATAACTCTAATTTTAATGACCAGTGCCATCAATTTCCTAGTTTATATCGTCGTTGTTCCTGCAATAACTGCTATGTGCAAAACATAACATTTTTCAGTAGGAAGAAAAAGCACATGTATTTATCCTATGGCAGCCATACATAGGAGACTGTGAAATCTTATATTTCCTAACAAAGAAATGTAATTACATATAGGAGATTTTATTATTTGCTGTATGACTATTTAAGTTATTTAATAGAACAAAAATCTGAAAATCGATAAGTATGTCACATAGGAGTTATTGCAGGAACAATGACAATATTCATATTTTACATTTTGCACTTTACATTCCGCTCAAGAGACATTTCTTTCCATCTAATTATTATTATTATTATTATTATTATTATTATTATTATTATTGTTATTATTATTATTGTTATTATTATTATTATTATTATTATTAGTAGTAGTAGTAGTAGTAGTAGTAGTAGTAGTAGTAGTAGTAGTAGTAGTAGTAGTAGTAGTAGTAGTAGTCCCGCGCCGTGGCGTAGTTATCTAAGGCATCCTGCCTAGGACTCGCGTTACGGAATGCGCGCTGGTTCGAGTCCTCATGGGAGAAGAAATTTTTTCATGAAATTTCGGCCAGTGTATGGGACCGTGCCCACCCAGCATCGTGATGCACTTGGGGAACTACGATAGGTAGCGAAATCCGATTGCGAAAGCCAGCTATAACGGCTGGGGGATCATCATGTTAACCACACGATACCTCCATTCTGGTTGGATGATCGTCCACCTCTGCTTCGGCATGTGGGCGTGAGGCCAGCAGCCGGCTGGTCGGTCTGGGCCTTTCACGGGCTGTAGCGCCACGGATTATTATTATTATTATTATTATTATTATTATTATTATTATTATTATTATTATGTGCGTTTTCATCATCTGGCTAATGACTTATGATAACATATTACTTCGTTTATGATTTTGAAATAATGAAATTTCATTACTTTTTCAGTAATGGAACTAACATTTTCTCATGCTATTGGTGGAGAAAAATTAATTCTGGCATTGGGAATCGAACCCAGAATCCCTCAGCTTGGCGTACTGAGTGCTCTTAACCAACTGAGCTATGCCGGAATCCGATCCACAGTGCCGGCCTTCGTATGATGGTAGAATATATAGTATATAATATTTTTTAGCTTAATATTTTATAACATGCTGAAAGAAACAGACATAAAAAGAGCTTCTTCTGAAGAGAGAAAGCCATAATGTGGTTTCAAATACCTTCAGATCCCTGAGTTGCAGTTCGGAACCCGCATCGTTCAGTGTAGGATTCCAATCAACATCTTAGCCAAAATATTATGGCTTATTTTGTTGTCATCCTTAAAGCTTGGAAGATGAAACTTTCCAAAGTGATTTTCTTATTTTGTGTTAGTGTTTTAACGTACAGGTTTAAGTAGGTTATCAAAAATACCTTACACTTTTTTGTGGTTTATTGAAAATCATAGAAACTGGATAAAGAGCATTTTGGAACCTTACGCCTCAAATATATCTCGTTCAATTACTGTTTATGTTTAAAACTCCCATTTTTCGCCGTGTTCTAAGTATATAATTTTGGACAAAAGTCTAATGTAAATTGTTTAATACCGTACTATACATGCTGTTTCATATGAATATATATTGTCCGTGATCATCTTCTTACAGATAAGTGAATATCATCTCATTGTAACTAAATAACCATTAAAATTATAGGGAGACGAATGCAACTATGATTATTTTTAACCCTTGCTACCGCGATATTACTCTGAATGACATTGATTAGGCTGTAAAAAGAAGTCTACTTCTGCATTACGTCGACGATTTAAGTAGTATTTTTCATGGTCTTATATTTTTTTCTCTGAATTCAGTTTTTTAAAGACATCTACTGCTTCTGTGTATTTGAAAAATTTTCTTCGTGAAAATAAATGAATAAAAAAATTCTTAGAAGTAATTTCCAAAATTGGTCATCTTATGCTTGATGTGTTTCGAAACGTTGTAGACAATAAAATTCATCCCATCACAAGATTTTAACGTGAGGAAATGCATTGACACTTCTGTTTGTAATAAAATTCATGCTGGCTTATGACTGTCCTAGACTAATATTATTTATCTGTTATTGACTGCACAAGTTCATATTCGTATATAAATAAAACGTTAGTCTAGCGACTCTAGCGGCTAGTTCTGCTAATTCTTATTTGAGAGGTCGGAGTTCAAAACATGCGCATTCGGTAAATTCAGTCCAATGGACAACATATATCTCAAATGTGAGTCTTGGTACTTTCACATTTACAACCTTGGTAAATGGAAATAGGGATAGAATGGTACTAACAGAGCTCGAGGTTGGTTGGGTCAGCCCTAAGCTCTTCAGCCTCAGAGGGACCCTTATATCTATTCTTTTGTCCATGGGCAACAATTCCACCAAAATGCATGGAAACTATATCTGCACAAAAGAGGTCGCGGAGAGCGTTTTCACTGTCTTGCAAGTGTTTTGGGTGGGCGGGTTCACTCGGGGTTTGCGTGCCGCTGGATCTCGCTGTCTCCGGGCGTCGCCGGTTTCTTCCTTCGGGACCCGAACTGCTTCCGCCCTCCTCGTTCATAACCGCCCTTCGTTCTCTTCCATTTCATACGCCTGTTCTGGAACCACACCTTCACCTGTCAAACACAAAACACATAATGCAAGTCGTAAATTACTGCTACATAGAATGGAAGAGATTTTTCTGGGTCACAATCCTTAATATGTGTGCGAACATGGTAAACACCTTCCGAAACATTTGACAACCGCTAATGTGCCTTACATCCCATCCATTAAACTTGCTATATACAGAGTGTGCCAGAGACCAGTTTAATAGTCATGGAAACTCCCAGTGACGAAGCTTCTTGGAGGCAATTGAGGCAATGCCTACCCAAAAAGAACATTTTCGCGATTAAAAATCATAAATGCTGCAATAAATTTCTCATTCGTAATTGGTGTGATTGAGAAAATCAGCTAATTGTACTGGATTCTTCGCTCAACGGGTAGATGGTGGCACATGTCAACGACAGATGTGCTCGGACAGGGTGATTGTATTGTATTGTTTTTATTTACATTCCATGGTATTCATACATCGCTTCACAGCTAGAATATAGAACATGTCAAAAAATCTTAATAGTACTATATGGTCTTAATTATAGTCACGGTTTAGTTGAAATATATACAGAAGAGTTTTACAATATAGTCTACTAGTATCCATGTATTGTGGGTCCCTGTCACCACGGCTTGGCGCGTCCTCAGGTTGCGGATAGAGGAGACGGCCTCCAGATATGAAGGGTAGCTGCGAATATATTGAATAAGCAGTCGTGGACAGCCGATAAGGGGTGGTCGTCCAACTTGGGAGTTGGGCGAAGGGCTAACAACCCATCACCGTAAAAAACGGCTTGTTACGAATCAATACAATAAGATATTTGGGGCTAAGAGAGATGAAGATACAGGAGAATGGAGAAAGTTACACAACGCAAAACTGACATAATTAGAAACATTAAATCCAGACGTTTGAGATGGGCAGAGCATGTAGCACGTATGGGCGAATCCAGAAATTCATATAGAGTGTTAATTGGGAGACCGGAGGAAAAAATATCTTTGGGGAGGCCGGGACGTAGATGGGAGGATAATATTAAAATGAATTTGAGGGAGGTGGGATATGATGATTGAGACTGGATTAATCTTGCACAGGATAGGGACCGATGGCGGGCTTATGTGAGGGCGGCAATGAACCTATAGGTTCCTTAAAAGCCATTTGTAAGTAAGTAAGTCTACTAGTAGAACACAAAGGTTTAGTATCAGTACTTAACACAACACAGAAATATTCATGATACATTGTTGTATGTCATAAATTCACTTACAGAATAAAAGGCGTGAGAAATTAGATACTTCTTTCATTTGGTCCTAAATAATCTTATGTTTTGAGTTTGATTTTTTATATCAATAGGGAGGCTACTAAAGCTTTTAATGCCATAACGTACTCCTTTTTGGTAGTATGATAGACTTGCCGATCGAGTATGAAAGCCATTTTTTGACGCGTATTTATGTTATGAACTATTGTATTAGTTACAAAGTTTTCACGATTACATACGAGGAAGATTATTAGTGAAAAAATATACTACAAGCCTCGGGCATTATTTGTAGTTTTTAAGAAATGGCCCTACACGATTCCCTAGATTTGCCACCTGCTATTATTCTAATTACTCTTTTTTGTAGTAGAAATATACTGTTACCCTCTGTGGAATTTCCCCAGAATACAGTATTATTCCAAAGCTCATTACTGAGTGGAAGTAAGCAAGGTATATTGTTTTTAAGGTATTGATACTTACTATCTCTTGCATAGAGCTAATAGCAAAACATGCTGAATTTAAATAATTTCAAAGGAAAAATTGTTCCGGGGCCGGGTATCGATCCCGGGTCTCTTCACTTAGCGCACGAATGCTCTACCGACTGAGCTATCCAGGAACTACATCCGATACCGTCCCAGTTTTTCCCTTTATATCCACACAACTCAAGTGGGCTGACAAGGCGCCAGAAACCCAACTTTGAGTGCACACAAACTCTGTGTGACTTGAGTTGTGGTTTTCTGTTAACGTACCTACAGTGACGTATATATTATACAAATCTGTCTTTCAGATAAAGTTCCTTGTGAAGCACACTTGAATAATTATTCAATTATAATTTTTCAAATTTAACATGTCGTGATGATGATCTATGGGTGAGAAAAATTTTCGCTTGCCTCTTCAACAGTCCAATATAACGGAACTCCTGCACACCTTACTCTTGCGGCAAGGCAACAGCTGACGGAAACATTTGGTAATAGATGGATTCGTTATCAAGGTCTCGCCCATGGCCAGCAAGATCGCCATATCTTAATCCGCTTGACTTCTCCTTAAGGGGACATAGTGTACTCCGCACCAATGGACCATGTCGATGATCTTATTCCACGGATTGTCGACGCCTGTAACACCATACGTACTGCACTTGACATATTTGAACGGGTGCGGCAGTCATTGTTTCGACGATGTCTGTATTGTTTACAAGAAAGGAGGCATCAGTTCGAAGCTATTATGTAATGCACAAGCTTTCAAGCGTCATTGTCTGTTGTTTTTCATTGAAAGCTTAGTCATCAGAGAGTCGAGCCAATGGCTCTTGTATGAATGATTGCCTACCAGCCACAACACTGAAACAAGTGTATCGCCATACCGATGCGAGATAGGACACACATTACTTAACGAAAAATGTTTATTTTACTGCCTTCTATCTACGATATTCTTCTGTACCATAAATTCTGAACCAATCTGTATATTTAATTTTTTGCATCATATAGTTTCGTGAATGAATTTCGTTGTGAAGAAATTTTCATTCTGAGACTTATTGTCGGGAAGATAGGTCTATAAAGCTTCATTTTCTGTAATTTTTATATTAGATTCGATTTCGAGAAAACCACATTGTGGCATTTTGTCTAATACTGTATCTTCAAGCACAATAGTATCATATTTTAACACAAATATGATAGTTTGGTGCATGCAATGTTGATGTATTGGTTCAAATATACACGTACACATGTATACAGAGAAGAACAAATTAAATCACTCCCGAGTACGTAAGCCTCAATCGGCCTATCTCTTTTACTTGAAAGAGCGGAGTTAATTGAAGAACTCTCAAACTTCAGTCAGTTTCAAAGGCTGACTTTCAATCCCCTTTGATAACATCGTCTTTTTCAGATTTACGTTACAAAACATTTTATATGTTCTGAGACTTACTGAATCGCATTCATAGATTAAATATCAGGTCGCTTCTTTCTCTAGATGATTATAAGCCTATTAATATTTGAGATTTCTATCAAAGTTTCTACTATATACTTACAAACATTTTCAACACAGTTGAATGATTTTTGTTCGAAATCGTAAAGATAATTAAATGAAACTGTCTTTACAAATTGTTATGAAGTTTTCATTTCAGTTCTGCTGATAAGTGTTACGATTTAAAATTGTAATTCTGATCTTGTTCTTCATAATTTTTAAAATTAAATGCATAATTCTTTGTATCACAACTTCCATTAAATGATCAAACATCTACATTAATTGTAACAAGAGGTAAAAGAAAATTAATTTCCAGGCGAAGATGTCGTCCGCAACGCAGATTTGTGTTCTAATGTGCTTTCTTATTAGGGACAAACGCCAGGAATACAAAATATTTAATTCAAAATGAAGTAACACCCACCCATGCAATAGTCTTTGTAAGATGGTGAGAGCAATATTTCAATGTTTCATTTTCGGTGGAGATGAAATAGAAGCAAACTAATTTGATGGCAATGTCAGTACTGTTTTCTTCTATAAAAGTTTAAGGGTTAATAACTTTACAGTGCCTTAACTTGAATTCAGTTATTCCTTTTGTCCCTCAGCTTCGAAAGCGCGCATGTTATACAGAGTGTAAAAAAATATATATATTACAAGGATCGGTGGTAGGTAGATGGGTACCATGTGGTCATATTTTGTTAATAAATCCATGTCCAGAAACGCTTTGTTTACGTGCTAGCGTTCCTGAAATGTGGAGGAGGACGTAGGCAGTACGGATCACAAAAGCTAGGAAAGAAGTAAAAAAAACCAATTGAAATTGAAATTGCACTCATGTCCAGAGACTCTTTGTTTACGCGATAGAGCCTAGGGGATGACTGTAGGTAAACAAGCCATTAGACTCCGCGATGTGGTTCCACCACACTTCGATCATGAGGTACGTGACCACTTGAATGACACCTTTGGATTTCTTTATCTGGGAGTACTGAAATCCCTGTGTACGAAACTCCAGTGGAGACAAAGACGATCTTGTGGTACGAATTCAAGTGGCAGCTGGAGTCATCCGAGATATGCCGGGAATCTTTCCAAGAGTTCGACATGACATAACCAGGCGATGCACAAAATGTATCGAAGTTGGTGGCACCCATTTGGAGCACCTTCTGTAATTGATTAAAATGCTATTTTATTTACAGTATTTCAATTGTCTTTTTTACTTCTTTCCTACCTTTTGTGATTCGTACTGCCTATGTCCTCCACATTTCAAAGACGCTAGCACGTAAACAAAGCGTTTCTGGACATGGGTTTGTTAATAAAATATGATCACTTGGTACCCATATACCTATCACCGAGCCTTGTAACATATTGTTTTACACCCTATATAGAACTAATTCCTCATGTGCAAACAGGAACCAGGAGAAAGCATCGCTAATAACGATGGAAATTAGGTTCAAAAATGCGATGTAGGCCTATTCCTTGTCAAATTATGTCGCAATATCACGAATGAGGCTAGGCTCTTCAGTACGATTCTATTTGCAAATAAATAATCCGTAATTTATCGTCATATAATTTGTTATATAAACAACTTTCCTGTTTTAATTGAAACTATGATGAAATTTACCTCACTTACTAGTTTCGACTTGATGTCGGCCGTCTTCAGATTCCTATAGAGATCCTTGCTTGTTTCCGGTTTCTTCTTTTGGTGCCTCGGTGGTGAGTGCATTTATGATCGGTAGTGTTATGTCAAATAGGGTGTATGTTCTATTTTGTGTTGAGGATGCTCAAAACACAAAGTTCAGAATACGCACTCTTTCCTCAACACACAAATTTCAGAACACACACTCTATTCACAACACGCAATTAAATTTCGGAACACATCCTATCCTCAAATCACAATTAAATTTCAGAACACACATCCTATTCTCAATACACAATTAAATTTCACAACACATACCCTATCCTCCACACACAATTATATTTCAGAACACACACCCTATCTTCAACACACAATTAAACTTCAGAACACACACCCTATCATGAACACACAATTAAATTTCACAACACACATCCTATCCTGAACACACAATTAAACTTCAGAACACACATCCTATCCTGAACACACAATTAAATTCTAGAACACACACCCTGTTATCAACACACAAATAAATTTCAGAACAGACACCCTATCCTCAAAACACAATTAAATTTCAGAACACAATTTGATACATTACCGATGACAAATACATCCTTCTCCAAGGTATTAGAAGTTGAAACCGGAAACAAGCAAAGACCTTACTAGAAATCTGAAGATAGCCGATATCAAGCAAAAACTAGTCATTAACTAAGATAAATTACTATCATAGTTTCAATTAATAAGTACAGGAAATACCAAATTTTTAGTGATAAAAGTAATCGAGATGTGTAATATGTATATTTAAGACTTATTTGTAGCTTGGAAATCTCATTTAGATGTACTGTATAGATTTACCAAAGAATCAAGTATAATTCATTAGGCCTACTCATTTTGTAAAAAAAAAAAAAAAGAAAAAAAAAGCGGCTGCTATACACTAAGTCCCCTTTAATTGAATCGAACGAATTTCTTATGCACGACTACGTTCTGTTTTTCCTTTGTTTTGTTTGCTTGTTGCTTTTTTGTATGTTTATACGAGGGCGATCCTAGAAGTAATGCACATTGTGCATGAACTCCCTTATTTATGTATATGCGTTGTTGTTATTTATTGCGTTAATAGTGAGAGTTATTCCGAACGATTCTGTGCAAGTTCAATTAAATTGCTTAAAAACTTTTTTGTGTATAAGCGATTGAAATGGACGACGAAAATCAGTCAGGTCATGTCACTGTCTGAGATCAATGATCATTAATTGAAATGGAAACTTTTACATGGACGTACGCCGCTGCAAATTTATGAATTGCTTCGAGTAAGTGTGTGGTGACTCTAAAGTAGACCATAGTACAATTTCCCGATGGTCTCTACGTGTCTGGGAAAGTCATATTGCTACAGAAGACGACCAACGCACTGGAAGACTTAAATCATCAACGGACTTCACTGCAGAAGTAATTGTTGCCAATATTTTGGAAGAAGACGGACGGATAGCATGTGCAGACATAGCCCTTAGGAAACTTCGCCCAAAAATTCGATAGAATCGACTACAGTTATTGGAGTCTGATGTGCTGCTTCTCTACGATAATGCAAGACTGCAAATCGCCGAGTCAGTGAATGTCGTATGACCGATTACAAATGAAGAGTCCACTGCAAGAATGATGGATGTCACTTTTTTTTTTGTCGAAAATGAACCAAGACTGTCAATGCATAGCTTAAGACATATTGAATGTACATAGAGAGTTACATGGCATTAACACTGATAGTCATTGTCCAGTAATGATCGGAAAATCACAGTTAAGCTTTGAGCGCTAAGCATTTCAAACTTTCAATCGCTTCTCCTGCAAAATGTATTCCATGTATGACATCCATCATTTTTGCAGTGGACTCTTCAAATGGGAAACACTTCCTCAACCAGCCTACAGTCCGGACATGAATCACCTGACTATTGATCTTTTCCCAAAAATGAAAAATCCACTTCGGTATCAACTTTTTGCAATGTTAAATGACCTGTATGCAGCTGTGACCTAATGCATCCGAGACCTAAACTGCAAAGGATAATTGAGCGGCACCCAAATTCTACCACAATGTTGAGAAGCAATCATAACACACCAAGGGGATTATTTTGAACCATCTTAATTTAAGTGAACTGAAAAAAAATGCATGTCAATGAAGTAAGTTTGTGCATTACTTCTGGGATCACCCTTGTAGATCAAGTGTTATAACTAATCTATAACAAGACTTTTCAAGGGTAAATTAGGTGCAAAATAAACATCTTTTCCCTAGTCGTGTGAACCAGTCGCTGCCCGAAGTGATCTTAACAATATTTACGATATACAAGAAATCGGTAATTTTTTGTGTTTAAGGTTGTACATATATACAGGCTGAATCTAATTCATGGATTCCACTCGTATGCTTATTATAAAGCCACTATCAATGATGTAATAGCATAGTGTGCAACAATTATTATTAGCAAAATTCTCAAAATTTTAATTGGCAGCTTACAAACGCTCAGTGTGAGAATTCTGTGTCAGTCGGTATAGATAAATCCGAGTATCAAATTCTTACCATACAATCACAGCAATAATTCTTAATTGATGAAGGGTTTGTGGTAGAGGTAGCGCGTAACGGCGTCCTTCATACGCCCACAAAGAAAGAGGCCACATGGAGTCATGTCTGGTGACCTGGGAGGCCAAATATGATAGGTTAGATCAATGGGAGTGGCACGTCCAATCCAAAGATGTGACAGATGTTCATCGAGGGTATGCGGACTTCATTATGTAAATGAGGCGGAGTTATATTCTTAGGAAAGAGACTGTAGTACAGAATTTCTTCACTGTTGTTACTCAGTTCGTCTTTCACTAACAGCAGGTCGCAAAAGGAGTTGTGGTGTGGACTCATGTTGCCATATCATCTCCTCTGGCGGCGAAAATATGAAACAGATTTCTCTCGTTAATAAACGAAAACTTTGAGACTTTTGCCAACAATTAACACACCGAATGTTATTTTGTCATAATAAGAATATGAAAGAGTTTTCATCATTTTAATCATGTACTGTTAGGAGCTGAGAAAAACGCTGACGCGAGGTGCAGTAGGGAGTGGGAGTGTTATTCTCCCTTCCCCCTCTGTTGACCATAGCAACCACGCTGTCTACCCACAGTACTATCTAGTCGAAAAAATTCGTCTGTTTCGCAACCATTTGCCAGACTGGCTGCTCCTTTTACGTAAGAAATAGTGCAGAAAATAAGTTTGATTTAGAGACAAAATTATCAACATTAATCTCACTGGAGGTTTTGATTTATCTACAGAAAATAAAAACTCGAGTGGGATTTAATAGACTATTACACGATTAGAAGAAAGTATATAAAGATTAGAAGAAATAAAGTACTCTAATACAATAAAATATTAATTGACTTACTAAAATTCTATATCGCTAATGTTAGCTTCACCAAAACGTTTGAACGGAGCCGCCATTTTCAGTTGACTGTCTATGCTGTAAACAAATGACGATCGCAAAACATGTTTTATAGTAATGTAAAGAATTTTCAGTTTGAAATGTTGGCAAACAAGGAAACAAAAGCCACCGGCGTGACTCAGTCAATTAAGGCGCTTGCCTGCCGGTCTGAAGTTGCGCTCGGGCGCGAGTTCGATTCCCGCTTGGGCTGATTACCTGGTTGGTTTTTTTTTTTCGAGGTTTTCCCGAACCGTAAGGTGAATTCCAGGTAATCTATGGTGAGTCCTCGGCCTCATCTCGCCAAATACCATCTCGCTATCATCAATTTCATCGACGCTAAATAACCTCGTAGTTGATACAACGTCGTTAAATAACCAACTAAAAAAAAGAAACAAATGGTAGGGAGGTGATAGAAACAGAAGAAAATATATAGAGATTAGAAGAAATAAAATATTCTAGTACAATAAAATAGATATTAATTGACTTACCGGTACTAAAATTCTATTTCACTAATGTTACCTTCACCAAAATGTTTGAACGGAGCCGCCATTTTCAGTCGACTATCTATGCGGGAAACAAATTACGAACGCAAAGCATGTTTTATAGTACCGTAAAGAATTTGCAGTTTTAAATGTTGGCAAACAAAGAAACAAATGCTAGGTTAGTGATAAAAACAAACAAATGCAAGGGAAGCTATAAAATCAAACAAATGCTAGGGAAGCGATAAACTCAAACAAATGCTAGGGAAGCGATAAAATTGTGCGATAAGCAGCCGCGATTGGTTTAAAGACGTCCTTTCGTACTGCTTTATTGGTCAAAAGTAATATGGTATACCTAGTAAAAGTGTAATAGTCAATAAAATTATAACTTAAAATGATAACTTGAGCAGTTGGTGACAGATAAACGTTGTGCCAAAATGCCAGAAACCATTTCCTAAGTATCATATGAAAATCTCGGAGTAGGTTTCTGTTAGCATCACGATTCTTTGTTTATAGTCGGTATAACATGGCACTCACCTGGCGCTCTGTGAGGTCCAGCGCGACTGCTATCTCGTAGCGCCTGAGCCGCGTCAAGTAGTTGGAATGCGCGAACTCTTCCTCCAGCTCCCGGATCTGCAGCTTGGTGAAGGCGGTACGCTCCTTACGGGGCTTAGGTTCCAGTCTCTGGGACTCTGCGACAGAAAAAGTTGCCTCAATAAATGCATTGGATAAGTTCCTGCCAGATCAACGAGGACAGGCGGCAATAAATGAGGGAACTTGCTACTTCTTTGGTTTCGTGGTGGTGGTGGTGGTGGTGGTGGTGGTGGTGGTGGTGGTAATTAATAATATAATAAAATATGACCCTACTATCCGTTTCGAAAGGAACCCAAATCAGCCAACCGAAGTTGATATTGAGAAGAAGTCTATATACAAACCTTGTCTGCCGTATCTTTCTCAAAAGTACAACGTCCCGCTTAAGCAATGGTCTGTCATTGGTTTGCTGTTTGGCAGTAGAGGTTCCATTACAAAATTCACATGGAATTATCTTAAGGAACTTCACATTCTTTTTGATTATGTAATGTCTATTCTTATAAATATTATCAAGGATTCTCTTCAAATATTACATCATCTCTATTTCAATTAATCCACTTATATATTTCCCTTCTACAATTAATTTTATTTTTTCTTTAATATTTCAAATCACATTATATTGTACATGTTTATTATATTCAGGACCCTTGTGGTCACTCAAATTCTTTGAGCTGATGTTTTAAATGAATAAATAAAATGTAATATAATGCAATGCAATGAAATATAAAATAATAATAATAATAATAATAATAATAATGATAATAATAATAATAATAATAATAATAATAATAATAATAATAACAATAATAATAAACCTCTGACTGAGATTCTGGCTGATATGTACCTCTATTATCAGGCAGTACATCTCACTTGACGATATATGTCAGAGGAAAAACAATTGTATGCATCCGAAGTCTGATTAGTGTAATATGTAGCTAATCGGCGATTATGCAATGGAGGGGGGAAAGGAGTTGACCAACCTACCCCATTATCTCCCGGCTTAGTTGCCTCATAAGTGGTGCCATGTTGGTATCACTTGTGAGGTTCAACCTGTCTTCGGATAGTTGACTAATCAACAACAATAATAATAATAATAATAATAATAATAATAATAATAATAATATAACACTATAACATTGATATCATAAGTTACTTTCTAGCTCTCCCCGTCCTTACTTTTCTGAAGGTTATATACAGAAGTGTAGACGGCCACAAGTATTCCTTGGTGATGTAATAGTTATCATGCCTGCATTGGACTCGGGGGTCGCGGGTTCAAACCCAGGGGAGAATAATAGATTTCTAAGGACGATAGAAGTTTTTAGCGTGGCTTCCTTCGGAAAGGAAATAAGACAGGGCTTCCGTACTATAGATTTACACCATTTGAAATATTTCTGTTCATATATATGCGTGTGTGTGCTTGTCGACACTCCTCCACTCCATAAACATTTTCTGTCACCCATCAAATACGGAGACTAAGAGGAATGCAGAAAATAGGAAAGATTGGAGAATGCTGGGTTTGCAGTGAAAGACCTCCCCTTGAGCAGAAAACTATGAATGAATGATAGGTGTGCACGTATCAATTATTATGAACTCACAATACAAACGAAATCCTCCTGCAATACAGGACGTTTATTAACTTAATATCTCTTATATGCTTAATGTTTCATATTTATGTTACAATGCTGATGTTCTACACTCTGACGAAATGTTGGAAACAGCTGCTTTGTTTCCGTTTGTATAAATATCGTCTCCTATTTGAGTATCAGTATCAGTATCAGTGCAATATAGCTTTATTTATTTTGTGGCCAGAAGAGCGGAACTTTCTTTTCTGCATAAATACGTTAGCTCTGTCGTCTCAATTCAAACTTCACTTCCGTTTAACGATATTGGAAAGCATGTGTGTTTTGTGATGTTAGTCTTGAACTTCTTTTTACTTAATTTGGTTTCATTGTACAATCTAGATCAGTGGTCCCCAACTCAGAGCACTGTGTCATCATCAAGCCTTGCCCGCTCGCCCTCTCACCCGCGGAAAGAAGTAACAGGGCAAGTAAGACGTTCAGCAGCGGGACCACAATATGAATTTACTGCGTAGGTTTATGATTGTTTTCTGATGAAAAAAGATACGGACTGAATATAAATAACTAAATAAACTATCTTAAGCAATTTAAAAAAAAAATACATTGCAGCCTATTTTAAACAAAGTTAGAAGTTAGTAAATTTATGGTTACTTTTAGAAATGTAATATACATTTCATGTTAATTATTCGGGTAATACATGACAATTACTGTAAATGTGTAAACTGCTTCTGTTAAGGAAAATGTCGAACAAAACGCATAAAAACCCTAGGAATAGTAATGCAGAAATTTAACTCCATTCAGTCCACTCAACACTGACATTAGCACTGATTTTTTGGGATTTGTTTAATTCTCTTTTCCCTCAGCAATTTCTCAACGTTTGGAATTATTGTTTGTATAGTGCATAATGTGACAGCACATTTTAAGTTGTGATCCGATACTTGGCTTCCATGACATGGCTTGTTTATTTTCATCATAGGAAAAAAATACTGTTCGCACAGATATGTGAATCCGAAAATGGATGTCTGTACAATCGGGAAAATGTAAGACATGGAAAGTTCATAGAAAAGTCAGATAACTTTTTTTGTTTTGATATTTGTCCTTCAATTCACTATCGTAAAGTAAATCAATAAGTTCTAATTACAAATAATAATCGAAAACCAAATTGAAAATTTTCCTAGTCTTTAAATCTCGAATCAAATTCCTGGCGCAGATCGTCATGATGTGTGAATATATTCTTCGAAATCCAAAGTCTTATGAAACTAGTATGCGTATATCGTTGTTAATTTTGAAAAATGTGCTGTAACTGATCCTTTTAGTTAAGCTAACGTTCCATAATTAGAGGTGGTTTCATATTAAACGCCTTCACTCTGTCATATAACTGTGTAATAATCTTTTTGTTACCTTGTAGTAAACAATTTAAAGCATTCAGGTAATTCCATTAAGAAAGCAAGTTCACAAATCTATTTTTTCATTTTTCGCTTATAATACAGACTTTTCTTCTTTCTCCGTGAACGATGATGTTTCCTCCCTCAATTCAAAGAACCTATTCAATAATTTGCCACGACTTAGTCACCGTACTTTACTGTAATATGATAGATCGCCATATTCGCTATTGCATTCATCAAGAAAGACTTAAATTGACAATGAGTGAGAATTTTCGATATAATTGTGTTGGTGGTTTTTCAAACTGGGCTACTTCTATAACACCATTTTGATTTGTTTTGCACATGAATTCTGTTGGTGTATAATGCAGTGAATAGAAATAACTTCATGGGATACATTAACGCTTTTCTCTTCGTCCCTTAGACTCCTTATTACACCCGTTTTACTTCCAACTATGGAAGGAGCACCATTGATTGCCAAGGATATAAGTTTATTCCAAGGAAGTCCAAAATAATTTCTACAGCCTCTACATGAAAATATCGGAAGCAGTAGTAGTATCCTTTATGAGAACAATATATAAGAGCTCTCCTTAATCTGAAGGTTTTCAATAACGCCTCTTACAAAAATCACCAGTTGGGGATTATCGCTTACATAAGTATTTCCATCTACTGCCAAAGAACAACAAATGACAGACCGACAAATAATTACTAGTTGCACCTGAACGTCCTCGGCTAGACCTCGGATGGGATGCGTCACGGTGGAAGGAGACAAACTGATAGATTCAAACTCCTACACTTGAGAAAAGTTCTTCAGTTGTAATTAAACATTCTTCAATTTTTCAATCTTTAAAAGGTTTATAATATGGTACTATTACAAGTGAAATTTTATAACTGAGTCGCACAGCCGATTTACTAACATTGTGATCTTAAACAACGTCTAGCTCATTTTCCTTCAATTGTTGAATTCATGCTATATGCTCTTCTCTTCGTATCTGCCATATTCGTTACTGTGAATTGTATAATGCATTTGTAAATTGTATTTATTCAGTGTGGCCTACGTTTTGAAGTGTTTTCTGCTCTTCACATCTCTTGTTTGAATGGATGGCAAGAACCGCCTCTGTTCACTACAACGCAATGTCACAGATCGGTCCTCTGCCCGGTACAGTAAGCACACATCAGCCAAGCAGTGCCCGTGCCCGTTCTTACGCGAGTTGATGATCACTGATCTAGATCTTATAGTACTTGTAAAAACTTCAAATTCTTTCTAATAATCTCATCTTTATCTCCTTCATACATGAAGTCACAGACCAGTCGTGTAAACTTGTAGACTTGCTCTAATAAGAGCATCTTACTTTCAATTTTCGTGGAAGCACCGACGTATCTCAGACGGTAAGCGCGTTTGCCTGTTGATCCAGGACTGCATGGTTTCGATTGCCGCTTGATTGATTATCTAGTTGTGTTTTATAAAGTTTTTCCAGCATTAAGGCGAATAACAGGTATTCCCATGGCCACATCTCGCCAAATACCATCTCTCTATCACAAATCTCTTCTGCATTAAATAATCTAGAAGTTGATACAGCGTCGTTAAATATACGACTAAAAACTTCTGTAGCCATTGGTTATCTTTGAGCATCATAAACTACGACCTCTTCGGGGCCAGAAATTTATGTATAATAAAACATGTATTGCTACACTTCTGTACGAATCTGACTAAACGCCAACAGAAAACACATGAAGCAGCAGACATGCGCTCATGAAGACAGTGGAGGCTTGTCGACTAATGGATTACAAACGTAGTGATGAATTATTACCCGAAGAATTACAGATAGTATTAGGTTCGTACATAAGTTCGTAGGGTTTTTGTTCCTCAGTACAATACTGCGTTGTTAAGAGATTGTTTATTGTTTGTCATTCGTTATTTGGAGTGTTGTACTGTAAATACACCTTGGATTTTACGGATCTGAAGAAAGTTTGTGCTATTTGTGGGCTGAAGAAGATGGCGTGTCGAGTGGAAAAAAAACTAACATTTCCGACATATTCATCTGTTTGGGTTTAATAGAGAAGTAAAGGCAACGGAGGCGGCTCGAAACATTTATGCCGTGTACGGGGAGAATGCCATTGGAAATCACCGCATAGTGGTCCAAAATCCATATTTAGGAGGACAAAAGTAGAAAAATAACATGTTGAAAATGAAATAAAACCCTTAAATTATTTTTCTTATATAACTGAGTAATACTCAATTGATGATCTTAAACAGCGGAGGTGGCTACAGAGTGAGATAAGAGCCCGGTAACATACCACATTTCGACCACCCACCATTCTTACTCAGCAAGTGCCGCGAGTTTGCCGTTTTCTTTGTGCTGTAACTCTATTTAAGTGGTCGATTCTCTTCATATTTGGTATCAACATGTCAAGTAGTTCTTTAAGTTTGTTTGTTACACTGTTTGTTTTTGTTACATTTAATTTGGTTATAGCATGTCAAATTAGTATGAATGGACACGGGACAAAATATAAATATAACCATTGAGTGCAGACTTGGCTAAGGTAGAGAAAAAAGAACACCCTTTGTTCTGTCCTAAAATGATTTCTTTCAATGTCTCGAGTATTTATCTCTATTTTAAATGAAGTCTTAAGGTGCGCAGATTTGCGGAAGTAATAAATTGTGCGCACTATTCTTTCCAGGTGCAGTAGTGAAATTTATCTCGAATGCAGTTATTTAAATATCTGAGAACCGAATCTGCTTCCGAAGTACAATTCAGGGAATGCAAGGTGACAGCTTGTTAATTATGTATCAAATAAGCTTCCCGAATGCCCAAAAGGTGCAGCAGTACCTAAAATGTTACATTATTCCCATAGTTCTGTCGTTTCAATACACAACACCCCGTGCAAAACTTAGTGCCCATGCACAGAAGATAGTTTTATGCGTCTGGTGGGGTAAATAAGGCGTCGTATACATTCCCAGGAATTTAACCATAACTGCTGACATTTATTGCCAACAACTCAGACGCTTTGCGACATCAGTTGAAGAAAAACGACCGGGAAGACTGCATCAAGTGCTGCTGCAACACGATATTGCAAGTCCTCACTCCGTTAACATGACGAAAGCAGCTATACAGGAGTTTGGTTGGAAGGTGATTCCACATACTCCATATTCTCTCGAATTTGCGCCCTCAGGTTTCCACCTTTTCAGTTCTCTATTCAACAATCTTAAAGGGAACTCCTTCGATAACGAAGATGCTTTACAAATTTGGCTTGACGACTTCCTTAACTCCAAACCAGGACATTTCTTCAGATGCGGAATCGAAAAACCACTCCGGCATTGGCAGAGTCAAGATAATGTAGGACAATATATTAGTAATAAGCAGAGAGAGCATTTGGTGTACGTAAAACCGTTGAGTTAACTGCTACATGCACTATATCGTAATGTATTAGGGAGCAAGGAAGGGAGGGGGTGAATGTCATCGTATCGCTACAATAACGACGACTATAGTACAGTTCCTGCAGCAAATTATCTTTACTATTCAGTAATTTCACTTTATAATATTAAATAACCTATTGTTTATATTTAACATTTAATTACAACATACATAGTTCTGTGTTACATGATATTAATGTAGCTACATAAGAACAATATATTGTATATAAATACAACAACATAGAAAACATAGTATTTTACTTTGTACTACTTTGCTTTTCTTCATGACTGCATTTGTTACACTGCACGACAATATACTTCATTAACCTTTTCTGCTTTCAAGTCGTCAGACCACAATAATCGCATTGATTTTTCAAACAGAACTTTTCTGCTTTCATTTCGTCAGACCACAATAATCGCATCGATTTTTCAAACAGAGCTTTTCTGCTTTCATTTCGTTAGACCACAATAATTGCATTGATTTTTCAAACAGAGCTGCAATGGTAACATGATTTACTTTCTCTAGCTCTTCGGATGTCAATAGAAACATTTTGCCCACACCTTCAGTTTGAAGTGCCTCAACAATAACATTAGCAACGGATCTGTTTGCAATATTTCGTCTATAGATACCCACAATTTTTCATCTTTTAAGGTTTCTCTAATTTCACGTAAGACATCGTCATAACATTTTGCTAAATAACCTGTACGCAGAGTAGACTGTCGGGATAGTGTTCTACCTGTATATTTTTGCAAAAATAACCTGACACATGGGTGTTTCAGTTTTTTAAATGGAATATTTGCCCTAACGAACATGTGACCCAAGTCTTGGTAAAAATCACATTCCGTATTTGAACTCGTGGGAATAGCTTCGACTTTCTTCAAATTCAACAGCTTAAAACATTCCTTGTGTCTTTTAGAGTTGTAGTGTTTTTGTACATGGTATCTCTTGTTCCCCAGTAGATCGACTTTACATACCATGCATGTAAGTTTTTCACTATCCGTGGAAAAGTGCTGCGATCCGAAATCCTCAACAAATCGCTGCAATTGTACATGCCGAGGCTTCTTTTTTTCCCGCATATCGTAAACTATGTTGTAATGTAAAGGCAAATAAATGCTTTGCACTTACGGTAAACACAAGTAGAACTAATTAGAAGAACTGCGATAGAAAAAAAGTAAATACAGGAAATAGTGTAGAAGGACCAATAAAGAAGAATATGAAGAAGACAGGAAATTCAAATACGCCACGAAATGCACAGGTATTGAAAATTATCAAAGACGCACATATAACATCAGAGAGCTCTGTGCGTACAATGGCTGTACCTGGTAGGTAAGATCCCTTCTCCCACCTCGTGACGTAGTCAAAGCTCTCGGTATAGCAAACTTGTGTCCACTGATAACGTACCCCATCTGCTCTCTTTGGTGATAAGTAGAGAGCGGAATCTTAGCCGCTAGTCTTTGAAGTTAAGTGAGTACGGAGTTTGTGCAATGAGCCAAATTACTTGACGAAGAGTAGTAGCATGTGGTGCTGTACGTTTAAAACAGACTACTCCCGCCTCGAGAACGGGGCTGTGTTATGTATTACAAAAGAACAAACATAGCTTTTTGCTGTAAACTTTTAACGTAAAAGTTGATGTTTTACAGACACCACTATTAATGAAATATTTAAGCCTATATTACAACTATCTTTGATGTTAAATTTTAACTTAAAATGTTACATATATATTATTTTAAAGTACCGAAGTACATATGATATTTCCATGCAGATATTCTGCGTCATCATACGATGAAAGAGTAATGGAACGGAGAAAAATTCTCTCCGGCGCCGGGATTTGAACCCGGGTTTTCAGCTCTACGTGCTGATGCTTTATCCACTAAGCCACACCGGATACAACTCCGACGCCGGTTAGAATCGTCTCAGATTAAGCTCCAACTCGCCGGAGAGAATTTTTCTCCGTTCCATTACTCTTTCATCGTATGATGACGCAGAATATCTGCATGGAAATATCATATGTACTTCGGTACATTAAAATAATATATATGATATGCGTAAATCACTTCGTGATTTAATACGGCGCTTATTCCGTCGGATCCCGGCCAACCAGTCACTCATACCGAGTGCACCTCAGCACATGTGTGGACTTCGGTCCTGCGTTCATAGACATCTATGACGTAATGCAGAGGGCGGCCACTAGAGGGAACCCAAGAGTTGGAGCTTAATCTGAGACGATTCTAACCGGCGTCGGAGTTGTATCCGGTGTGGCTTAGTGGATAAAGCATCAGCACGTAGAGCTGAAAACCCGGGTTCAAATCCCGGCGCCGGAGAGAATTTTTCTCCGTTCCATTACTCTTTCATCGTTAAAATGTTACTGTATCAGAGTCATTACTCTTAACATGTGTAAGCATATATACAAAAATCTTTGATGTAAATTTTTAACTTAAAATGTTACACTTTCATAGGTACGGCTCTTAATGTAATGTTTAAGTCAATATTACGATAATGTTTGTTGTAAAGTTTTAACTTACAATGTCACTATATCACAGCTACTACTCTTACTGAAATGTTTAAGCCTATATTACAACAATCTTTGAAGTAAAATTGTAACTTAGAATGTTACTGTACCAGAAGCACGATTTCTAGCATGTTTAAGCCTATATTACAATAATCTTCGATGTAAATTTTTAACTTGAAATTTTACTATTTCAAAGGTACCGCTCGTAATCAAATGTTTAAGCTATATTACAACCATATTTGTTGTAAAAAAACACCGGTATAACTGTAACATAGGTACTACCCTGAATGAAATGTTTAAACCTAAATTATAACAATCTTTGCTAGAAAATATAACTTCATAAACAGTGCTAAACTGAAGTAAGGAATCTATTGAAGAGTGAGCCTGTAGTGCACGTTACTTGTATTTGTAAGCAGAATGTCTACTGAAGGACACGTGACGTAATGTATACCCCGTGCACACTTATACTCCTTCCAATGTTGTGGGACTAAGAAAATGGTCTTCAGTGATAAGTTCTGTCTTCTATTAATCTCGAATAAAAACTCTTGTTACAGGGAAAAACGCTACGAACTTTTGCAACACAATTGATATAAACATAAAAATTAAATAATACCAAATTAAATGTCTTCAACATGCACAGAGAATGGAACAAAACAGAGGCTATCATAATAATAAATTACAGACCAATAGGAATAAAAAACCGAGGCCTCCCACGCAAAAGATTTAGAAGACAGTTTCAGTCGAAAACGTTTATGTAAAAGATCAACACAATTTTGAATTTAATAGATACAAAAATCTTGCAGCCGGAACGGGTCAAAGGGCCCAAACTGTGGTAATGATGATGATTTACTACTGTCGCTGTTAACACTACTACTACTACTACTACTACTACTACTACTACTACTACTACTACCACCACCACCACCACCATCTCTACTACTGGAATCTCAGAAAAAATCGAGTTTATGTAAATTAAGTGGACATAGAATTTTTGCATGCAAATCCTGTAGAGATTTAATGCGTAAACAAAATCTTTCTGTTGCTGGTGAGCCGCGTGGCGTCCCCGTATGGGGCAGACACGATGGTGCGCACTCGTAGGCTATATAACCTTTGAACTAAGAGAACTAATTATTCGTTTTTTGAGCAGACTCTAAAATAACACGGATGCGTCATGCGGAGACGTGATCCTCGCTTGTTTTTTAGAGGTTGTTTCCACAGCCGTCTGCAGCGCCACGTGTAGTGACTCACGCACCAGTGTCGACACTTCTCGCGCACTTTTCTGTAATTGGTCACAAATTTCGACCTCACGCTGAGAGACCTTCTGTAGCTTTTTACGTGAATATCAATTCAATTTACAGATAAAGAATTAAAAACTATTTTTACAAGAACCACATAGAAACTTTGTACAGTACGTCTTCATCAAAACTACTAGGTTATAGGATTCCTGCAGTGAAGATCTGGGTTCGAATTTTAACTGCCGGTAATCCAAGTGGCATTTCGTGGTCTTGGTTTGACAAGGTTCCAACTGCTTTTTCCATACTTCTGAGATACAGAGCTTCGAAGTTTCAATTTATTGTAATATGAACATTTAGTTTCTTATACTTATGAAATGTTACGTGTGGCATCTTAAAGCATTGAACTTATAATTACATACTCTCATAGCCTAATATGACCACTTATTCATTTCATTTAAAATATTTAATTTTGCAGTTAGAACTATGTCCTTCCATAACGAATTTTCATTGTGAGACAAGGTTCTAAGTGCTAATAGAACTTTGTCAAACTATTTTTATTCATTACATAAAACATTATAACTTTGAAAAAATAATTGTTCTCTTTTAATTTATAATATGGATAACAATTGGCATTAAATAAAGTACAGAAATTAAAATTATATTTTGTGAAAACAATCAGATCTCTGTTATATCACTCTTCATGAAAGGTCAATCTCACTTGATGTTGTATGTGTAGGATGTCTCTTTCGAATATTGCATTTCCATGACTGCGGATTAGACACTACTTTCCATACATTCTTTTTTGTATATTTCCTTGACTATTTCTAAAATTAATAGTTACATATGTATTTTTGTTGTTATTAGGCCTATTATAATTACAATGTCGCTTGTATTATTTAAATGTGATTTATATATTTTATGTTGTTTATATTATACTATATTTTTAAATTAAATAATTACACAATTAAAATTGGCCTTTTGGTTTAAGAAGCAGTTTCTTGGAAGTGAAGGTAGTCATCAAATTTATTATTAACGGATAAAAAATGTATAGTTTAAATAATGGGGATGTGTAAACGTTACGAACACGTAAAAAAATGGCTAAGTGGAAGACGAAGGGATTGAATATAAAAATCATCTTACGTATTGTTTGCCTATTCTATACTCGTATATGCAAAACGTTTTTCATTGTGTAAATATTTGTTCATTGAAATGCTATTGTTGGCATTATAACTCTGTGAAACAGTACGTCACCCAATTTAAGAAATTTACTGAGATGTTGAAAATTTATTACTGAAGTCAAGTCTTCTTTCCAAATGCTGCCTCTTTGTCCTTTTCTTCCTCTTCATTAAAGAACATTCAAATTTAATTAATTTTGTGGTCAACTCCACTCCGTTTCTTTCTCATTTAGAGCTCTGTTTTGTCTCATTTCAGGCATATAACGGTAAGCAGAGAATTTAATGGTAAAGAAACCATATTCTTTGAAAATTATAAATTCTTCAATGGAGAGTCTTAATTTGTAATAGCTTATCATATCTTACAAATTTCATTGTAGACAACAAGTTAGACTGAGGTTAGGTTCATTACATAATAATAATTACGTCCTTGGGGTTGTTTCTTCATAATCATTATCAGATGAAGTAGGAGGAATGTAATCATCAGGGTAGTCATCATAACTTTTAAATCCCACTTTCATTATGCCGATAGCTGTTTCTTATAGAAAAAAAGTGCCAATGTACTGTATGTATTTCTTTTCAATTAATTATAAATAATATGAACACATTACTCATGTATCAATACGCCATGAAAATTACAAATAAAATATGTTATCATGCTTAGCTGTGCATAACACAAATTAAAACCCTGGATCTTTGCAAGAGAATAGTAACAGCTTGCAGTAAAACTTTGTCAAAACAAGTGTTTTCAAAGTTGTCATCAGATAGAACTCTGTCACATTGCTAGTTCGTTCATTTTTTCAACAAATTGTGCTGAAATGTATTTATAAGCTAGACAGTATTATCAAGAGCGATTACAAAACATGAAAAACACATTTTTGCCAATTTTGTTAGTTAGAACCTTGTCAAACCAAGGTCATGATTTGTAAGTTCAGTCGAGGTTTTGTGGATACTCTCATTTCCATGGTATCATTCAATGATCACAGCCATCACTACCACCATTTCACGACCACAGCCATCATCACCATCATCATCATCATCATCATCATCATCATCATCAATAATAATAATAATAATAATAATAATAATAATAATAATAATAATGTACATTTAGTAACAATTAATTAAATTTATTCATAGTGTTCTTGCCAAGGGCAGGTCCTTCATTGCAAACCCAGCATTCTCCAATCTTTCCTATTTTTACCTTCCTCTTAGTTTCCGCATATGATCCATAGGGCTATATCTTAATGTTTGTCATCTGATAGCTTCTTCTGTCCCGTACTTTTCTGCCGTTCACCATTTCATTCCATTCCTTGAGTAGGCAGTGTCTTCTTAGCCAGTGGCCCAGACAATTTCTTTTCCTCTTCCTGATCAGTTTCATCATCACAACGTGTCAAAGTCACGATTCAACACGCATACACATACAATATTCGATCTTAAAATACACGGTATACAAACAACCCCCCACCATCATAAGAGCAGCAAATCCCCACCACTTACGACAGCAATCGCAGGAAATTAATATGAGCTGGAGCCGCAATAGTTCAAAATACACTGATGACATCACACTGGTGTTGAAACGGGCTTGTCTGCCATTAAGGTATATTACCTTTTAAACATTTTCTAACACTTTTAACGTTTAATGTTAAAGTTTTATATATTCATATAAGTGTTAAAGTGAACAACAAATACAAATGACTATTTCTCTTTCTAAGGGAGCCGTCTTAAGGATTTTTATAGCCTTCTTCCGATTTGAACCAGCTAACCTTGCACTTAATGGCAAGTACGGAACTAGATCACAGAGGGCAACTTTCTGATAGTTTCAATAGTTTTTATAATTGGCTTTTAATTAATCTTTTCTACTCTGTAGATGAGTTTCTTAACATAAATTCATACGAAATTGTTTTTAATAAATGAAGTTATTTACATTTAGTTACAATTATTACATTAAGAGTGAAGTGTTTTCATTAATTTTAGAGTTTCAAAATATTTTGTGTGTTTCATTCTAATTAAACTTTACTGTTTTCAATTATATGTGTATTTTCAAATGTATGTTTTTTTTCCTCCGTTCTGTATTGTAACGAAGCCTATCACTGTATGTTTAATGGCTTAATAAATTGAATTGAATTGAATTGGATAGGCCCAATTGTAGGCAGGTGGACTTCTGTTATGAGGAGTCCGCACGACTGTAGCCTCAAACTATCGAATAGAGATATTTTCCCTATGTGGGGTTCGAACTCATGATACAGTTTCACGAATTGAAAAATATGCCTTACCCGTTGTATACGACATGGAGATGGATCATTTAGAAAATACGTTTTAAAGGGTAACACTAAGGACATTGACTCTTTACATTAGACGTTTCCTGTGAACTGCAAGGAAATTGCATGTTAAGAAGAAGCTGGACATTATCCAAAGCACTTCGTTTTGTCTACGCAATTTGAACATGGATCAGCTGTTTCCGCCATGAGTCGTACTCTCGGACGTGTCGGACGAACATGTCACGAGTATAAACACTTGGATATAAAAAGTTCACTATGCGAAACGAAACAGTCGAGCGAACACACACTGCCTTCCGATCCAATAGGCTACGTTACAGTTCGATATTTCACTGCATGAGCGGATTTATATTTTTATATTTCGTTCTCGAAATTGTCACAAGTTGCAATTCTTAGTATAAAGGTGCGGATAAATCCACCGCCGTACAGTAACGGTAAGCGCGTCTGATAATGAATCCTGGTTGGGATAAATTATCTGATTAGGGTTTTTTACCGGGATTTTCCCTCAACTAATTGAAGCAGAATTGAATTGCTGGGTAACTTTCGACGTTGGACCTCGGACTCATTTCGCCATTTTATTAATTCACATATCATCCTCTGATTGAGGTTCTGTCTGATATGTACAGCTGTCAAAAGAAAAAGTGGCCGCTCTCCTGAAACAAAGTTCCCTTCGGGTATCTTCGCTACAATTCGGAGACAGGCGATGTTACATGTTGTTGGACCACGTTGTCTGATATCTACAGTTATAATTGAAGTAACCTGTGTGTTATCGATAGCATAATGGTAGCGTTCAGGCCTCTTATTCATGAGGTCCTGCGATTATTTTAGTAATTAACATCAGGTTCATTAATATATTATGCCATGACTTTATCATTATGATATTGTGGCTGCAAATGGAAAGAAAAAAGATTTTATTCTCAATAAAAATATCTTTCGTGGCATAAACAAAACAAATTTACTGGCGTCGGCCTTAAAACATTCAAACAATTAAGCGTTCAAAAAACAAAACAAAAAGCCACAATTCAATATTTAGTCTATCTTCCTCTTATCTCGATCATCTTGCAGTCGAGTGGGCAAGGAATCGACTAGTCTTTGCAAATAGCGACTGTTTTTAGACACGATATTCCAGGCATTCTGAACATACATACATAAGTGTTCTGTCCATGGGCAGGTCTTTCATTGCAAACCCAGCAATCTCCAATCTTTCCTATTTTCTGCCTTCCTCTTAGTCTCCGCATGTGATCCACATATCCTAATGTCGTCTATTATTCTTTTCAACCAGAGACCCAACCAGTTACTTTTTATCTTTCTAATCAGTTTCAGCATCATTCTTTCTTCACTCACTTTTTCAAGCACAATTTTATTTCTTATTCTATCTGTCCACTTCACACGCACCGTTCTTCTCCACATCCACATTTCAAATGCTTAAATTCGTTTCTCTTCATTTCGTCGTAATGTCCATGTTCCTTCCCCATACAATGCCACACTCCACACAAAGCACTTCACTAGTCTCTTCCTTAGTTCTTTTTCCAGAGGTCCGCAGAAGATCCTTCTTCTTCTATTTAAAGCTTCCTTTGTTCATGTTTGCAGTTTTCTTGGGAAGGATAAGCCTAAATGCGGTAACATCCCGTTGCTTTCCGCACACCACTATCTCTTTCGCATCTTATTAAATTCCAGGGGGCCCAAGCGTGGAGATGAGGAGAGTGAATTTGACTAATTGGGCCCTCCGGACTTCACCGAAAGTCACGGCAAGGGTTAAATATTAATTCTATCAGGATGTTTGACCCTATCAGAGATCGGGAAATCTCAATTAGCCTTTGCCCCCCGCATCCTGGACTAGCTTCTACGAATCATCAGAAAATCTTAGTGTGATTGGGCCAATTTTTCCGAAAATGTTTCCACACTTTTGCCCTCGTAGCTCAGCGGACGAACGTCGGAATTTAGATGTCAACGTCTCAGGTTCAATTCCTCGTTACTCCTTTTCATTTTATTGTGGTTCAAGATAGTATAATGTAATAATACAAAAAGAAAAACTAATAGCAGTATTATGCAACTGGATTTTTCCAAACCTAATATTAAATTTATGTTATTTATATCGCTAAAGAACGATTACAATATAAATAACTTGAATATTATTTATACAATATCATTAAAGAACGATAACACAATATAAATGATAAATATCGGTTTGTTTAATTAATATAAGATATTATATAATACGTATTTAATTATCTAAATAAAATAACCTATTTTACAAAGAAAGATGTTTATTTGTGTTATAATAATTACCTACATAAAATACAGATTATTTATATTATGAAAGAACAATAACAATATAAATAACTTGAATATTATTTTATAATGCTAATGAAGGAAAACAGAATATAAATGATAACTTGAATATTATTTATATCGCTAAAGAACGATAACAATATAAAAAACGTGAATATTATTCATATCGGAATTTCACAGATTTATTACAGATGTATTTAAGAAACTGTAGAAGAATAGTAATTAGTAACAGTGTCCTATTTATTCTTCTTGGAGCCAAATTTGTAACTTTTAAAAGTGTGGTTACTATGTTGAAGTGTATGTGTTGCAACGGATGCTTGATTTGTTATGTATGTGAGTCAGTTATGGGATGCTTGATGTCGTCGCAATGTCGTAATTATAGTTTGATTGTGTTTGTGTGACTATTGTGTATTAATTTATGATGTATGGTACGGAAAGCTGCATATTTGTGTTATAGAAGTGTTACGTATGTGTGTCGTTAATGTTTTTGTATGGTACAAATTGATAACTGATATTTGTTTTGCAATCGCAATGCCTAATTTACGGATTGTTTATGTTTTGTTTACATCGCGTAAGTTAATTTAATTTTCTTTTCCATTTCTCTTTATGCTTATCTTTTTTGTGTATAAAACTATAGCCCTAACATACATGTAAAATAGGGCTAACCCCCATTGGAGATACTGTAGCTACAATAGTAATAATTATTATTCATATCGTTATAAAACGATAACAGAATACAAATGATGACTTGAATTTTATTCATATCTCTAAAGAACGATAACAAAATATAAATAACGTGATATCCATCAAGAACGATAACTGGATATAAATGATAATTTGAATATCATTTACATCGCTAAAGAACGATTAAAAAATAAAATGAAAACTTGAAGAAGGCGCGAACCCAGAACCTTTGAATCATTAAACAAGCACTCTACCGCTAGTCTGCGAGGAGCAGATATGGAACACTCTCATATTTCCGGAACTGCTTGTACAAGCACATGCATCGTGTAACATCGCCGCGATCCGAAGTGGACTTTGAAAATATTTGCTGTTCACGAGTACGGCCACTTTTTTTTTGACAGCTGTACATCTATTATCAGGCAGTACATCTCACTTAATATGTGTCAGAGGAAGAACAATAATTGAGGGCTTTGCCGGAAGAAAGGCGGATAGACCTATACGCCCTTCTTCGGGAAAACGGTTTAAAATGTAGTGAATAATTATAGTAGCGAAATGTTGTTTTGATTGTACTGTACATACCTGCAGGACAGGGCTGCATACGTGTATAACATTTTATTCAGGTGCGTTTTAAAATCTTAGATTGCATGTATCTCAATTCGCCATATTGACGTATACGCCCTTTTCCCGGCAAACCCCTCAATTGTTTGTGTACATCTGAAGTCTGATTAGTGTAAAATGTAGCTAATCGCCGATGTATGAAATGAAGGGGGAAAGGAACTGGCTACTCTACCACATCTCTTGGCTTAGTTGGCTTATGAGTGATGCCTTATTGGTGTCACTTATGAGATTCAAACCTGTCTTCGGACGGTTGACTAAACAACAACTCCTCAACTATGCCTTGCAACATTATATGCTTGAGCCTCTTTCCTAAGATATTTTACCTTTGCAATAACCCACCGTCAGGTCGAGAAGAAACCTTAGATAGAGACTTAGGTGAAGATATTTCAACAATAATTTGTAAGCATTAAGTAACAATAATAGTAATAATAATAATCAGAATCATAATTCACCGCTGTGGCGTAACGATTAGTATGCCTCACCGTAAAACGAGAGGGCCCGGGTTCAAATTCTGATTGGGACAATTTGCCTGGTTTAAATTTTTTTTCGAGGTTATTTCTCAACCAGTTGAAGCAGAATTGCTGGGTAAATTTCGGCATTGGACCTCGGACTCATTTCGGTATCATAATTAGCCTACACTTTCATCATCATCATCTCAGTTCCTTTCCCATAGTTCAAGCAAAAAATAAAAAATAAAAAGGAAGAAAGAAATGGAAAGAAAAAGAAAGAAAAAAGTGGGGAGACCAGCGGAGAGAGTCGGAGCAGGGGAAGGGAGAAACTATGGTTACTTTACAATAATACAGTATATATAATAATAATAATAATAATAATATTAATAATAATAATAATAATAATAATAATAATAATTTAACTTTAAAATTGGTTATAAACTAACATTTCGTTCTCCAATGGTTTCAGTTCAGCTGCATGATGCATTCGTGTGTCAGTAGGTGTTAGTAGTGAGGCGATAATTTCTCAACCAGGATAGCACAAACGGGACCACGTCCCATTCTTTCATAGGCTTACCGATAATTTTAATATAGGTCTAATATAATTAAACTTAACAAACGGGAGACTGTAAGCTTACTTCTATAACAAGTGACAATGTCAATATCATTCATTACTCTGAATTCTCTTTCAACTTCCGCGTTACTAATGATCATAGAATTCGCGATTCTTTTTTTTGGGGGGGGGGAGCTTTGGCTATAGTTAATGGCAAAGAGATACCATTGTTCTTTCCTGTTATCCTCCACAAAATTTTGGAAATCATAATTAAGCTGCAGAAAGTCTCCAATAAATAGGTCCCTAAATACTTATAGGCTATTTTCAATCGATCTCATTACCAGAGCATGCAATAAGAGACCGTTAAATTATCTTATTGGTTTTTCCTTGCGAGGTATTTTAACAAAAGACTCAGAAGAAATATAAATATTTAACAAAGGGTTCGCGCGAGATCTTATGAGCCCCTTACAGTACATACCTGCCTTCGAGAGTGCAATTTCTCCCAATTTCTTTTATAGGTTTGCTCACTATTTTCGTATTCAGTTTTATATTGTTTTCCGTTTCATTAATGGATTGTTTCCCCAGTTTTTTCCTTGGTACGTAGACATTAACATTCAACAGCAGACTTTGAAACTGCTTAGATAAAGCAATAGGAACTTCTTTCTATCACTGATTTCGTGGTGTACTGGATTCATTAATCATAATCGATATATCTACAAATTGGTTGTTTTCACTTACATTTACCTCGGTTTCTAGCGATTAGAACAATATTCTGTAAGTGTGAACTATGAGTATGAACAGACAACACTACAGACTCCTTGTGGACTTGACGAATGACCGTTATCTTTCATACTGACTTCTGATCAGTCGGAACAAATTCGTCATTAGATTACGGTACGATAGCCACTATATGTAGCTGTATAGGTAGTGGAATCTTTCTCCTGTGCAAATGCATTGTTGCCACCTCTTATTCATTTTTTTTCGTGTCATTCATTTGATAATCATGAGGCGACAGGAGAGTAACATTGACAACACTGCCGTGTATTAACAGCTTGATGGAGTCATGCGGTTGCGGAGGAAGATTCGACTTCTGACGTCTCTAGTTTCTCAAAGCACGTGGAACATACAGAGCCAGATTGCGACGTTGCAACTAACAGCATTTCCCCATCACTCTGATGGCAGTCAGTTGGTGAGTGGGCAGATAAGTAAGCACGGAAGGAAAGTTAGGGAATATATGAAGTGTTCAGAGCCATAGCGGGCCAAGCGCCATTTATTAAAATCGGAGAAAACTAATGTTAAAGTTCAGTGAATACCATAGTTTAATGAAGACTGACATATCATCCAGTTTTAATGTGCATACTTTATAATTATTACTTGCTATATGTTTCATTAAATTAAGGTAATCACTTAATTTTAACCCTTGTTTTCTCCATTTTTAATATATGGCGCTTGGCTCACTATGGCTCTAAATTCTTCATATCTATGTAGCAACGCCGTGTCCAGTTCGTGTGTGGCGCCAGAAAAGAGTGTGACGTATCCAGTTACCATTGAGGGATCCGGGAATCAGATGGTAGGGAGTTAAAAAATACACATTACGGAACTACCAAAAGTTGCTTCTTTGCTTGTAAGAGTTCGAGCTATTATTGCATAAAGACAGCGAGGTTGCAATGGCAACGATAGCCCCTCTCTCCGCTCTACCCTCCCAAGGGTGACTGTTAATCGTTTTAAGAAAAAGGAACGCTAACTTACTGCGTAGTGATATGACTGTGGTAGACCTTAACTGACATTAAAATCGTAACGTAAAGGGGAAGCTATTCTGTATTCAATTAATTTATCTTACGAAGCTATTGTTTTCTTCCGTACGAAATATATTTCTTCATTTCTCAGTTTATTTATTTTTAAGGCATTTCCTACTCTTCACCAGTTGTGCCTCTAATGATTTTTCGTCTCTGTAAAGGGAAGCGTACTCAGCCAGTTGCAATACTTCTCTGGCAGATGGCCCGGCGAATAGGGATTACATAGAGTCCGACGGACTCTGGGATTACATAGGATGGACACTGAGCGAATGTTGCTGTTTTATTTTTCTGTGCGCATACGCTCCGTCGGCGTTTAGTTCCACTTTCAAGCACTATAGCTTAGTGTAATCGAGCACACGCTAGAGTTCCTCGGTAATAATTTAATTTAGCCTAAGAGTTGAGACACAGGATCCAAACATCGCCTACCTTGTTGCATAATCCAGTAACGACTTTGCTTCCAATAAATTCAAGTTAATAGCTTTTTCTTATATGTCAGTGAAAACTAATTGTAATAATAATTTTTATGTTTTATATATAATCAATTATATTATAAAATAATATAATACATTATCAAATTATGTATCAAATTCGTTTAATATTTGTATGCAGTATACTGTATAGGCGTATGGTTTTATTTCTCATAGGAGTTTTGTTTTTCCATTTTCCATTTTCAGTGCTATCAAATCATTACATATTTTAATTGTTGATGGGGTCAACGTCTCAACTCTCATTATAAAGGAATTCTTAGAGTGCAGACATTACAGTTAATGACAGATTTATTATTTCATCGGTCCAATTTATTTTGAGTACTTAATGTACCTAGATGTAGTCTATTAATTGTATGTGTTATATTTCTGCTGTGTCGACTGCTAGCTGGTGTGATGTCAGTGCCAACTATATGGAGAAAACAGAATCTCACGCTCAAACTAGTTTGAAGGTCATTTAAATCAGTCCTGTTACATCAAAAGTACCGACGCGAAATGTCCATACTTATAATTACCTATACGCTGGATGGCCGGTACGTCTCGGTGAGACGTAAGAGAGTGACAATGAAATAATTGGATTATGGAGGATGGTAGGATTAGGAAGGAAGCGGTCTTGATCGTTGTAATTGATACTATGTCGGCATTTTCCTGAAGAGACTTGGAAAATAATGAACAACTCAATTGCTAGTTTATTTTACGCGACATAAAATAACATGTTTTAGCTTGATCTAGAGTTGATTGCCATTTTGTTTTACAAAAATTATATTTCAAATTAAGTAGGCCTATTTCCGGGTAAATTGACTCGCAGATACTGGATATTAGTGTCGTGCATTTCAGGCTCTATGTTCGGTTCAAGTTTGTCGAGCGTGACAAGAACCGAAGTCTGCTCTGAAGAAGCGGATCTGTCTCGCTCGGTCTTGCGCCTTGTATGATCTGTGCTCTGGAAGTTCGCTGGCCTCTCTTACACTCCCCTCCCAACCTTTCACGCTTTTAGCTGTCAAGCAAACATTCTGATGGGGACAGATAAAAAAGTTTTTTTTTTCTTCCACCATGTTAATAATGTCAAAAGAAGTGCTTATACAAATTTTGGCCACTCGACAGCAATTACGAGGGCCGTAAAAATAAGTTCGCCAGGGGCCCTTAACAGAAAAAAAAAAACAAAAACAAAATTTCATTGGACAAATATATTGGCGCAGACACAGCATTTGTTGAGCTATTTTTCAACATATTTTCCATCGAAATAGAGACATTTGTCATATCATGGGATCGACAGAGAGAGGTGCAGACGCAGTCAAACGCTGGTTCCGATCTGAGGCGGCTGACATCTACGACACAGAAATTGATCCCATGGTATGACAAATGTCTCAATTCCGGTGGGGAGTATGTTGATAAATAGCGCAACAATTGCTGTATCTGTTTCAATAAACATTTTCATGAAATTGTGTTTTTTTTTATAAACGGCCCCAGGGGAAATCACTTTCTGGTCGCCCTCGTAATTGCGGTCGAGTGGCCAAAATTTGTATAAGCACTTCTTTTGACATTATTAACATGGTGGAAGAAAAAAAATAACTTTTTTAGCTGCCCCTATCAGAAGGTTTGCTTGTGAGTGAGGAGTTTAGAACAAATGTTGTGAAGTTTTATTTAGTTGTAAGGAGAGGTAATTTTTATTACAAAAATATGATAAACTTCGACAGAAATATACGTACATATATGTACATCACATTATGTTTTAAAATACATGGCAGTTGTTACTATACAAATTACAGAAATAAAATAGCAATAATTACATTCTTCATATAATATTCAAATAAATCACAGTTTCTCGATAACAATATTTGTGTGACTATACGGATGATGAAAGTACTACAGGCACTATGTTCGATTCAAGTTAGTCGAGTTTGACAAAGTTCGACATTCGTCGATGTTCGCTCTGCAGAAGAAGGCCTGTCGTGTTTGTTCCACTATGTTATAAAAATATTGACTGTCCTCCACTCCCACCCCTTCATGTTTTAGCATAGACCTTGTGATTAGTTTTTCATATAAAATAAGACGAAGTTTGAATGTTTAGTCATATTAAAAACAAGATAAATTAGCTATACTCATTACTATGCGTAACTTCGCAAGATATGTGCCTATATCCTTATGCAGGTAAAGCATAAAAGCGCAGGGAGAGTAGAAACTAAAGAGAAAGGCACCGGACATATGTAAGGAAGGGAAATATTGAATAAACGCAAAGGGAGTTTCAGTTCTACAGACACTCGGTAAACATGAAACGAACGTAAGGCCTCTTATCGGTTTTCAATGGACTCTGTTATTTTAGTTTACATGTTTCACTTCCACGTACTGTTGGGATGATTATGGAGTATGGGCACGACACTACTGGATATCAAAAACATCCGGCCAATATATATTAATTAGAAGAAATCTCCGTACACTAAAGGATGATTGGCGGCATGAATCATTTTCGATGTTAGGAATTTGTATTATTCGTTAATAGTGGTCCTGTTAAATTTATGTTTTCCAGGAAACTATCCTTAACTACATTTTGCTATTAATAGCTATTACTATACATTCCATACTACGTACAATCATTTTAGTTATTTCTTAACAAAAACACTTTCTCTTTAATTAATATTTCTTAAGTAGGGTAAAGGTTGGTAATATTGTGATACGAGTAATATTGTGATAATTCTTTTTGAGAATTTATTACAATTTTACTGAGCGAGAGGAAGATCGGTTTTTTACGTCAACGTATTAAGGGAATGTTCGTAGCTAAGTTTCTGCACAAAATCGGTCCTTCTCTCGCTCAGTAAAATTGTAATAAATTCTCAAAAAGAACTATCACAATATTACTCGTATCACAATTTACCAACCTTTACCCTACATATGTTTATACTTTAGTTTTCCCTTCCCATTCTTCTTTACTATATACAAAAATTTTCCGAGTTCCCTCAGTTTTCTTCCGTTTATTGTTCTATATAATTTCGTATATGCTATTTCTATATTTAGATTTAGTAATGGCTCCTTAATAAAAATTGTTCTTGTTCTTTCATTTTCTGGGCAAGATAGTAGAATGTGTAACGAGTCTTCTTTTTGATTACATAAAGGACATGTATCTTATTTCACGTCCCCTCTTCTATTTTTTAACCTCCAAATTCCCGATCTTCACCACGCTAGTCCTATCCTTTTTTCCCTGTTGTTAGCTTTTGCATGAAATATTCTTCCTGTCTCCATATGATTTTAATGTCAGTGATGTAGCGATCATGTATTTCCATTAAAATTTCGAAATCGCCTTTGTAGCATCACGATACTCCGTCTTTATAGTGAGAGAATAAAACAAAATGTCGAAATATTGAACACTGCATGTTCCTTGTACAAGGACAACACTTTATTTTTACTTGCATTTTTATTGTACCTGCGTTTCTGAATGTACTTGACTTCCACCCCTTTCACTAATGTTCTTGCTCCCGTCAGCCACACAAACTTACGGCTGCTGTAGCAAACGAAGTCTGCTAGCAGTGAAGTAAATAGTACAGAGTATAGTGTGTTTCAAAAATATGGTTGCTTTTTCCATAGAAGGGAGAGCGTATATTATTAAAGCTTATTTCCAGGGGCAGGTACTTACGGAAATTAATTTTATCATTTGTATTTTTTAATATTTGTGTCGGCGGAGATTGTTGGAGATTAATTTTTACTCTTGCTGGATATTAATGGAAATTTTGGAAAATACAACTATTTTAAAATTGGAATATTAACTCAGTATGAATATTACTTTCCAAATAATTAATATTAAAGATTCATTGGATTCTGGTAAAGGTGCAGTATGGCCACTAGACAATATTTGTTGGATTGAGACTGTATTTAACACACATTCATTAAAAACGAAAAAAAAAAAAAACTTGCAGCCCTCAAATAATACTTTCAAATTATTAGTGAAATGTTGAATTCTCCGTCTTTTGAGTTCACTAATGTAATTAGAACACCTGGAATACCATGTAATGTAGCCTACTTGAATGTGCAACAAATCCAAATGAAAAAAATGTCCGAAAAAAGAACTCAGATTATGAAATTCGCTATAAAACGACACAATAATAATAATTCGCGAATGTGTTCATATTTCGCTATTAGAACTCTATTTCCGATTTGTCGTTATTGTTTTATCCGCATATTATTAATCAGAATCACTTAATTCGTAAAGATTAGTAAAAATCTATTGTATATCTAGCCTGTTAGGCCTATGTCGTGATTTTCGCGATCTCCGTAAATACCCGCCCCTGCTTATTTCGCACAGGTACTGTGTGTAGCATGACTGAATAACTTTATCTGTGTGGACTGAGTAGAAGTGACGATTAGAGTTACCGAAAGTACGGGAATATGCTGAATAAAGTAGCCATTATGTAATGAATAAAACCGCCTTAGGAGTTGAGTTTGTCGAAAAAAAATGTTACTACTCTACTGTATTTTGATAAAATACCGTAAAATTAATGATAAAACTTAAAATCCTAATATCGTATTTCCCTGTAACATAAATGGATACACTACTTTTCTCTCCTCCTATAACTAGTAAAATGATTTGTTTACATATTGCAGTAGTAACACCAAACTCCTGTAATGGAACGGGGTAACAGTGTTTCCGAATATAGCCAGGTTAATGTTAAAAATGTTGGTAAAAATAAAGTGATGTCCCTGTACGAGTACGTGCGATTTCACTCATTGTTGAATCTTCGTTAAAGAAGGCACAAGATGGTGAAGTGACTAGTGTTAGATAGTCTTTACATCGCGGTCTGCAGGTTCCATTCTACCCGGAATATGTGCGATTGAAGAATGCTGAATGAAGATGACGCCATCGATAGAGATGCCATTCCTTATGAAGACGCAGCGGATGAAATATTGTCATCTGGCTAGCAGGCGCGGCGGATCGCTTCATTAACCTCTTTCACGCGACTTGCCCGCGGGATTTGCTGCCAAACCCCGGTCTTCATAGTTCAGTTACCCCCCTTCAGGGGACTTAGCGCTGCGGTCTGCCGGTGATACTGAGTTGCGTGAGCTCAGTGTCGGCTCACTTTTAATTTAAATGGGAACTTTGAACAAGCTCTCTTCCTTAACATCATATAAATGAAAGCTACTGCAAGAATATTAAAAAATAAATGTTCCATTGAAATAAAAGTTAAAATGTAACCAGTATTTGTTCTGACATATGCTAACGAGGTCTGGGTTGTAAATAAACAATATATGCAGCACAAAGGTGATGAGTGATGACGCACACATTTTGTCACTAGAAGTGTAATGCGTTTGGCAACGATTCAGGTCTTTATTATGTTAGTCTACCAATGGTATTCCTATTTATGTTTTATTTATTATGACTATCATTTAGCACAGTTGTTCTCAAACTTATTAGCACTGCGGATCCCCTTTCCATGGATCAGTATTTTCGCGGACCCCTTCAAAAGTTGCCAGTGGAATGATGGGTAAGTTAGATTTTGGGGTTAATATTGAGTGAATATGGGTCGTTATATTTTTATTATATTTTCCAAAATTGAATAACACATTCAGATTTATAAAATAAAACCAAGGCACAGTTCTAGGCCCTATCCTATTTTTAATATATATTAATGACTTATTAAAAATTGACTTACAACGATACAATGGTGTTCACTATTCTTATGCAGATGACACAGTTTTACTTTTTGGTGGAAAAACATGGTATGATGCATATAATAATTCAAATAATGGACTTAAATTAATAAAAAAATGGTTTGACATAAATTACCTTTCTATCAACGAAAATAAAACCATAATTATTCCATTCTCATTATCTGAAAAATATAACAAACCTCCTACATCTGTATTAAGTATTAAATTACATAATTCTGATTGTTGTCTTATACAGTGTAAATGTCCGATTATTAAAGAGTCCTCTGAAGTTAAGTATTTAGGTATAATTTTCGATAATCATTTAAATAGAACCAACACATTAATTACCTTTGTAATAAATTACGTAAAATAGTATATTATTTTGTTTTATTGAGGAATTACTTGTCAATAAGTTTATTACGCACAATATATTTAACTTTATTTCAATCAGTGATTATGTATGGAATTATAGGATGGGGTAGCTCATTTAAATCCAATTTTAATCCACTTTATTTAGTAGAGAAGAAAATAATTAAAATATGTCTCCATAAACCTATTGATTTTCCATCTCAAAATTTGTTTTTAGACTTTAATGTACTTAACGTAAGACAAATTTATTATATTGTATTAATCAAATTCATACATAAAAATCGAAATAATTTTGAATTGTATTCTCATAGTTATGAAACAAAAGGTATGAATTCTTTAAGATTGTTTGAACCAAAATGCAACACTGTTACAGTATTTAATCATAGTAGTAATTTAGGCCCAAGAAAATATAACAAATTTATATTTAAATATCCTAATCTTGTCAATTCTAATAGTTATAGTATTAAATTTAAAAAGTTAGGTATGGATTTTATAAAAATTGAAAAATTGTAAATTTAAATTTATATACTATAATTGCACAGTAGACATTAAGACAAATTGTATTGTATACTTATTAATTTCAATTCAGGAATCCGCCCCTGAGCACGAGTTCTCCTCTTTCAGGGGCGAGCTAAAGTTTTTTTCTGTATATATTATATGTTACGTAATAATTATTAGCAAAATAATAAATAAATAAACAAATAAATTAAAAAATCTACCCTTCAATAAGGGTGACCACAAGAATCCAGAAAACAAATACATATATAAAAGTTTACAATGAAACAAAAAAAAAATACATATGCAATAAATTTCAGAATAAAATTAAAGTGAATCGTATTACTTGAAATAGAGATGAAATTGCAAAATTTGAATGGAGTCCTTTAGAATTTCTCTAAGGATTTTCTCAACATTGTAAAATGTGAATCCCTACATCCACGTCTGTATAATTCGATAATAAAATTTCATCCAGAATTGACTATTTTAAGCAATGAAATTTTCAGATCCAGAATTAAAAAATTTATATGACAGACTTCCCTGTTTTATATGTACCATGTATTGTAAAACAAGTTTATTTCTATCCTAAGTATATTTTTTCTATCTTATCTTTGTTACTATATCAACATAACCTGTACTAATTTTATTACTAATAATAAGTTAATATTAATCTATCACCAATCTCAAGATCGTCTCTTTTTTCACTCAGTTATTACTAGTATTATTATTACTTACTTTGTTATTATCATCTTTATGTGACGTTTTTTCTTAAGTATTTTGTCTACAAAGTATGTATATTTATGTATGTTTCTATCTACTCTTCTTAAGAAAGTGATCTTAGTACAAGAATTTTAAATTTTATTTTAGAAACAGTAGAGATTTATATTTTTGTGAATTACCGGTATGTATAATCTGTGTAATCAGAATCTTAAACTTTAATTCAGAAAAAACAGGTATTTTTGGTGAACAATGTAAAATTGTGTCATTATCAAGTCTTTCTATCAAAATGGAACTGTCCCCGAACACGAGCTTTGCTCTTTCGGGGTACTTTCATATAGCGTTTTTTTATGTATATGTTATTATTAAATAAATCTAAATCTAAATCTTTGATTTTAAAAGGTTATAGGTTTATTTGGAGATGGTATCATAAACTCCAAAAAGAAGTCCGTGTACTGACCAACGATTAGCCATGATGTTATACTGCTTGCTAAAATAAGGTATGCAGGGTTCATAGATGATTCTCTTTTCATCACCAGTCAGTTTTGGCTGTTGTGCATCTCTTTCAAACCTGATAGTCGGGTCTAGTATTGTTCCTGTGTTCTTTTTTCTATCAATGACAACATTATCTGCTCGTCTTGTTGAATCATCTTCCGAGATACAATGAACTTCTTCATGGACTTCCAATCCTTGTTGTCTTAGGATGTCAGCAAGCATTGTCCTTACCCTGTGATGGCGGTTGTTCCTCAATAACTCAGTCTTTCGGCAGAAACCCAACACATGTCCTAACTATATATTTGAATTAAAGAAAACGTAAATGTAATACTGTCCTGAAAAATGTAGATGGTCTTCATTAACAGTTTAAGCAAAGTTGATATTAAAAATAGTAGACTAACAAAACAATATTCTAATTTCAATATATTTGTATAATATTCTTGTACTGAAAAATAAATCACGTTTTCCAACTACAGTGAGAATGATGAAACTATTTTTATTTTTGCTTAAAATGTCTTCATAGACTTATTATTTAGGATCAATGTTAGTTACCAGTATCTTTAATCTCAAAGTCTGTGCCGCATTTAGGGCCTACTCCCCCTTTTTTTTTTTAACAGTTTTGATACAGGAAAGAGCAGAAAATGTCTGCTCACACAAGTAAGTTGTGAAAACGGCATTAAATGTTTCACGTTTTTTATTTTTCACATGAACTTTTAGCCAAAAATAAAAAAGGTGACATTGACTTTTAACCGTTTTTAAGTGTCAAACGGTAACTCAACAAGCTTATTCTCGTCTGTTTTGGTGAGATTCTGAATCTCCACGCTGAAAACGGAATTTAAATTCACATATTGTTACAATTAGCAATCGGAAAATGAACTCGAAGTTCACTTTCATTCATATTATGGTGACTTTTAAGCCAGCGATTCCTTATGTACAGTAGAGGAGGAAAAAAAACGGGACCGACCCTTGTAGCTGATACAAAAGAATCCTGTGCTGTATATTTTGTCAAACTGTGTAATTTCAATATGGATAGTGAAGCCAGAGGTAGGCCTACTGTATGTACTGCTATTAAATGTAAAAATACGCAGTTATCTTTGCCGAATATAGGTAGAAATGTAATATTGATGCCAGATTAAAATAAAAGTCTCAAAGTTTTTTCGTCTGTAAGTTTGAGGCACTGAAGGAAACAAAAGACGGTAAGAATCAAACAAATGCAATAAATTTCCTTGTTACAATTAATTATACAAGATGGATGTGTTTAATGACTAGCAAAATTTGAATCTGTGACTCTGAAATCAGCTACAAGGGTCGGTCCGGTTTTTTTGCCACTCCTGTACAAAACTTACAAAATGTCTGTGGTTATTTTGTTCAGACCTGCCTTACACTGTTTAATACTGTAACTCTGATAACACACGAAGGCTGTCGACAATTGAACAAATCTGTAGTTGTAGCACTGCGACTTGATGCTCGCTTCGCTTCTTCTTTACCGGCCTTGACAATTCATTTTGATCCCTGTGTTAAATCTGTAATCGAGAAAATATGAAATTCCCGCCAGATGGCACTGACTCCCAAGATTCACTGAGGAATGTGTGTATGGTTTCTTGTACGATTATAATTAGTAATATTGCGCTTCTTTCTACTGGTATGTGAGTTTATTGTGATATTATTCAAAATAACTTATTATTGTGTACCATTGTGTACTTAGAAAAAAAAAAGAGGGGAGGAGCAATATCATTCCACGAATTTCCGAGTGACAGGGAAAGATGATTATATTTCGTGACCAGAATATTGTACGAAATGGAAATATAAAAATTGGAGTTGTATCCTTCGAAGAGGTGGAAACATTCAAATATTTTATTTTATTTTAGTAGGTTATTTTACGACGCTTTATCAACATCTTAGGCAATTTAGCGTCTGAATGAGATGAAGGTGATAATGCCGGTGAAATGAGTCCGGGGTCCAACACCGAAAGTTATCCAGCATTTGTTCATATTGGGTTCAGCGAAAACCTCGGAAAAACCTCAACCAGGTAACTTGCCCCGACCGGGAATCGAACCCGGGCCACCTGGTTTCGCGGCTAGACGCGCTAACCGTTACTCCACAGGTGTGGACAAAAATTAAAATATCTTGGAGCAACAGTAACAAATATGAATGATATTCGGGAGAAAATTAAATGCAGACTAAATATGAGAAATACCTCTTAATATTCGGTTGAGAAGCTTTTATCATCTAGTCTGCTGTCAAAAAATCGGAAAGTTAGAATCTATAAAAACAGTTATATTACCGGTTGTTCTGTATGGTTGTGAAACTTGGACTCTCATTTTGAGAGAGGAACAGAGGTTAAGAGTGTTTTAGAATAAGGTTCTTAGGAAAATATTTGGGCTAAGAGCGATGGAATTAGAGGAAAATGGAGAAAGTTACATAACGCAGAACTGCACGCATTGTATTCTTCGCCTGACATAATTAGGAACATTAAATCCAGACGTTTGAGATGGGCAGGGCATGTAGCACGTATGGGCGAATCCAGAAATGCATATAGAGTGTTATTTGGGAGGCCGGAGGGAAAAAGACGTAGATGGGAAGATAATATTAAAATGAATTTGAGGGAGGTGGGATATGATGATAGAGAATGGATTAATCTTGCTCAGGATAGGGATCAATGGCGGGATTATGTGAGGGCGGCAATAAACCTCCGGGTTCCTTAAAAGCCGTAAGTAAGTAAGTAAGTAAGTAAGTAAGTAAGTAAGGGAAAGATGCGAAAATGCCTTAAAGTGATTTCACCCCAAGGCTTTGTTCCTAAAGCAACTCCCCATCTTCAGTCGTTTGAAGTTTACATTTCAGGGAAGAAGATTATTCTAGTAATGGGAAATTTAGACTATTAATACCAAATGCTGTGCCAACAATATTCCCTTATTATCCTAGGTATAAAATGACAGATATCAGAAGACCATGACGAACAGTTACTAAAACTGATCTCCCTCCACCCAAGAAACGCAAATCTTTTAGTAATATTGGTTTTTCACTATTTGAACAAGATGTTCCGAGTGGCTCAGCATCAGTTAATGACATTCCCTTCTTTCCAGTTGAAAATGACCATAAAGCGACGCAAACAGACGTTGTCAACTTTGTGGAGCTAAAAAGAAATAATTAACAGATTGCATGTGAAAATTAAACAACTTAATCAGGTGTTACAAGAGAAGCAAGATGAGATAACGAAAACAACCGAAAAACTCTAACTAATTGAAAGAGATCCGTTACATAAAGAATTGGAAAATGAAGGAAAAAGGCCGAAGAAAGGCAGTATTCATGCAAAATTGATTCTAGATCAGCTGCTTAATCATCGAAAGAGAATACCAATCAAGAATATATTAGAAAATTTGTGTTCAGAAATTGAGCCGTTATTGTGTAGATGCCCTCTCTTGCAATGCCAATTTGTGATGAAGATGGCCAAAAACGACTTGCTAATATTATTACTGTGAAATTTGTTAGGCCACTTCTAGATAACATTGCAGCAGCTTTAACTAAAAAGCTTGTTCCTTCGAAGAATGCGGCTTATAATCCACTGAGTCGCAAAATCTTGAAACTATGATTCTTGAATCTGCAATATCAAGTGAAATGTATCAGTGCAGTGAGTGAAATTATAAAACTTAGTACAAGTTATTGTAAATAATTACCCAAGTGATTACTTTGAAACATCGCAGTTTAGCCTAGGGGTGAATGAACTACAAAATTACGCCTCTGTCATCATGTTACTTAAACTGAACAGGTTACTATGTGTTACCTTCCCTGCTTTTAAACTCTCGCTTTTACTGTAATTAACAGAACTAAACATAATAATACTTATTATTTTCTTATTTATTATTTATAATAATTATTATTACTCTTTAATCATTTATTTTAATTCATATTGAGTATTTCTTCTGTGGACACCACACCTTGGCAGACAGCGCCTCGTGGTAGAATTGAGAAATTATCCAATTTCAACATAAGATTACTATTGTCAAGGCCGTATACAAAAAAGCGAAGGTAACATCAAGTCGGCCGTGGTTGTAGCAACAAGAACGAAGGCCAATGCTCTTCTGAACATAAAAAATAATAAAAATTCTTATGAAAGAAGAAAAAAAAATTCCCCATCCACAATATTCGCGGACACCCAGAATAAGCTTCGTGGACCCACTTTGAGAACTATTAATTTAGAAGACAGGTGCCGTAGCCGTGCGGTTTAAGACGTCATACGGATTTATGTTTTTTTCGAGTCTTAATGAAGGAAGAAATTTTCTCAGTTATAGTGAGTAGAGAAATCTGGTTTCTCACGGTAGCTATAACTGCTGAAAGGATCATAATGCTAAACACTGGTAAGATGATCGTTCACCTCTGCTGAGGCATGTGAAGTGAGGACAGTAGTCGACTGGTAGACCTTGGCCATCGCGCAACGAATTTATTACCTTTATCATTTTGCAACACATACAGCAATTATGTAATCTACCTAGGATTAAAATAAGAAGATAAAACTTTCATTTTTTTATTGGTTTCTTACATGCCTTATCAACTGCTATGGTTATCTAGCATCTGAATGAAATGAAGGTGACAGTGCCACGAAATGAGTTCAGGACTCAGAGCGCCGAAGGTTGCTCGTCATTTGTTTTTAATGGGTTGAGGGAAAACCCCGGAAAAACCTCAACTAGGTAGCTTGTCCGAACCAGGATTTGAACCCGCATGCTAACTGCACTTTCATTGTATACTGCACAAACATAATATATATATATATATATATATATATATATATATATACACAAGGTGATTCATGACTAAAGCTCCGCACTTTATGAATTAGTTCTTTGGGTCATTTTGAACATAAAATGTCATGTGAACATGTGTCTCTTTATCGACCATTAAAGAATTACAATTGATTGAATCCTACGAAAGTAGCAGTGGTTTTGAGCAGAACTAAGAATTATTCACTTAAAATACACAGAAATATTAACTTAAATTACTGTATTAATCATAAAATAAACATACTCAGTTTGGAAGGAGATTTTAAAATATCCGTTCTTCCACTTCAATGCACTTGGCCGCACGGATGTGAATGACTCTTAGCGTTCCATACCTAAGCACGGCTGATAATCACTGGATATATCTTCCCCTTCAACCCCTTACTTCACGTCACAGCTCGACACTCCATTTAGTTTACGTTCCAGTGTTTGTATTACGATGCAAGAAAGTCCAAAATCTGATTCACAGTATGACGTTTGGATTTTTACAAATAACATTCAAATTAATGATAATCGGACCCATGTTCATATGACATATTATGCCCAAAATGGCTTGCAGAACTGATTCCTAAAGCGCGGGTCATTAGTCGTTGTATGTTGCATAAGATCCGTTATAGCTTTTTGTATGTACATTTTAATAGCTTGTAATGTTATCTGATTTTTAGTAACACCATTCATTTTACATTCTTAGCTTTCTCCCCAGTGGTAAGTCCTTCACTGCAAACCCAGCTTTCTCCAATCTTCTCTATTTTCCGCCTTCCTCATATTCTCCGCATACTATTCATTAATATTGTCTAGAGTCTAGACCAGTGGTTCCCAAAGTGGGAGTCGTATAAAGAGCTGAGGGGGATCGCGAGATAATTTACAAAATAAGACAAGAAACGCCTTATTACCATACGTTATGTTGTATACTTAGAAACATAAGCATAAACAACGTTGAACATAAAAATCTAAAATGTTTCAGAAGTTATAAAATAAGAAATAATCAATGCGATAAATGTGCCTATTTTTAGAAAATATCTTCCAAAATCTGAGCTCTGTATTCGATACACACATATTGATATTTGAATTTCAAGGAGATTTTTAGCTTTTGTTTTGATAAAAATCATAGACAAGAAACTTTAGTTTTCACAGATACGAGGTTGCAAATGTTATAACAAATTTAAGATCTTCTTTTGCAAGTTCGAGCTATTCTTGCATTCTTTTGATCCAAAACTGTCCTACACTCTACGAAAAAAAGTACAATTTCAAGATTCCATCCTACTTCAAATGAGTCTTTCCTTAATATTCTTTGGAATTTCAGCCAGTTGAATGCAACTGTGTAAAAACTGATTCAGTATAATTCTGTTTTGAGTTTCTTTCGAAAAGTTCTCAAACATATATTGTTAAAAAAAACGTGCAAATCAATTGCATGTCCGTAAAAACAGTTTTTGTTGGAGCATACGGTATGTACGAATTAAATTTTCCACGAGTTCTTTTAATAAATCAAATTTATTTTTGTCAAGTGATGTTGACAAAAAATCAGGTTTCTCTATAAATTCGTCGATTTAATCTCTGCCCATTATGTTAATGTCTTCGTCTTGCAAACTGCTCTTCACAATGTTTAAGCGTTCGAAAAATATATTAGCAATGAAGATCAGCTTAAGAAAGAAAGGCAATTGGAAAATTGGTTTGCATATTCCGATTTTTAGTCTTTTAGATACTAGTACATTAAAAATTTGGTGGTATTAACTGAATAAAATTATCGTTGTTCTCGATTTTACAGGAATTTGTACTTTTTCAATTGGGGTTAAGTCCCGATATGGTAGTGGGGGGTCGCAAAACAAAATTCTCGTCCAAAAGTGAGTTGCGCCTTTAAAAGGTTTGGGAACAACTGCTCTAGACTATTATCCGGTATCTTCTTCTGTCCCGAGCTCTTCTTCCGCTCACCATTCCTTTCAGTGTATCCTTCAGGAGGCAGTTTTTGTTCTTAGCCAGTGAACCAGCAAATTCCTTTTTCTTCCTGATCAGTAGCCTATTCTTTCTTCACTCACTCTTTCTAGCACAACTTCATTTCTTATTCTGTCTGTCCATTTCACATGCTCCATTCTTCTCCATATCCATATTTCAAATGCTTCTAGTTGTTTTTTTTTCTCTTCGTCGTAATGTCCATGTGTCTGCCTCATACAGTGCTGTACTACACACAAAGGACTTCACTAGTCTCTTCCTTAGTTCTTTTTCCAGAGGTCCGCTGAAGATTCTCCTTTTTCTGTTGAAAGTTTCCTTGGCCATTGCTATCCTCCTTTTCACTTTCTGGCAGTAGCTCATGTTACTGAACTGCTTATAACGCATCCTAAGTATTTGAAGCTGTCCACTTGTTCTACTGCCTCATTTGGAATTCGCATATTTACATGTCTACAAATTTATTAAAATATATAGTATTTGAGATACTTATAAAATTCTTAGAAGGAGATGACGACGATGATGATGATTAATTAAAAATACAAAAATGAAAGTAAGGGAATATATTTTCTCATTAACTTAGAAACATTATAATGAGTTTTTCTTCGCAATCCAGTTATTTACAATAATAATCACCGTTTCATTGCCAATAGAATAGATAAAAGTGGTTGCCAAATCATTGTTTCGTAACCAACTTTCCAGAACAACGAACCATCCTTTTGAGTAGGGTATAAAATAAAATCGTTTATCATGTGATCAAGGCAAACAATGTGTTTTGAGAAAATTAATAACATCCATTATTAAGCAGTGGTTGAGAAAATGATTATTAAATCTTCTTGCGTGCACGTGCGAACCAATTTTTTTGAAATCTATCTCTTTGTAACAGAACGCAGACCATCTTTATGGAGCTGTAGCAGACTGACAGATGCTATAACTTCAATATTTAGACCATTCAACGTGCATTAAACTTCTGATATGTTTGCGTTTTATGTTTCCCGTCACTACCAGGGGCGTCCAAACAGGATCATTTACTCGTCAGACTAAAGATATTTAAAAAAATATATATTAATAGTACCGGGACATCATTTTATTTTTACTAACTCTTCTAATATTAACCTCGCTATATCTTTGGATTAACGGTTGAGAACCGGAAACACTGTTTCTTACCCCCTTCCACGACCGGAATTTGATGTTACTAGCATAAAATACAAACAAATCACTTACTAGGTATAGGAGGAAAGAAAAGTAGTTCACCCATTTACGTAAAATAGGAAATATCACGATTTTGAGTATTCATTATGCAGTGCACATTAGTATACAATATAGAGAGTGCATTTAAACTGAAAAATAATAATCATAATCTACTGTAGATATTTAAACAAATTGTGAAAATGATGGCCGTTCATTTCGATACAGGTTTTAGTTCTTTTTTGCATAACATCGCACTATTTTTTAGTCTATCTAATTCCAATTTCCAGTTTCGTCCTTCGTACCTAAAAACAGTAATCCTTCAAATAATTCTGTACCTACTCTATAACAGAATAGGCCTACATTACTTATTCTAAATTCAATCTTCACTTCTGCCCGTTCCTCACGATAAATTTAACTACTGTCCGTTCAAGTGGTTATGTAGCAGGGTCGTAGAAAGCGGGGAAATCACGTGACAGTTAATTACTTAATTAAGTCATTTTAAGCAGTTGTATAATATTGCGTAGACGTCTAATTCCTAACAGAACATGTTTTAAGAAAAGAATTAAGACAGCCCAGCCACTAGCCTTTACAAAGAGGCGAGCAGAAGCAGGTGGGGGAAACCGGGATGCGACGTAACCAAAAGCGAAAATATGATTCAATATTGAAAGCTCTTTCTTCACTGGAAAACGCGACCATATTTCTGGAACGTACTATACTCACTCACATAGTACTGTTTACTATGGCCGTAAGACGACTTTGACTGCATATGCGGCCTTGGTTCTGTGTGGAGGACGGGTACAAGTTTACTAGTAGAAGGGGTGAGAGTGAAGTGCATTCAAAAACTCAGGTACAATAAAATTGAAGTAAAAATAAAATGTCATTTTTTTTCCTAAGACTTCACATGCCATACCGTCCTCGATGATGTAGTGAAGAAGAGGTCCGAGTGATGAAAAATTCTTAGCGTGACACTTCCGAAGAGATGTAGAGATGGAAGACTGTCCATATATTTACAGCAGATAAAATAACGCTATCACTAAATGAGAGTAATTGAGGCGAAATTTTCTGCGGTCACTTCTTTACCAAAAATCTCTTGCTTCGCACAAATAGGCCTTTCAGATTCCAGAGATCTCTGTTCGAATGAGACAAATAAAAATAATTTCCTAGCTTTGTTGCGTAGATTCTGAAATACTCCTTACATTTGCTGAAAGATGCAACAGTAGCTAATATAGTTCAATCAATTGTATACTTGAAATATTAATTTTATGAAAATTAATTGACGACAATAATTTAATATCCATTTATCAAACGCACTGTTGTTGGAGTTTATAATATGTACACGTCTCAGTCAGTAATTGAATCAAAGTAAATTGAATCTTCAGCAACTGAGATTATTCCTTCAATTAAAAATTGAAAAGCATGCATTCTGAAGTAAACGAACAATCACTTCTGGATTTATTTCCAAGAAAACTTCTATGTCACTCACTTTCGCGGATAGGGGCGTTTTATTAGCTTTGTTTTCAGTCTTGTAAGGGTTTTAAAATTATAGTAGACATAAATAATAGTGTGTACTGGTTATATTATATAGCGCAAAATTTCGACAGACGTTTCTTGCTTTTTCATATAAATATACAGGGCTTGTATTATATGTATTGACTGATGGCCGGTATTTTGCTACTCGGCGACTGGGCATGTCGCAGCCGGCCGCAATTGTACGTTATCTCCGCTACTTAAAACGTGTATAAAATTGTACCTTATAGAAGATGTTGGAAATGTCGTCCTCCCTCGGCTAAACGGAAGTTGTATCGGGAAAACATATTATGACTGACACGATTAAGTTTGGCTACTGTAATGTTTCTGATTTCATTTGTTCTACCGGTATATACGATATTTAACATCACAATAATCATAACATAACAAATCAAATATAAAAATATCCTTGAAAGGAATTAAAGGTTTAATATGAAGTGCCACATACGAAATGCACTATTAGATTCACCAAGCTATTGATCACTTGATGATACAATACGAAATACTATATCATATTTTATATTTGCTCCAGTAACATCTTGTGGTCCACACCTTTGGAGTAATAGCGCGTCCGACCGCAAAACCAGGTGGCCCGGGTTCGAATCCCGGTCGGAGCAAGTTACCTGGTTGAGGTTTTTCCGGGGTTTTCCCCTTAATCAAATATTTATTTATTTATTTGTTTGTTTTTATTTTTTTATTTATTTTCATTTATTTATTTATTTATTTAAATTTCACCACCAACAGAAGCAAGCTTCCAATTATGGGTAAATTACATTGATACATATACTAAATACATAATAGTGAAAAGAAAACAAAACAGCACAAACGAAAGAAATAAAGATACATAATGGATGCTACAATATAATACTGCAATTAATATTAGTGCCAAATGTTAATATAATCTTTTTACATTGAACTGAAGGAATTTAAGAAAATCACAGTTATTCAATATACCGTTAATAGTCTTATGGAGTAAGATTTGGCTCTTATTAATTGTCTAGATTTTAAGTTTTATAATTAAATAAAGAAAACTGATTATAAGAAATTTGCTTTTCATAAGACGACACGTGATGTGTTTTTTTTAAATATAAGTAACGTAAACATCTTTTCTGTATCCTTTCTATTTGTATCTGATGGAACTGGAACTGAGGTAACCATATTACAGACGCATACTCTAGTTTACTCCCAATCCTAACTAGAGTTCTATATAGAGTATCAATAGTATTTATATTTTTAAATGGTGGGTAACTAACAGTGCTGGACCCCGGACTCATTTCACCGGCATTATCATTATCACCTTCATTTCATTCAGAAGCTAAATAGCCTGAGATGCTGATACAGCGTCGTAAAATAACCCACTAAAAATCTTGTGACGCAGAACTGACATTTTCCGCATACAATAGTTTTTTCTCAACATAGAAGGAGGATTTCTTTTGATAAACTGAAAAAATACATTATTAAGTATTGTAACAAGTCTAGACATAATATCACTATGCATTTTATTTGTTACTTTTATACCTATGCGTAAATTATTTCAGATTTAAATTTACGGATGTTTTAATTTGACAATTAATATCTTTTTATATTATTCGTACTTGCTTATTATGTTTCTTGTTCTATGGTTACGGACCATTAGCACAAAAACAAATTTGGTTACCACCCGATTGTACATGTTTGTTGTGCTAGTTTGTTGACATTTAGAGCTGCGTTACTACTGTTCATTTGGTAGAGATAAAGTCCAAGCCCACACAAGTTGGTACCAACTTCCTAGCTCTGTTTATCACCATTCCTTTCAGTATTGGAATTAATGATCTATTATTTGCCAGTTTATCACTTTCTGTATTCTCAATTTTAGTTTCACTGTCAGTTTTCTTTGTATTGTACGAATTCTAACTTTGTCATTATTTGTATTTTTCCTCCGTTCTAGTGGTGTAGCCTCACCAATATCATTTATACTGAGGTGAGATTCTGTAGCTCCTGTTTTCTGCTCTTCTGCCCTGGGTGCTGGTCTTCCATGATTTTGTAAACTTCAAAGTTCTTTTACAGATGATTAATGTATCAAATATTTCTCATTGGCTTCTGTTAATGGCACTCCAGCTTCCGCTATCGGGTTGTGCACTCCTGTCTTTAAATAAGGATTCTATTTGCAGACCACTGCTTCCGTCTGTGATTACATAATGCAACCTCCAGTTGCCCCGATCAAATCTACATAAGAGAAGTTTATTTTGGAGGTTTGGTTGTTTCTCCAAATGCAAACACCTGGCGTTATTTTACAAATTCCAAAGACATACCGTAGGCCTACTATGAAAACTTTAGAACTCGGTTAGTTGTGTTGAGGTTATTCGAATTAGTACTAAAACTATGGAAGAAACCAAAACTATACCGATAAATAAAATTTAAATTCATTTTCATGGCCATATTACATCTATGTCCTTTCATTTGGCTCACGTGATAGCGTTTGCAGATTCGAAATCCAGTTGACCCGAATTAGAAGTTTAGATTTATATCTCTTTCATAGAGATTGGTTACGTGTCTTTGCTTTTCTTTGTCGTTTTAACCAGTGACCTCTTGTCAGACTCATTTCTTCACCAGGAAGTTCAATTACTTGTGTGTTACGTAGTGTTGGGTAATAACAAATCAACAATTATGTTCATTGGCAATAAACAATCACTATAATGCACTATAATAAAATGTTTAATTTGAAATGTAATTTGCATTATATGGGATTATCTATAGGTATACAAATACTTTAACTCAACTAACTTAAAGAGTAAGCTGGTTCGGGATAAAACCACACCATATCTTTTGGCATGTTTCTTAATGTTCAATTTCACTGTACTTTTATATGTTCCTTTTCTTATTTAGTACTTTTAAGAATTTAAATTGGAAAATCTTGAAAATTCTTATCACCAAACTTTCCATAAAAATGTATAGTCCAAAAACGCTACAAAATTCTAAATTGTAACTAAAAATGCTATAAAATGCTAAATCTGATTTCTGAAGTGCTATTTTTTTTTAACTTGCTAAAATTTACCATCTCTACTTACAAGTTATAACTAAGTTTTCCCTCATGCGTCTCACGTTATTTGCTGTACGTTGGCTAAGTTCAAGACCTGATAATAAGGCAATAAGATAAAGAGCGGAAAAGGTTTGTAGACAACTTTTCAAACATCAAACTTCATTATTTTTCTAACGTGCATAGCCTTGTTAGAAAATTTAGATACTAAAAGTATAGTATAGGAAAATCTAAATGATGTACGATATCACTTCGTATAAAATGATTTTCAATGTAGTTATGTATTCATTTAGTATTTTAATGCAATAAACATTAGTATTGGATTGGTGCGTAAGTTTGTAGTGTTTTTCTAGCGTTTGTTGTTTTATGGGTTGGTAGAAATGAAAGTTCATTATTGTCCATTATTCCATTGTTGTTGTTAATTATTACCTGTTTTGTGTTGGTGAAAACAGTATTCTGGACACAAGCTGGATATTTGAAGTCTAAACAAGATGGAGTGTCAAGTGAAGAAAGTTGAACACTTCCATCACAATCTACTCTTGTATTTTAACCGAGGATAAAATGCAACAGCAGCGGCCAAAACAATTTGCGCTGTGTATGGTCCTAATGCTATTGCTGAAAGTACGGCAAGGAAATGGTTTTCTCCTTTCCGTGAAAACAGGTTTGACTTATCGAATAATCCACGGGCAGGACGACCGTCAATTTTTGACGAGGAACGCTTAAATGAGCTTATTCACGGGAATTCACGTCAATAAACGCGGGAATTGGCAGAAGCCATGAACTGTGACCACTCAACCATAGTGCGTCATTTGCATAAAATGGGTAAGGTGCAAAAGTTGGGTTGCTGGGTACCGCATGTGTTAAATGAGGATAATAAGTAGGGCTAAGAATTGTATGCCGTTACATTGCGCTTCATATACTGCGTGTTGAGTTCAAAGTGTGTCATGGCTCGCTGTATGCCGTCATGTGGCTAGCCGATGAGCCTAGAGAATTCAATCTTCCTACACTTCCGCAGAGGCGTATTACCTATGTGCCAGAGAAGTTGCCTGGCAAGTACGGCGTTTATTCTGAAGAGTAGGCCTACTTACCGATACGTATGGTAACGCCGGTAGCGGCAGGAATGTGAACTGTTTGGAAACACGTGCTGAGGTGAGTTTTTTTCTTACTGTCGGGATATGGGGAGAGGGTTAAGACGATTACTTACGTATTTGTTGACATTAACTTCGACGGTTAACATGGACATGGAGCATTTGATTTGTGTTGTGGAATATTGCCGTATACAACCGATGATAACAAATACCCTGCGTACGACTTGCCCGCGCAAAACACAGTTCGAAAGAGGTTATGGTAGCACACAGTCCTTACAGACCGCCATCTGTTGTTACGACGTTCAATTATACCATACACGTTCTTAAGTTCAGATTGAACGCCTTGATTAATAGGCAACTTCTCTGACATAAAAGCTGAAACTCGCTTCAAATCGCTAACTCACAACATTGACGTCATGACACACTTTGAAATGAACACCCAGTATATTTATCCATGGTATTTCGTTCAGCAGTGAACTTTAGTTGATCGGTTACATTACGACCGAATACTGCTATTCGTAACAGGCAACATTCAACGTCCTGTAAAGAAGAATAATAGCAAGATGCCGAGGACGAAATTTGTAACTTAATTCCAACTGAGGAAATTTGTAATAATGATACAGATTTTGTGATAAATAATTCTTGTGTAAAATATTTCAAATATTTCTCCATTGTTTCTGCAGAAGTCGAAGTTTTTCTAGCTGTGATTTCTAGCAACAGGCAATCATTCTCCTTTTAAAATTTGAAAATCTGGTTTGTTATTCACTGCAACAATATATGAAATGAAAAATTATGTAAAACAAAAACGTAATACATCATCATATTAACATAGTGAAATAATAAGGCTGATACTTGTCAATGATATATTAGGTATATTTGCTACAGACAGAAAATAAAAATGTCTTTAAAATAGTGCAATTTTTCTTTAACAAAGAACATGAGTCATGAGGGAATTCAGTTTCTTTGTTCACATAGTGCGATGTGAAAACTCTCTTTCCTCTTTAACACGGGAGCAGCGGGTACTTCAAAATTGTTTGAACATCGTCGGTCTGCAGGTGTAGGAATCGCAATTGAGTTAAAAACATTTCTTCGAATAATAGATCAATAGAGAAAGCTGTGGAAACCATGGTAACGCTACTTGGAGTGTGTTTATCTTTTTATTTTGGAGAAACGCTTCCGGAGAGAATTAATATTCAGAACAAACACGAAGCTCTTAGGACGGAGGAACAGAAAATGCAGACTGGTAAAAATACAAGCTTTATCCGAAACGGGAGTGTTACTACGAACTTAATCCTGTAGGCGTTAGTGAATACGTTAATCTCTCATAAGCGAAATGTTAATTATCATTATTATTCAGCAGTTCTAATGCGACCAAAATTCGTTACTTCTACCTCACTCGTGCTAAGTTGAAATAATACAGCTGTTTCTCTTCTTGTTTCCTACCCGTTTCCAAGTTACTCTGTATTTATTGACGCACATGTATGTATGTATGTATGTATGTATGTATGTATGTATGTATGTATGTATGTATGTATGTATGTATGTATGTATGTATGTATGTATGTTTGCATGTATTCACACTGCAAATGGGTATATACCCGGTGGCAGTGGTAACTACTTACACTCAATAATGACAATTAATAATAAACACAATTAATAAAAATACAATTAATAATAAATTAATACTACTACTAGTACTACTACTACTACTACTACTACTACTAATAATAATAATAATAATAATAATAATAATAATAATAATAATAATAATAATAATAATAATAGGGAGCATCCTAAATTAAATGAAGCACGATCACTTAAAATAACATTTAATGTAAATCTAACAATGGACATTATTGTTTGTAATTGTTGGTGTTATGAAGTCATGTTCATTTTCTTTTTCGTATAGTAAGATTATAATCTTATGAATCGCTATTTGAAATATATTGGTTACCTATTAAATACATTTACAAAGTAAAATTCGAGTGTCCCAAATTTTTTGTCCGCCAGTGTAATTATTTATGTATTGGGTATACGTCAGTAATAAATTGAAGAGTTTTTGGAAAAAAGAATCATAGTCCAAAAATGCAAATTTGAGATATTAAGCATATTGAGCGCATTGTAGTGACCATCTACTGAACTAATTGTCAGAGGGAAAGAAACACCATAGAGGAGTGGAAATTTCCAGTGGTTTTCATAAAACAACATAGTCCAAAAATTTTTTTTTGTGAAAACAGTCATTGTCCAGCCAGGATAATGGTAGCCTTTACAAATATCCCATTCATGTCATCTTGAAACATTTGTCCATACAATTTTAAACTGTAGTAGATTGGTAATGCTTCTTCTTACGTACGCGGCAAAAGTCACCTCAGAGAAAAACATTTTGGCACGTGAATCGCTGTATTAGTTATGGAGTCATCTTTAGGTGCAGAAGTAACCCCAAAGAAAAACGTAAGCAACGAAAGGAGAAAAACTAGGATATAATAAAAAAAAAGAAGATTAAAAGAGAGGCATACTTCAGCCACAACTGAGTATTCTTTCTTAAAACAAACATTGTCCACAGTCACCTACATTTACACATATATTTATAAGGGGCAATTTAAGTTATAAAATGTACACTTCCCGCCTGGGATCTGCAAGCATGAGTGACGTCACGCGGTGGGTAGAAACAGTTCTACAGTATATGCTCGCGCATGCGCACTCTCTGTTTTTCAGACGAAGCTAACGGGCGCTATGCTTCCAGATTCCAGGCGACTAGTGTACTTCAGTTTTCCCAAGTTTCTACAACATTTTAAGAAATGGTATAATGAATTTCATACTTAGTGTTAACAACATCCATGTCAGATAGTTTTTTTTGTTTTCTTGAAAATTTATATTTTTGGACTATTTTTTTTTTTCAAAAAACGAATGTAAGATTGAAGGAACAAAATAACGTTGGTATAAACATAAACATCTGAAGAAAGGTTACCGAAATGAGCAGTTAATGTTAAGGAGAAAAATAGAAACCCTGGAGGATCAAAACAATGCATTGAAAACTATTCTTCTGTAGACTAATCGGAACATTCCATATAACCTAATCCTTAAAGAATATGAGGATGAGAATATTTAGCATTGATGAAATAATTGTATGAAATTGCACAATGATGGAACGCAATCAATCAAATGGGTAAATCGAAATTCTCTCGCGAAACCTAATAATAATGACTTCGTCTCTATTTCTGTAGTAATCGTGCATTGTATTCAACATTATTTTGTGTTGCTGTATTCTTATTCTATTATATTGTTAATTTCGCCTAGCCGCTTTTCTTCCATTAGGCCTATGTGTTGTGTTTCATTGTACCTGCACTGTTCCGTTCCAGAGGTATGAATTTAGGGCTTATAGAAGTGTTTATCGTCCACAACTGTGGAATAACAGCGCGTCTGGCCGCAAAACCAGGTGGCCTGGGTTCGATTCCCGGTCGGGGCAAATTACCTGGTTGAGGTTTTTCCTTGTTTTCCCTCAACCCAATACGAGCAAATGCTGGGTAACTTTCGGTGCTGGACCCCGGACTCATTTCACTGGCATTATCACCTTCATTTCATTCAGACGCTAAATAACCTGAGATATTGATACAGCGTCGTAATATAACCTACTAAAAAATGCTTATCGAGGGGGATATGGAACGTATCTCAGCTTTTTGTGCACCCTTGGTAGAATGAGTCTCGTTCCATTGTGCTTTAAGACTAAGCCGGTCACACCATGCATTCCTCTTCAGCCATCAAATCCATATACCATATCTATGGTGACGATTTGCCATGAACGTCATAGATCTACTTTAAATCGTCCTATCTCCGTCAAGAGGAGGGATTTCGATGGTGCCTCTTTCGCAGGTCTAGAATTCATCACCACTGTAATCTACAAATCTTTGGACAAACCTCCAGGAACACTCACTTGGCTGACGATCGACTTCGCGTCTTTCAAACACAGGTTGTGCCCTATTTTTCGAAAAGAATATGATCATTAATGGTGGGTTGTAGCGTGTGTTGGTGGAATGAAGAGAGAGAAGCGGGAGGACCTCGAGATAAATCCTCCTACTGTTCATCAAAATACAACTCCGCCATCGCCGAAATTCGAGTTCGAGTTCTCGCTCTTCGTAAGCCAGCGCTCTGTCAACTGAGCTGCCTAGGTTCTATTCTACTCCAATCCTATTTATGACATTCCCCCTCTTCATATGTATACTGTAAGTCTCTTTGATATAATATATAACTTGTCCATACCTGTATAGTTCGGACCGAATTAGTACTGTACCTTTCTGAATCCCGGACAGAATTCGCACTGTATATTTCATGTGTGTATCTGATGGGACCGAACTAGTATGCACCCGAAAATCAGATTCCTCGTTGGCTTATCTTCGCAAACCTTCCCGTACAACTTTGTTTCTGCTCCTTGTGGTGGAAAACGAGGCTTATGCTTAAAGGCTTTGATCTTGCTCGAGTGACTCATCCTCGAAAAATTTTCTTTGTAGAAGAAATTCAGAACGTGACCTGAATTTTAGGAAGCGCTACCTTTCCTGAAAAAGTCAATCTAAATTCAAAGTAAATAAAACAACTAGACCTACTTGAATTCTCGACGTAGGGTAGAGCATAAGATCGCTGAACGCGAGTAACAAATTACAAATATTGCTATTCGAGAGTGAGGCCGGAGTTCTGAAGAAGAAAAAAACATTATTATGTTTGAAATTGTTTATATTAACGTACTTCAAAGCAGATAGAAACTGGTGATAATGATAATGGTGATGATGGTGGTGGCGGCGAAATTGGCGACGGTGGTGATTATGGTAATGACAGCGAAAACGACGAGGTTGTTTATGAACATTGTGATAGCAGTGGCAATGACAAAGATGGTATAACGAGGTAGGCTAAATGATGACGATAAAGGTAATGTATTGGCGAAAATTATAACAAGAATGGTATAGGGCTACATGGGTATTCGCTAATTGTTGGCAGTATACCATTATAAAACAAGTCATTCCTCTCTTAGGAGACAGTCTGATTTTCTGTTGCTAATGAAGATAATGGAGAAAATCATAAAGACAATGGTCCACACCTGTGGAGTAACGGTTAGCGCGTCTGACCGAATCCCGGTCGGAGCAAGTTACGTGGTTGAGGTTTTTTCCGGGGTTTTCCTCAACCCAATATGAGCAAATGCTGGTTAACTATCGGTGATGAACCTCGGACTCATTTCACCGCCATTATCATCTTCATTTTATTCCGACGCTAAATAACCTGAGATATTGATACAGCGTCGTAAAATAACCCACTAAATATATATATATATATATATATATATATATATATATATATATTGTAATGGTAAAGATGATATTATAATGGTGATGATAATAGTGGAAATGGTAAGGTGTTAAATTCAACGGTCGTTAGCCGTGTTTCTCGTTTCATATAGTGTCTAGATAAGCTATAATGCACTTAGCGACGCACGTTAAATTCAACGGTCGTTAGCCGTGTTTCTCGTTCCATGTAGTGTCTAAATAAGTTATAATGCACGTTGCAACGCAGTTAAATTAAACGGTCGTTAGCCGTGTTTCTCGTTCCATGTAGTGTCTAAATAATTTATAATGCACGTTGCAACGCAGTTAAATTAAACGGTCGTTAGCCGTGTTTCTCGTTCCATGTAGTGTCTAAATAAGTTACAATGCACGTTGCAACGCAGTTAAATTAAACGGTCGTTAGCCGTGTTTCTCGTTCCATGTAGTGTCTAAATAAGTTATAATGCACGTTGCGACGCAGTTAAATTCAACGGTCGTTAGCCGTGTTTCTCGTTTCATGTAATGTCTAAATAAGTTATAATGAACGTTGCGACGCAGTTAAATTGAACGGTCGTTAGCCGTATTTTTCGTTCCGTATAGTGTCTAAATAAGCTATAATGCACGTTGCGACGCACGTTAAATTCAATGGTCGTTAGCCGTGTTTCTCGTTTCATATAATGTCTAAATAAGTTATAATGCACGTTGCGACGCAGTTAAGGAGGAACCTATTTTTGTTGTACGTTCCGTGAAAACTGAAAGTGATTACTATATTGTAAGGTACTGTCAGGAATACTACTGAGCAACATAAAACTACATTATAGGCTCTGCTACCCAGAACATGCCGAAGTGACAGAGAAGCTGTTTTCTGTAATGTAGCCTATTTTCAAATACCAACGTTATTATTATTATTATTATTATTATTATTATTATTATTATTATTATTATTGTTATTGTTATTATTATTGTTATTATTATTATTATACTATTATTATACCTATTATTATTACTATTATTATTGTTATTGTGGTGATTTTATTCCAGCAGAAATAGATATTTTGATAAAATAATTTTTCAAGGATGCAACGTGCATTACAGCTTCAAGAATTGAAAGCACTTCATGAAAGGCCAAACATTGAAGAGAGTCGAACAATTCAGACTCTATATTTTGGAGCAAGTTAGCCTATGTAGTATGTTGGAAATTAGCTAAGGCACTAAAACCCTTCACGGATGGTGAACTTGTAAAGAGATGTATGGTGCCTGAACAAAATATAGTTAATTATGTCTCTGTACTGCAACAGTTCAAATGTGAATTCACATGAGATATATTTAGTGATTTTAGACGTATGGAGAGTGATATTAGTATTTTTGTTAATCTTTTAAAAAATTTAGTACAATCCGTGAGAGTGCAGTTCCAGGACGAGTTAATTGATTTACTAAGTAACGCAGAATTCAGAACTAAATGCAGAGAATATGACTTGACAAGCATAGAATTATTTAAAAAATGAACTAAATATTACAAGATGAGCTTATTCGTTGCCACTATGTTAGCTACCTTCGCCTCGACTTTTGTGTGCGAACAGATGAGCATCTTTAGCGCATTGCAGTAAATTCGTTGGAAATAGATTCCCGATTACTTGCAGAAAAGAATGCAGATGTTGAACAGACCGCAAAGTAGACTATATGGTGGAATATGAAAATGATATTATCTATGATATTATTATATCATAACTATATTAAATATAATAAATAATGTAATAACTGAATATTGCAGTGTATACTCTTTCCTTTTTCAAATTCAGTTTATTATCTGTATTTGTAAGAGTGTAAGGACTATGCTGCGGGCGGTGCTGTAATGGACAGTGCAATGCAGTTGCGGAGCCCAGCCCGTACACAGTGTGTGTTATGCAGTGCAGCATCATCCGTGTAATCGGGGCTTTTACAATTTTGAGCATACCTGATATAATGTCTAAATAGGCTATAATGCACGTTGAATTCAACGATCGTTAGCCGTGTTTCTCGTTTCATACAGTGTCTAAATAAGCTATAATGCACGTTGCGACGCAGTTAAATTCAACGGTCGTTAGCCGAGTTTCTCGTTTCATATAGTGTCTAAATAAGCTACAATGCACATTGCGACGCACGGTAAATTCAACGGTCGTTAGCCGTGTTTCTCGTTTCATATAGCGTCTAAAAAAGCTATAATGCACGTTGCGACGCAGTTAAATTCAACGGTCGTTAGCCGTGTTTTTCGTTTCATATAGTGTCTAAATAAGCTACAATGCACGTTGCGACGCACATTAAATTCAACGGTCGTTAGCCGAGTTTCTCGTTTCATATAGTGTCTAAATAAGCTACAATGCACATTGCGACGCACGGTAAATTCAACGGTCGTTAGCCGTGTTTCTCGTTTCATATAGTGCCTAAATAAGCTATAATGCACGTTGCGACGCAGTTAAATTCAACGGTCGTTAGCCGTGTTTCTCGTTTCATATAGTGTCTAAATAAGCTACAATGCACATTGCGGCGCACGGTAAATTCAACGGTCGTTAGCCGTGTTTCTCGTTTCATATAGGCCTAGTGTCTAAATAAGCTATAATGCACGTTGCGACGTAAAATGAACGCTCGTGTGTCCCTGGCCTAATTGGCAGGGTAATATCTTACGGCACTGGTAAAATAATGTACCATATTGTTGACGATTTTGACTGACAATAAAAACTTTTTTAATGCTGGTGTACAAAAAAAAATATTGACAGTAATTCCAGAGAAGAAGTAGCCTACTACATTTTAAATATTTCGGTTTCCAGAGAGGCATGTTAAAACTTGATATTGTACGCAACTTACATAAAATTAACAACTTTCTGGTAGTTTGTGGAACAATCAAACGAATATTGATAAATGGAAACTCACACAGAAACTGTGATGAAGTTTTATAGACTGATGTCTGTTCCAACTTTGCAATATGGGTCGGCGTGTTGGAATCTAACAAAACAATTTCATTATCTTGAACGATTGAAGTAGTAGAGATGAGATTCTTGCGAGCTGTAGCTCACAAGTGCCTACGAGATAGAACCCACAGTACACAGATGAGAGCCCAACTAAAATATTTAGTCTTGTTGAGAAAATACGAGGCTCTCAACGCCAGAGCTATGAACATGCAGGCTTACTTCATATTTTATTGGATCATAACCAGGCTGCGAAACTTTCCGATGAAACAGGTTTGTTGTTCCTTTACTACGGGTTTGTTTACTTGCGCGAGTAGAGTCGTGGTCAGCGGTGGAAAGGGTTAGGTAGAGACCACAGATTTCCCCATAATGACCTGAAGTGCAGTAATTTCTGGTAATATAGGGGAGTCGGAAGGAAAATTAGTCATTGCAGTTTGGACCTTAAAGACTGAAATATAAGGATTATTTGAGCATGTCAGTAAACTGGTGATTCAGAAAATAGAAAACTACGAGTTACATGATTCATTTTCATTAGGCCTATTCGTGAATTTAAATGAATTATTCAATCCAGAAAATATCGTACAGATAAATATTGATAATGTTACTGCACTTACAGAAAGGTTTAAAACAATGAGTTACTTCAAATATATAAAAAGTACTGATTGCAGTGTAGCATTTTTTACTTTGAAAGAATTAGTTCTGAAACAATCTTCCAACGCTTCCAATGTTAAAGTTGACGTGATTCAGGCATTACGAGTTCTCATGTTGAATTACCCTGAAATTATTCTGCTGTGTTGAAATGTGTCTGGGTTCCTTGTGCATCTGTTGATGCAGAAAGGTTTTTCTCAAAGTATAATTTAATTGTTAGTGATCGTAGGCGCAGAATCAAAGAAAATAATATTGTGACTTCTGCTATGTTTTCATTCCACAAATAAAAACAGCAGATGTTACATAATAAAAATATGTATTATTTTTCCGCAGTGTTATAAAGTTGGGTTTAATTTTAATATGCAGAATAAATTGAGGTATGAAACCTTTTTTATCATTATTTTGATACCTATAGTCCCGTCGCTCTTATTTCCGGCAGCCAATAATGTTGCAGGACGGCTACATTTAAACGTGTGCGTCTTGTGACTCGCTGATGATGACGTTATGCATTTCCTAAGGCTCGATAAATACTTATTATAATCGCCCCCCATTTTGGCTCTTTCGTTGGTGTTCGCAGAAAGCACACGAGGACGTTATTTGCCGCTCAATTATTTGCTCAATTACAGTGCGTTTGATTTATTATTATAGGAGCTACGACATGATAATGTTTAACGGTGCGGCAAATAGATTCCTCGTCTAATAGCTCGGCAACGAAAAAACAAAAATGGCGAACGATACTACCTATGTAGACTTTATAGAGCCTTCACTTCCTAAGACGTAAGCAAAGAGGAGTCACGCCGGGAATATCAGCGTCGCGACTATAACACAGGGTTATTTGTTCACGTAAAAATCCCTTTCCAATTTATACGAAACTATTGAGATTATCTTACAACTAATTAGCGATAAATAGTGAAATATAATATTTTTATCACATTTTTTTTTTGTAATTAATGCGAAATTCTGTTTCTCTAGCCCATGATGTAAGTTACTCGTCGATTGCAACACAAAGCAAGTAAACAGCAAACAACTACGGTGACGCAGTCTTAGGAACAACTAAGGTACAGTAGCTCAATTGGGTACGACCCACACCGCCTTCTATTGTACACAGTAGAGGGACTCTAGAACACAATTAAACCTAATCTGAAACCACATGTATCTCTCCCATCGTACATTAAGTGTCGCTGCCTGATTATAACCCACACGGTAGCCGTACTTACGGAAGTTCAGATATGAGATGGAGAGATCAATTTTAAAGAAATAAAATTGAAGCCGAAATGGACCGTGAGATCCAGTCGCCGTCGTCGCCGTCGTTGTTGGTGGTGGTGATAATGTAAGAAATTCTTTGTAAAATGAAAGTATTATTTATTCAATGGAGGTTAATTGACTTCACGTCATTCACTGAAACGTCCCATCTATGACCGATGACTCGAAGTTGTTATTTTTGCCGCCATACGCATCGGTTCAGTAAAAGTATTGTACTTTTTTCCGTTACGAAAATAGAACAAACAGAAATGGATTATATTTTTCTTTAAAAAAAAAAAAAAAAACCTTATTTTCTTACACAAATCGCAAATATAGATGCGAAATTTTTTCCTCGCTAGAAATAGTTTGAAATCTAGGCAGAACTAGATCAACACCTTTGATTTCTCTTTGTAATAAAATATTTTCTACTTCTTCGACTTATTGTTAGGTATTTTTTTTAATTTACGATGTGACTTTAGATAGATAGCGGGTTTCTTGCAACTGGTTTTGCCAGCATACCTTGTCGTATTGTCTTGATATTATATTCTTCCTGAGATCAAATGAGACAACCAGATATTATAATTATTATAATTATTATTATTATTATTATTATTACTATTATTATTATTATCATCATTATTATTATTCTATTAATTGAAATTATAAATTATATAGGCCCTATATATATATATATATATATATATATATATATATATATATATATAAAATATCGTCGTTGTTCCTGCAATAACTACTAGGTGCAAAATATAAAATTTTTCAGTAGGAAGGAAAAACACATTTATTCATCCTATGGCAGCCGTACATAGGAGACTGTGAATTCTTACATTTTCGAAACAAAGAAATATAATTACATATAGGAGATTTTATTATTTGCTGTATCACTATTTAAGTTATTTAATAGAGCAAAAATCTGAAAATCGATGAATATGTCACATAGGAGTTATTGCAGGAAAAACGACGATATACAGTTTACACCCAAAAGAGCAAATGTTCGTGCTTGGGACAGTTCTAGTTACATAATAATTGTTATACTAGAAGTTAAGTGATATAATTAAAATTATTGTAAATAGAAACTGAAAAAGTAACCCTAGTTTTAATAAACTGATTGTATAATCTTGGTCTACAATATAAAGAATGAATTTGTCCAGATTTTGTTTTGTATTTTAGTTCAAAAAGGTAACATATTTCGTCTAGTGTCATGTCGACTAGGGTCATGAGGATTATCATGTTTCCTTGTCTTATTTATACTTACAACGATTTTTATTAAAAATGTTTAACAGATTTGAAATGTTAATTTATTCAATTTTATGAACACAAAATTAGGTAAAATCAAATGTGTTCGGTAATCAACATGTCTTGACAAACAAATCTTAATTCATATTTTTTTTATTTATATATATATATATATATATATATATATATCAGGCGAACCCATGATAGAAGCTTGAGGGATGGTGTTACATGATCAAAGTTGCACATATTGCAGATGAATCTTATACACATATTATGAGCACGCTGCAATCTCTCAGCTAGGTAATGGGTTAGGCCTACATTTGTCAGCAAAGAATCGCAATAATCAAAATGGGGCATCACAAGCGTATGAATAAGAATCTTTTTTTTAGTTAAATGGTAGAAATTTCGTCATGTGATTTAAAGAATGGAGCAACGAGAATAATTTCTTACGTATGTATGTTACCGACATATAACTACAAAGTCTTTAATGTTACCTGACTATTCCAATTTAGGTCGTTGTTCATAAAGAAACCAAGATTCTTAACGGCTTCAGAATATCCTATTGATAAACTATTTAGCTTTGTGTGTGGTGGTAGGTAATGCGTACTTATAAAATACAAATTTGTGTAAGAAGATAAAATACAAATTTGTGTAAGAAGCAAGTAAGGTAATTATTATTTTAAAATTTAAAAATAAAGAAATAGGATACTTCCAGACTACAAACAAAAGTACCGGGACGGTGTCCTGGCCCACCTTGGCACGACGATACCCTTGGATTTGACTAGTAACTGATTATTCCACTTTCCAGAGCGTAATAGCCTATATTTGTTTTTTTTTTCCTCAGTCAAACGTCGCCAGATTTTTAGCAAATAAAGTAATAGAATACATTAAAGGTGATATGTTACAGTTGTATGAACACTAATAAAATAAGATTGTTAAAAGATATTAGTTATAGTCAGACATGTTTCGGAGATGCTTCTCCATCTTCAGTGACTATTTACCACGACGGGTGGTTCAGGTGATCGAACCGTGTTGTTGCTTGGCTTAAAGGAGACTAACTCCTTTAAGCCAAGCAACAACACGGTTCGATTACGCTCTGGAAAATGGAATAATCAGTTCCTAGTCAAATCCAAGGGTATAGTCGTGCCAAGGAGACTAACTCCTTTAAGCCAAGCAACAACACGGTTCGATCACCTGAACCACCCGTCGTGATAAATAGTCACTGAAGATAGAGAAGCATCTCCGAAACATGTCTGACTATAGCTAATATCTTTAACAATCTTATTGTATTTATTACTGTTCATACAACTGTAACATATCACCTTTAATATATTTTATCAAATCTATGAACACTATATTACCTAACATGTGTGTTTTATCTTTAAATATATAAATTAATAGAACTTTAGATCTAAATATTAATACTTCTGTAACATTGTGGTAGACCTACAGTTACAGTCATTAACAAGGGCTTTGAAATTAAATTATTTTTTTTATTAAAAATGAAACTGGAACATTGTGAGATATGAATAAATTTTAATGTTCGAAGTCTTACATTTTAATTACCTGTACGTGAGTAAATATACTTCTCGATACTTGCAAACACTGAAGCAGGGTTTATATTCTAAGATGGAAGAGCAGTTGGAAGACGAGCAGTTTGGTTTCAGAAAGGGAAAAGGTACGAGAGATGTAATTGGACTGATACGAACAATCGGCGAAAGATCCTAGAATAGAATAAAGAAGTGTATGCAGCATTTGTGAACTTAGAAAAGGCTTTTGACAGAGTGGATTGCAATAAGCTGATGGGGATCCTAAAGAAAATTGGTGTAGATTGAAAAGAGAGAAGAATGTTCAGTAATCTTTATATGAAACAACGAGTCAAAATCAGGATAGGAGAAGAAATGTCAGAAGGAAATTGGGATAGAAGTACGTCAAGGATGTCCTTTTTCACTTACCCTGTTCAACATCTACTTGGAGGATTTAGTAAAGAACTGTTTTCAGAACATGGGAGTAGTGATAGTAGAAGGAAGAAGAATAAAGAGCATAATATTTGCTGATGATATGGCGTTGTTAGCAGAGGAGAAATGATACTAAAGGATATGCTACTGGAGCTAAATGACAGCTGTGAGCAGTATGGGATGACAATAAATGCAAATGAGACGAAGAGCATGATCTTAGGAAGAAAAATACAGAAGATAAATTTGCGAATTCGAAATGAGGCAGTAGAACCAGTGGACAGCTTCAAATATTGGGGTGTACTGTAAGCAGTAACATGAGCTGCTGCCAGGAAGTCAAAAGGAGGACAGCAATGGCCAAGGAAGCTTTTAATAGAAAAAAGAGCATCTTCTCCTGACTTCTTGAAAAAGAACTAAGAAAGAGACTAGTGAAGTGCTTTGTATGGAACGTGTCATGATATGAGGGCAGAAAAATGGACATTACGACGAAGTGAAGAGAAGCGAATAGAAGCATTTGAAATGTGGATATGGAGAAGAATGGAACGTGTGAAGTGGACAGACAGAATAAGAAATGAAGCTGTGATGGAAAGAGTGGGTGAAGAAACTGCCTACTGAAGAATGCACTGGAAGGAATGGTGAACGGCAGAAGAGTTCGGGGTAGAAGAAGATATCAGATAGACGACATTAAGATATATGGATCATATGAGGAAACAAAGAGGAAGGCATAAAATAGGAAAGACTGGAGAAAGCTGGGTTTTCAGTGAAATACCTGCCCTTGGGCAGAACACTAAATGAATGAATTACTCGTCGATAATTTTGTTAACTTTTAAAATCGGGTTTATCTGTGTATACATATTTCTTAATAATATTAAAATGGATTTGAGGGAGGTAGGATATGATGGTAGAGACTGGATTAATCTTGCTCAGGATAGGCACCAATGGCGGGCTTATGTGAGGGCGGCAATGAACCTCCGGGTTCCTTAAAAGTAAGTAAGTGTACTTATTTCTTAATCCCATATTCCATTATTCACGGAAATTATGTACAGAAGAGTATCAATAAATGTATTTACATTAACATACTTTGCAGAAACTTTATCTCTTTTTTCATTAGTTCGACATTTCCTTAACGAACCAAAGTTTCGCTTTTCATCATTCTTATAGACAAATATTTTATTCACGAATTCTACTATAATGCAGTTTATTAACGCAACTCATATTTTCTTTTCCACTTAGAATTACTAGGCCTATTTCATTAAGGCTTCAAACATTTGATGTAGATGTAATTTATTTATATTTTTTATTTTCTCAGTTAATTTATTTCTTAAGAACTTCATCGAACTTCCTTTAATCGTCCAGCTCTCCTCCGTGCAAGAAAACTTATAAAACAATCATGTTACGCAACTTTCTATCGTGGCTAATTTATTTCTTATTACGTCCTTGTCATGTGCTCTTCTCTACTTTCCGCCAAAGTAATATAAATAAAACAAAAGTTGATGCAAAAAATTAAAGCTATTGATATTTCAGAAATTTCTGTCAAAATTAATCTCTAGATATACCTACTTACTTACTTACTTACTTGCAAGTGGCTTTTAGAGAACCCGGAGGTTCATTGCCACCCTCACACAAGCCCGCCATCGGTTCCTATCCTGAACAAGATTAATCCAGTTCCTAGCATCATATCCCACCCCCCACAAATCCATTTTATTATGATCCTCTCGTCTACGTCTCGGCCTCCGCAAAGCTCTTTCATCATACAATAATAAAGTAATTAATATTAATTTTAAAGTTAGTAAAGTTTGTATTATTAATTTAGTTGCGCAACTCAAATATACACAATTAAAAAAGATGAAACAAAATTGAAGAAAGTTAAAATTGCTTTAACCAATAAATAACGCAATTAACCAAGAACGGAGAAATAAAAATACGATCAAATTATAAACAAAATAAATAATAAGATGCATTACGTTAATATTAAATGAAGGTGATTTTAAAGAATAAGACACATTTTGAGCATAATACGTGAAAGCGATATGTTTTTGTCATGGAAGAAAAGGTTACCGTACAGGAAATATTTTTCACAACGAAAAGATAGGCCTAATTTAAATTTAAACTGTTGAAAATAGAAGATTGAAGATGTTAAAGTAATAATCACAATAATAATAATAATAATAATAATAATAATAATAATAATAATAATAATAATAATAATACAATATAGCTTAACATTGTAGACAGCGAAAATATTCATATCTTGTAATGGTTCACGTAAGTAATGGTAGCGATTATGTTGCTAATAATAATAATAATAATAATAATAATAATAATAATGATAATAATAATAGAATATAGCCTAACATTGTACGAAAACAAAAAATAATAATAATAATAATAATAATAATAATAATAATAATAATAATAATAATAATAATAATAATAGTAATAGTAAACCTAATAATAATAGAAATTGTATATAGACAGTGATTACAAACCTCTAACAAACAAACTTTTTCATGGGAGCAGATAAAAAAGCTAATTTTTTTACCCCATCTTAATAATATCAAAACAAGTGCTTTTACAAATTTTCGTCACTCGAGCACATTTACGAGGGCCGTCAAGATGCAAGTTCCCTGGGCCGTTTGCATAAATAAAACACAGTTTCATGGAAAGATTTATTGGAACAGATACTGCAATTGTTTATCTATTTTTCAACATATTCCCCATCGGAATTGAGACATTTGTCATACCACGGGATCATCGGACAAGTGCAGACGGCTGTCACACACTGGTTCCCATTCTAGGCGGCAGACTTCTACGACACAGGGATACAAAATTGATCCCATGGTATGACAAAAATCTCTCAATTTCTGTGGGAAATATGTTGTAATTAGCTCAACAATTGCTGTATCTGTTCCAATAAATCTTTCCATGAAATTGTACTTTATTTCTGTAAACGGCCCAGGTAAACTTACTTTCTGCAGGGCCCCCGTAATTGCAATCGAGTGGTAAACATTTGTATAAGCACTTCTTTTGACATTTATTAACATGATGGAAGAAAAAAAAAAACTTTTTTTATCTGCTCCTATGAGAATGTTTGCTTGGAAGAGGAATAAAGAATGTACGATGTCACTGATTTTATAATTAATTCTGGAATGCCTCATGTTATAGCTGAGGTTGTTTAGTCAACTGTCCGAAGACAGGTCTGAACCTCATAAGTGACAATGCTCCAAGGTTTAAGCTAGAAAATAAATAATTGTTGCAAAATGCACAAATGAAACATTACATTTGTGCAAATTGCGAAATGCTTGTGCAATATTATAAATAACTGCTATGTAATTTGTTTCTTTGAGTTTTATTACTTTCAATCCAGCTTATCAAATTCTAGACATAGGCTACGTAATGTAAGTACATCATTAGACGTAGGTATGTTTAGAATCAATTACTGCTGAATTTAGACTACGTCACATTTTATGGGCACTCTAAACGTTGAAATTCTTTACTAGTAGGTCCTTCTAGATTTATTGTTAGCAGAGTGCTAACTCTTTTTACTGAAAGGCGGTTTCTAATCCCAGTTTTTACAAGCTTCATGCAGCTAAAACCTCGCTCACAATTTACATTACGCGATGGAATTATATAAATCAATTAGAAGAAATTGTTCACTTAACTTACATGAATTCCACCAACCCTTTGAAATCCATTCCTGCTCAATACTTTTTTTAACATTGCCCATTTCATTAAAATTTCATTTAGATTCAGATTAGTTCAAACACATCTCTGATATCATTTTCTCCATTATTATTTTCGTTTCTGAAGTTCAATTTTCCTTCCTTTCCCCTTTTTTGTTCTCTTGATCACCAGATGAAATTATTATTATCCTACCCTTATTGTTGTGGATTTTATTTAATTTTCATTTTTTTCTCTTTTATTATTATTTCGCTACATTCCATTTTGTTGTGTTCTTCCTTACGTGTCCCCTATTAACTATTTGTACTGAGTTTCTTGTATTACATTCCAATCTTCAGAACTATATTTTACTTTCTTTTTTCTATTATGGTATTATTTTCATGTTGTTTAGTGTCGATTTTGTTATGCTATTATTATTAGGTATATGATTATGTCTCGTGACCAGAATATTGTACGAAATGGAACTATAAAAATTGGAGATTTATCATTCGAAGAGGTTGAAAAATTAAAATATCTTGGAGCAACAGTAACAAATATAAATTATACTAGGGAGGAAATTAAACGCATTATAAATATGGACAATGCCTGTTATTATTCGGCTGAGGAGCTTTTATCATCTAGTCTGCTGTCAAAAAATTTGAAAGTTAGAATTTATAAAACAGTTATATTACCGATTGCTCTGTATGGTTGTGAAACTTGGACTCTCACTTTGAGAGAGGAACAGAGATTAAGGGTGTTTGAGAATAAGATTCTTAGGAAAATATTTGGGGCTAAGAGGTATGAAGTTACAGGAGAATGAAGAAAGTTACACAACGCAGAACAGCACGCATTGTTTTCTTCACCTGACATAATTAGGAACATTAAATCCAGACGTTTGAGGTGGACAGGGCATGTAGCACGTATGGGCGAATCCAGAAATGCATATAGAGTGGTAGTTGGGAGACCGCAAGGAAAAAGACCTTTGGAAAGGCCGAGACGTAGATGGGAGGATAATATTAAAATGGATTTGAGGGAGGTGGGATGTGATGGTAGAGACTGGATTAATCTTGCACAGGATAGGGACCGATGGCGGGTTATGTGAGGGGGCAATGAACCTCCGGGTTCCTTAAAGCCATTTGTAAGTAAGTATTATTATTATTATTGTTATTATTATTATTATTATTATTATTATAATTATTATCATCATTATCGTAATCCGTTAGTATTTTGTTCTTTAACTTTTTGTTAAATCTTCATTTCTTATATACTTTGTGACCTGGTAGAGTGTAAGAGAAAGCCCTATGGCCTTAACTTTGCCAGTATAAATAAATAAATGATGTATGGATGGATGGATGGATAAGGAAATAAATAAATAAGTAAATAAGTAAATAAATGAATGAATAAATAAATAAATAATAAATAAATGTAGTTGTCGCATTTTTGCAAATTTACATTCAAGGTTTGTTGCATTTTTAGAAGTTGAGTAGCAAAATGCGACTGTGGCTTAAACCCTGCAATGCTCTGATATTAATAATTATTTCTTTCTTTCTCCGACATTAGTGTTGTCAGAATTTAGCCTATTTGCTCCGTTAGGAAATTTCAACCTTGGACAGTAGTAGCAGAGTTCCATGACATGTGGTCAGCACATCTGGCCTTTATGGAAGATTTATTTATTTAACTAGCTAGCTAGTGAGTACAAATTAAAATTACAAAACAAAAATGTTTCTAGCTACCACCGTAAAAGCTAGGCTCGTGTACGGTGTGGTCTTAGTCAATAATATAACATAAATAGTTATAGTGATTACAAACAAACATCCGTGTCCCAGTCGAGATTCGAACCCACAAACGCAACGCCCAAGCTAAGCTTTAACCATTACATAGATCATGATTGGAAACGCTTGTAATATATTTTAATTGGTTATGAAAATGAGGAAGAAGTCTAATGGGTAAGAAATGTGCATGAATGATAGGGGCAAGGAAACTGACGGACCACCATGAACATGGATGGACTTACCCTCGTCAGGCACTGCAGTCGTCATCTGCTGCAGGAAGCGCTCCCCTCCCGAAGTCGCGTGGTCGAACGGTTGAGTCGCAAAGAGGTCATCTCCCGTCCCATCTGCCTGACTCAGCTTCACGGGGTAGCCCTCCTCCTCTCGTCTGATCTTTTGCAGCGATTTAGCCGTCATTTGTGGATGAGATCCGCTTTCGTCTTGATTTTGCATTACCGCTTCACTGACGCTGTCGAAGCAACTTCGGCAACTCATAACTTCTTGCAAATGACCATCATTTGACGGGCTCTCGTAACGCGGCAAAGAATTTTGGAATACAAGTGTAGATTTTAACTGCTGACACTGACTCTGCAAACAATTCACATCTGTCTGACTGTGACTTCTGTATTCTGGTGACTGATTCTCTTCATTTTCTGGATTTTCCAAATAGCTGTGCCTTAGTATGAATTTTGTTTCGTAGTTAGGTGGGTTCTGAAGACATTTTCTGGAATTAAAAATTTGAGGGTCCTCGTGTTGCGAGATTTCTTCCATTCGGGGAATGTGATACTCACTCTTCTTAGTGATTTCAATATTGAAGTTATCTTGATAATAAATGTTGAAACTTGGTTCTTGAATCGCACATTTTTGCATAAAATCTTTCTCAGAAAATTCTCCGTTGCTTGGTGTAGATGCTGCTGTTTCTAATAAGTTGATGCAATTTGGTGGAATAAAATTGTCTTCTAAACTCTTTTTTCCTTCACACTTTTGATACAAATTACTCTCAAAAGAGTCAAACACATGATCTGAGTCCGATGATTGGAATGCAGAGTGGCCGAATATTGTCTCAAGAGGTTGATGAAAATATGGTGACCAGTGGGAGTCACTTTGTGACGTAGAGGTTGCCGGTGAGGGTGGTGTGGGAGGGAATATAATATGACTATTGGGTTCGTAATGTGTGTTATTTATAAGAAAATTATGATTGTGGTACAGTTGGCACAGATATTTTTCCTCCATCTTAAAATACGCTCAAAGTGTTTCCTTCTTCCGTTCACCTCTCTTTCCTAACTATTTATCGTACAATAAGGGTATAGGAGTATGTAACACTTGCAAATTACCTTAAACAGTTTCGTTTATAAGTTGAATTTGTTTCACACCCAAAGTTTCATTTTGATATAAAATTGCAAACACAACATAACTTTTTAAAAAATAATTTATATTCTAGATTATACACTAAGTAAATGTAGTCAAGCTCCTCGAATGAGTCCTCAGTAGAATAGTTTTGTCGTCTGTTTAGATCAGATTGTTTTGCAGAAAAAGTTTAAATTTTTATTAACTCTAAACACAATAGAATTTAAAAAAAATCCGCTCTATTGGTAGATGTGAAACGATCAAGTGTATTAAAGTTATTCGAAAGATGAAATTAAAAGTTTTATTGTCTATTTGTATCAGGTAGTTTTGAAGGTATTCTCAGTTCGATATAATATCGATTGATGTGAAGTTCATAAAAACAAATGACGACGCACTTGATGTCCATGTAACAGATGTGAAACGATCAAGTGTATTTTAAAGTTATTCGAAAGATGAAATTAAAAGTTTTATTGTCCATTTATATCAGGTAGTTTTGAAGGTATTCTCAGTTCGATATAATATCGATTGATGTGAAGTTCATAAAAACAAATGACGACGCACTCGATGTCCATGTAACAGGCTCGCAGAACACGTGCGTCGCAGCTGTTATCGGTGGTCACGTTGTAACACGCGAGACGCAACAGGTTGATTTCTTTATTCCCCGAAACTAATAGTGATTACACTAAACTCGGTAAGGTAACATTCACGAATGTTTTCGAAGTGTTCCAGCAAACACGCCACATTGTCCCAAACTATATCCGTGAATAAAGCACTCACGCACAGGAACGCACCATGTGTCACGTCGTGATAAATACGCTTTTCACAACATTGAATTTTAATATAAGTTAGTGTTAATGTGCTTAGACCAATCGTGTTGGGGCCGGATATTAGTTTTAGAATCTCTTATGTTGTTATGTGAACCAATTATGGCCCTTAAGACAGGTTAACTTAGGGTGCAGAGTAGTGGACACTGTGGTGGGGACTCGAGGCGGTGCTGGGTGCCTCCATTGGTTGGGGACATGTGCCCTTCTTCCCCCTCACCCACAGCTCTCATTTGCAGAAAGATTAATGCGACAGCAGTGTGTTGACATGGACACGCCGCGCCGACACTTGCGAGCACTCGATCAGCGCCATTAGGCAGATGAATGCTATTAAGCGGAACTGAATTAAAGTTAAAGTTGGAACTGATAAAGGCTCATTAACGAAATTGCTATTATTATTAGAGGTCCTCCGCTGTGGTGCAAGAACTACAGTTTCCGATTACAATGTCAACGTCCTCCAGTTCGATTCCCAGTAGAGTAGATAAATCGATGTTTATTTCGGTGAATATTACTTATGTCCCAGCCACTATAGGAACTTGATAAAATATCTTGAAAATACCTTGGATTTATAGTATTGATTAGTAGAAATTGATGATCACTGGGAGAGCTGTAAGCCCACCCAACCCAGCCTAAATACGAAAATCGTCATGCGTGAATGATTAATACGGCCATATTTCGTTAATGTAACAGTGGGTTTCAGTGTCGCCAACAAAGTAATAATACTACACACCTAATCAAACCTAATCTAACCTCATAATAACTACACCCCTAATCTAACCTAACCTAACCTGTCACATAATACTACACGCCTGTAGTAACATTCCTCACATTTAGTATAATTTCGATTGCATGTATTTCCGGCCTTGCTGCTGGTGTCATTAGCCATGTGGTGGAAGTGGATCGTAATTCCATGAAGAAAATATGGCGACTTTCATAATAATTACATTTAATTCGTTCAGTCTATGTCTTATGATATATTGAATGTGTTAATGTAGTAATAATACTATATATACAGTATATTAAAATGTGTTGTGGTTGTGATAAAAATATTGATAATTGGTTTATAACGCCACAGTGGCAGTGATAAAAGTGTGCAATATTCGTTCAGTCCCTGGTGAATACTCTATATTGACCTTTAGTCCTATCTTCCTTGTAGGTCTATTAGGACTCCATGATTGTTCCTAAAAAATATTCAGCAACAGTACGATGTAATTGCCCGTTAAGCTCAGTAATAGTATGTCTAATGATAATATGTTATTATTATTATTACTATTACTATTATTACTATTATTATTATGGTTAAACGAGCGCTGAGGTAGTTCCCTTCCCACTTCGCTTCCACACCTTCAGCTGTCTCCTCTGTAATACCAACATAACTTTGGTGACTTACGAAAGTTTCGCGCTAGTATAGACTCAGGCTATGCCTTGTATATACGAATCTGTGACAGGTTAGGTTAGGTTAGTTTAGGATTTTGTTATGTCTTGTATATACGAATCTGTGAAAGATTAATTTAGGATAGTTTAGGTTTTTATTATGCCTTGCGTATATGAATCTCTGCAGGATTTTCAAAGCCTAATGATTTTTGTTTAATAATGTCAGCGGAATGGCCTACGTGGAAACGAAGTTACAATATAAGAATTTTGTAACTATTTCATTATTATTTGTTGTGCTTCACTGTATTCCAGTGATTATTGACTTAATACAAGTTTTACGTTCTTCACATTATATCGTTTGTTTTACATTCCTTTTCTTCACTAGAAACTATAACGTGTGCACTTCCATTACCACGCACCTTTCATTTCACACGTAAATTAGCCTACTACAATTCCGAACAATTTCTTTTTCATGAAATATTTCCCTATAAAATCATTAACTTTTGAAATCCATCTCCACAAGTAATCTCTTACAAATTCGACCATTTTCACTTCCAAAATCACCGGAACTACCTCAAAGCTTGTTTTTCCATTACTGTTATTGTTATAATAATTAAGTTATAATTATTATTTTTATGTAGACTCCTTTTTATTGAGTATGCTCCATTGCAGTAATGCAAAACTACACACATTTGTTTCTACACTATTTTTACATATTATTATTATTATTATTATTATTATTATTATTATTATTATTAAAATATTTAGAGCTAAGAGGGATGAAGTTACAGGAGAAAGTAAAGAGTTATACAACGTAGAACTGCATGCATTGTATTCTTCACTTAACATAAGCCTAATTAGGAACATTAAATCCTGACGTTTGGGATGTGCAGGGCATGTGGCACGTGTGGGTGAATCCAGAAATGCATATATATATATATATATATATATATATATATATATATAGCTCTGAGGGGGAAAAAGATCTTTGGGGAGGCCGAGACGTAGATGGGAGTATGATATTAAAATGGATTTGAGGGAGTTGGGATATGATAGCAGGGACTGGATTAATCTTGCTCAGGATAGGGATCGATGGCAGGCTAATGTGAGAGTGACAATGAACTCCCGGATTCTTTAAAATCCATTATTATTATTATTATTATTATTATTATTACATAATTACTTAATTGGTGTGTTGGGAAGATAAAAGGAATTGTTATTGTATTGTATTAATTATGTATTATGTATTGTATTATATTAATTATGTTTTGTTTATAGTAATGTAGTAATTTTGTGTCATACTGGTTGAGTGGAAGAGAAGGCCGAATGGCCTTAACTCTGCCAGTTAAAATAAACCATTATTAGTATAAAGAGTGTCTGACTCAAGATGTTCATAATTTGTTTTAGGCATCACGCACAACACGACTAGGAATAAACACTTTTCTTCGTTGAAATTCTCTAACTTGCAGTACTTGAATTTTAGTTTTAATAATGATTGGAAACAGCTAAAATAATAAACAGATACCGGTATGAAATGGGGTTGACTGATTAATATATTGATTCCTACGTTGCGTTTGAGTAAAGAAAATTAATTTATAATACGCGGATCTCTCAAGGTAGTTAATGGCTCTCAGGTAGATTAATGGTTCTATGTCTATTTCGACTGTCTGTGAGGGTTCGAGCCCCGGTTCTTCTTTTCGTACTCTTTAATGTCGAACTCCCATACCAGGTGATCCTAAAAGGTTTTAGTTAATATTACTTTAAAACAGAAATATGTAATCGAAGAAACATCTTATGAACCACAATGTTTCATAGCAGTAGTTATAAAAGCTTGGATCCAATCTTCGGTAATCATTCACGGTTTGAATCTCTGAAATTTGTGACAGCAAAAGTGAATGATAGCGACAGAAGAATTAGATATACTGTAAGATATTTCAGCAAGCAGTACCCTATACGTCGACATGGTCCAGCTTTATGCGGGTTGTCATTGATCTCGTATGTCGTAGACCATTTGGTATGTCATAGTCTGAATCCAACGTTTTTCAGGTCGTGACGTTCTCATGGTTGTGTCGCTAGAAATGACATACTAAAAATGTTGTTAAATAAATAAATAAATAAATCGTCTTCTACAGGTACCTTCTTATATCCGTTATTTATTCCGAACGAAACAGAAGAAATTAATTTGAGGAATTGAAGATAACTTACATATTGAGAAATAATACGATAACAGTAAATGACTTGATAAATCACTGTCCAATGAAAAACGCGACTACAAGAAACGTTAGAAGGCCGAAAGAAAATAAATAATTGACATAATAGATTGACTGCACAAGTTTAACATAAAATTACCAACAGTAATCTCACTATTGGTTTTGATTTATCTAGAGAAAAACAAAACTCGGGTGGGATTTAATTGACTATTACATTATTAGAAGAAAGTATATAAAATTAGAAGAAATAAAGTACTCTAATACAATAAAATGTTAATTGACTTACTAAAATATTAAACTGCCTTCAAAATGGATTATTGTGCCATCTCACCATTACAAATATTCCGCTAGATGGCAGTAGTGTGTTATGATCAGTTATTCTCTTGTTACCAGTTGTGCCAACTATGCAGTCTTCATTGAACTCTATGGACCATTACTAATCAAGAAGGTTTTGTTGATTCAGTTTCATTTTTATTAATTATTAATATATATTAAAGAATCTCTGATACTTGGCTATCCATAATCTCATGCAGCAAAAGCTATAACATAATCTAAATAATATAAACAAGATAAATGATAGAAAAATTTTAATTAAGAATGGTGAAATAAACATGAATAATTTTAAAAGGAACAAATATTGAAAGTACAATGTTGGCAAACAAAGAAACAAATGCTAGAGAGGTGATGAAAATTGTAGGATAAGCAGCTATGATTGGTTGAAACATGTCATTCTGTACCGTTTTATTGGTCGAAAGTAGTATGACGTACAGTTGGAGTCAGCGATTTTGGCAGGTGACCTCGATGGCATTGCTAGTAGGCAAGACAAATGTTTTTCTGTTTGGACTGCATAAATGAGTTGCAATAACACTGTCAGTCGTTGTTTATACACACCAGCAGCTCGTTTCGCTATTATTATAAAATACACCATAGTACAGTCGGGTTCATAGTAGTGCCGTAAATGACTTTTGTTCGTAATAATTTTACAATTCGCCTCCCACATTTTCTAAATTAAAAGGGGGAGGGGAAACATTGCATAACCAGAACCAAGAAATTATTGCAAATGTTTATTACTTCATGAAGCAACAGGCGAAAAAAGGAATGAATTGTGTCTAATTGTCTTCATTGATAACAAACATTCATGAAATACAAGAATTAGTTGCGGAAGCGACAGAAATCGACACGTTCGATAAATAACCGAAAGAATATGTATGCTGAAATAATAATAATAATAATAATAATAATAATAATAATAATAATAATAATAATAATACTTACTTACTTACTGGCTTTTAAGGAACCCGGAGGTTCATTGCCGCCCTCACATAAGCCCGCCATTGGTCCCTAAACTAAGCAGGATTAATCCAGTCCCTACCATCATATTCTACCTCCCTCAAATCCATTTTAATATTATCTTCCCATCTACGTCTCGGCCTCCCCAAAGGTCTTTTGCCCTCCGGCCTCCCAACTAACACTCTATATGCATTTCTAGATTCGCCCATACGTGCTACATGTCCTGCCCACCTCAAACGTCTGGATTTATAATAATAATAATAATAATAATAATAATAATAATAATAATAATAATAATGGTTTATTTAACCTGGCAGAGTAAGAGATGAGATGAATAATCTAATTCGATTTTATAAAAGAGCCTTTGTTTTAAATTTAAGGGCTGCATGTCTGCTGGTTGAAAAAATAAATCAGTATATTTTGATCATTACTATCTCCCATTCTTACATCCCTTAATGTTCGTATTTCGTAAAACTCCGTCTCTTTTGACTAGTGATTAACAGAAACTTACACACAGGATTTAAGGTTATTAGTCAGTCAGTCTGTTGATTATAGAATAGTATATATATATATATATATATATATATATATATGTATATATATACACAGTATGTTATATATAGATTGTCTTTATATTTTATAGTAACGAGGAAAAGATTATGCAGCGGCAACTGGAATTATCTCGAAAACTGTGTATCGGGAACTGGTTCCTTTTCATACGCATGCACACACAGACTACTGCAGTTCTATAAAATTGGTTATATGTGCATTGTTTTTGGAGATGACTGTCCATCCGAATCCACTAGGATAATCGGAAATATATGTTTACTCTCATGTCTCACCAATTCCAGCTACAGTTTGCTTGCGACGAAGATAACAACCGACTTTGCAGCTATCAGTAACTCGCTCTGGAGTTCTGATTAACAAAATCCATCTGCCGAAATCGATGGCGTCCACTATAAGTAAAAATGTAAAAGTATACGAAAACTAAAATTCGTAACATTCATGTAACGATGTCAGTCGACGCCGCCTGCGAAACCATTAAATACCTCCCACATATCTGAACTGATATTTGGGCTGATTAAACAAAAATGAGCGGCTTAAATCAGACAACCAGAATGTCCCATTTATCTTGGACACCTATTATAACTTTTTCGTTTGAATAGGTATTGGAATTTTTGTTTCTGAACGTTATGTTAGAATGAGGAGCTAACATGAATGTGGAGATTTGGTGCATGTAACTACATTATGGTACAAGATACACGTGACGTCATCAATTTTTCAAATAGCACTACATACTTTAATCATCTTACATTGATTACACATATTAAGACGAGTTCAAAAATGTATCACGATGTCACCTTTCTAATCAATAACAACAACAAAACGAAACAAAAACGTACTTCCAATGTGATAATATTATGCTTTGAGAGTCACAGAAGTTGTTCCAAATGGTGACCATTCACATTAATGCACATTCGAAGGCGTTCCCCGAAAGACCTTGTGACTGCCCGGCATTTTTCTGGCTGAATGAGCACACAAGCCTGTCGAATGCTTTGCTGCATGTCGTCTGGTGTTGTCAGAATGTTCTGGTACACACTGTCCTTTACAATTCCTCACAGGAAGAAGTCGAGTGGCGACAGGTCCGGAGAACGTGCAGGCCACTGTACGTGGATTGTGGCGTGGATAGTTGTTGTGGTTTGTTTACATGTTAGACAGGAAACACACAACACACGACGTGTACGGACGTCAGTCGTCTTTCGTTTTGTGTAAGTTAATGCACAAAATGATTGGGGAGTACCACAACAAACGACACATTCTGATGGCATTCATTTTGCATTTTGTTGTTGTTATTGATTGGAAAGGTGACATTGTGGTACATTTTTGAACTCATCTTAATGTGTGTAACCAATGTAACATGATTGAAGTATGTAGTGCTATTTGAAAAATTGATGACGTCACATGTATCTTGTACCATAATATAGTTACATGCACCAAATCTCCACACTCATGTTAGACCCTCGTTCTAAAATAACTCTCAAAAACAAAACTTCCAATACCTATCCAAACACAAACGTTATAATACGTAGATGCACAAGATAAGTGGACACCCTGTATATGCACTATTAGTAGCAAGACTCTCTTGTCTGAACAACTAAAGAAAAAAACAAGATTCGCCTTTGTACACATCTAGTTTTTGTCACATTGGAATAAGCTACACTTCACTTTTATTCAGGAAATTAAATTCTCTACTCTGGATTTGTACATGGAAATGCTACATCTAAAACATAACGTGGAGGACTGGTTTATTGACAGTTCAGTGAAAACAAGTACGTATTACTGATATTCTGTGCAATTAGTCTGTTTACTCATATTTTCATTGATCGATCGAAGTGCAGGCTGTATGTGGTCAGCGGATCACAAGGTGGGAGAAGTGCATCCAATACTAAAAGTATGTGTGTGTATTTCCTGTGTAATCGTACAAGACAGTCGGGGCGAGCCATCGCTCAGAATGACAGAGCGCTGCTAATTGGATATAAATAAGCTTTTCATTAGCAGACAGGTGCGATATATCTGCCAACAAGGGGTCTATTTACGACTCGGCACCTCGCTCTGGCATTCGCTGCACTTCAACAGGCTTCATCACTTGTGTTAACTCTCGTTGTGCTGTTCTTAGCGTCTTTACCAGAGAATCTGAAGTCATAACCAATAATAAATCGACGATGACGATGAGAATTAAAGATGGCAAACTTTAAGCAACTTAAAATTAAAAATTTAGAACTTTAAAAATATAATTTAGCACTTTTAATGTTACAATTTAGCATTTTTTTAGCTGTTTTCAATGGAACATTTTTACGTAAAGTTTGGTGGTAAAAATTCAATGTTATCAATGTGTTAACAGGTGCATTTTCTACACTTTCCAGATATAATTCTTGAAAATAACAAGTCAGTAAATGAATAGGGCCTATATGAAATTACAGTGAAAATGTGGCATTATAAACAAACTTATCAAGTCATGGAACTGCTAACATAGAGAAGCCTGTATGCATTTCAAATCTGTATTTAAGACAACAAATCGTTTTATTTTATTTAAAGTCACCCATTGAAAGTTTAACGTGGAACAACAATTTCAAAATTACTCTCCTTCAACTGTTTCACACCTGTCTATAACATGCAGGGGTGACCAAACTGTTTGAAAAATTGTAAGAACTTCTTTGTAGCGTGGCCTAAGACATCTTTTCTTTTCCTCTTTTTTTTTTTTTTTTTTTTTTTTGCAAGAAGACAAAAATATCCTCATAAAATGTAATTTCGCTCTTATTTCGCAGAAACATATACATAGTTCGCATTTTGTACTCAATTTCGCATTGTATTGCGAATATTATAATAATATAGTTATTTAACATGCATTTAAACATAAATTTACTTATTTTGACAGCATTTGGACATACAGTATTTCGCATTTTTCTTGATTGGGAATATCTACAATCTGTAATGATGATGCTGAAGTCTGACTATAACTTTTTTTTAAGATGAACATGACAGTTAAGCGGTCGAGCTTGGAACTACAGCCCTTTGTTGCCAGTATGTATAACAACGCTGTCAGCTGATGGGATTAACGTTAGATGACTGACGTTAAAACGTACATTGACAAGTTACATGAAGTTAAAAAAAATACAAAAATCGACAAAGAATGAAAGACGAAACATATCAATGCTAACACTGTAAGCCTATACACAATAAATATCACCAAGAGAGCTATTGAGTGTTCACCTTGTGCGTACTGTAACTTTGGCAACTCAACCGTTGTTACCATAGCAACAGGTCTACCACACTTTGTGACATTCAGTTATTTTTCCGATCGCAGCGCTAATGTCATATCCGATCTTAAAAAAAAATAGGTATAATGTAATATGCAGCTAGTCGGCGATGTATGCAATGGAGGAAAGGAATTGGTTACCCTACCTCATTATCTCCTGGTCTAGTTTCCCCATAAGTGGTACCTTCTTGATGTCATTCGTGAGGTTCAGATCTGTTTTCGGATTGTTGACTAGACAACAACACAATGATGATGGTTTCTCAAGAGATTTCAGGTTCTTAGAGGAATTTGTTCGAAATGTACATTTTCAGTTTTTTTTAGGGAGGAGGACTCGTTACGTATGTACACCTTACTTCTAAGATATCTCAGGAAATCACTGATATTGAAGAAATAATATTGATATCCGAGGCGATATTAAAACTTAAGGTTTTAGTCTTAATGCAAAGCCAAAGCTGCGAATTATTATTATTATTATTATTATTATTATTATTATTATTATTATTATTATTATTATTATTATTATCATTAAGACACAAATCGAGGCCAGAACAATAAATATCAACCGGAGTACTATGAGAAAACTCCTGTGTTGCCTTGACCATCGGTTTGTCCAACACAAATTATACATTCGGGATGGGTCAACCGGGATTTGAATCTGGGCCTCCTGGCTTATAAGCCCAGTGCTCTAGCACTGAGCCACCGTGGCTGTTGGCTTTGTAATAATAATAATAATAATAATAATAATAATAATAATGAATTCCTAAGTTGTTGTTCATTTGGATCTGTTCTGACTCCTGTTTCTGTAGAACTGTCGGCCCATACTTTCTGGAAGTGCTAACTGTCTTCTGGCTTGAAACTTATTGCAAGCTGTTGGTCTACGTCCACATTATTCAAATGTACTGTGTACATTGCATTCTGTATGTTTATTTCTCCAACCAAAAGCCTCTTCCGTTTGTCTTCATTCCCCTATTATCTAATGCTTTGTACCCTCCTGCCGCTCTCAGGAATTCCGTTTCGGATGTTGTGTTTTATTAACGTCATCCTTCTCTAACAGTTCAAGCATCAAATTCACACAGAAAATTTAGGATTGCTATTTCTTCATATAATATATGTGTGCATTTTCTAATATTATCAAGGAGAATTTGCCATACTGTACCACGGGAATTTTAAAAAGTTAGACTTTTTATGCCATAAACTTAAATGTAGTTAAAAACTTATTCAAAATATCTCCGTTGTTAGAGACTTAACTCCGTTGGTTCATTTATAATGCTTATATAAGTTACGACTCGTTTTTATTACAAGAAGACGTAATTTTTTGCTTTTAATTTGGTTTTAAATTTAATTCTGTAGCACTTAATAATTTTAGTCTCTAAACTATTCTTTGAAGAACTTCTTCGAAGTTACTCCCTAAGGAGAAGCATTAAATCCTACAAGAGACAATCCTGAAAGAAAGAGCTAAAGTACGGCTAGCAGAATTTGATCTGAACTCTGAAGTAGTGTATATTTTTAACACTTGAATGTATTATTCGTTCACTATACAAGTACCATTTGCAGGTGAGGATGCCACTGTTTGTGGTCATTATCAAATTATGTCGTTTCGTTCCGTAGATGGCCATCAGCATTTAGACAATGAAGGAGCGATAAAACAAGAGCAATCGCGACAATTGTAATTCGGGAGTACGTTTTCTTGTTGATTTCATCGGCGATCGAACCACTGACTCCGTGACGACAGCACCAACTTCTCGTCGATTGAAGGATCTCCCACTTTGCTTTGCGTCTTTAACATCTCTTTAACAAGTTATCTCTATTTGGTGACGGCTTACCAATACCAGCTCTGAAATCCTGCATGATGTTACTTATGTTTTTCCGGTATGTGGCCGCTTGTGGACCATAAATAAGCACAAGTCTCTCCTCCACACTAAAACTCTCGTATTCACCTCGCCATATTGCACTCTTGAAATGACTGTGAATTTTCGCATGCGGTTTCCCTCAGGTCCGCCAGATGTCTCCCACCATGATCATTCCTCGAAATACGTCCGCCAATGTCATACGAGTAACACGAACATAGATTTCTTGCACGGATTTGTTTTGCAGAAAAAATAAATAGGTGTACTGGAACTTTTCCTCTCTCTGTACAATAACAAATAATTCTATATTTTTCCTATTACCTTTTGAAGTAAGCTTTTTATTTGTTCATTTGTTAAATTACAATTAAGCGAACAAAATATTACTGTGATTTTATACCGTAGACTAGAAAATATTATGATACTGCAAAAAAAATAAAAGAGCCTATTTCGGAATTTTTAAGAAAATTCACATTTCCAATGTCAGTGTACCGAAAAGATGGTTTCGTGCATTCTATGTATGCACTTCTATGTACAGCGACTTCTTTTGAAATAATTTTAGCATTTTGAATAGTTAATACTGTATGGCAATGTACGAATTCGTAGTGGAAGTACTACTACTACTACTACTACTACTACTACTACTACTACTACTACTACTACTACTACTGCTAGCTACTGCTACTACCACTACCACTACCACTACCACGACTACCACCACGACCACGACCACCACCACGACCACCACCACCACTACCACTGTATTACCACAAATATAGGCCAGTTGTGCCTGTATACTACAGGCCATTTGGTGCGCAAGGTTAATATTTACATCAAATTGTTTCAAGTTGTAATCCAACATTCAACCATAAGACGAAGATCATCTCAATTTCTAAATGGATTAGACCGGTCAGGAATTTGAAGCAATTGTTGGTGCTTCCAACGCATCTGGGGTGCCCTCCGAATCTTCTGTCTGTTGGTTTGTAGTTAAGTATTTTGTTTGAGATTCTTCCTACATGTTGAAACCAATAATTGTTCTGTATGCTATAATTTTTGCAAATATTTTCTGTATTAAATGTTTCTCAAATTTCTCCATTTCTCCCATTGATCGAAAAGGGTGTATCTAGCTAAGGGTCGAAGTAGCCTCACCTCTCTGCTTCAGTTCTTCCTAATTGAGCTGTTGTCAGCGTTCAGATCCGTACAAAAATGGTGGTAAAGCTAGTGTTCTGTAAAATTTTAATATCGTATCTGTCCCAACTTTTCGAAGCAATGTTCTTTTCTTTGTTCATAAGAACTGAAGGAATTTTCCCCATTTATTTTTATATGTCTTTGAAAGTAATGTAAAAGATGTTGCAACCAAGGTAGTAAAAGAAAGTGACTTATTCTATTATTTGATTATTTATTACAATGTTAATTCTGATTAGTTTGATCCCATAAAACCAAAACTTTAGTTTTTTTTTTTTTCTGTAGGTAGAGATTTTTAAATTATATTTATAACTAACCATAATTTGTGAACTATCATTTGTAGGTTATCTTCAGAAGATAACGGGTCTTATCTTCGGAAGATAATAGACCTAATTTGAATTTAGGCCATGAAAGGGTTCCCTGTGCTTTGCTTCCAATTTTTGACAACGTTGACTCTTCCCGCCAAAAATATTAACGACTCTGGCTGGCCCCACTCTAGTGTGTGTAGTGTTGTAACTGCAAAATGACAGCCATGCCACTGAACCACTAATGGTTGGTTCCCAATCATGTGAAAATGTAATGAACTTACAAAGTGTGCAATTTACTGAGGCATTTAAATAAACTTAGGCCTACATTGCTTGTCGTATTGCAATTCTATCTATTTATTAGTCCCGATTCAGGGGAGGGCACGGACTGGGACTGTCCGGTGCTACAGATCCTCCTGCGCGCCGTCTCCGAACTCCCCTACAGGTTACATGATCCCTTTACCATTTCACGTAGATCTCACCGCGGTCCCTGAACCCCGGTTCCACGATTTGCCACGAGCCGAGTGGAGAGCCCACGGCGCATAGCGCTACCACCAACAACGAATGACCACATATCCACGGGTGCAAGTTCGGCGGCGGCCCACAGTGAAGTTAGCCCGAAAACTAGGAAAGGAAAGGAACGGAGATGATTGATGAGGAAAGAACGGAATACTAATTATGATGGCGAAATGAATCCGAGGTTCAACGCTGGAAGTTACCCAGCAATTCTGCTTCGATTGGTTGAGGGAAAACCTTGGAAGAAACTTCAACCAGGTAACTTATCCCAAACAGGATTTGAACCCGGGCCCGCTCGTTTCGCAGTCATACGTGCTAACCGTTACTCCACAGCGGTGGACCTGTATTGCAATTAGTTACAGAGTATTGGGAAACGCGAACTACAATCTTTGCGAATTTACTGTGCCCATCTTAGGTGTCTCGATCGTAAATGCGTTACAATCACTGAATGATTGCTTTAGGCCTATACAGAACTCTGGTTCCCTCAGGAACTTTGTGATTTCATGTGCCACACTACGTCATCAAACGTCACCGTTTAAATATCATGAGAACCGGCGCCAGCACAAGTCATGTAACATTTAAGGAGATAAATGAGTTGGGGAGGGCTGCGCTGGCTTCGTGGGTGAAACAAATCCGGCGCCCGCCACAGTCTCCTCAGTTTTTTAACTTTGGGGCGTCATGGAAAAACATCCTGTCCTTCGATGACTCTTTGAAAACATACATATTTTTACGTTCTTACGTCTGCTTCATACCCTCTGTTCTTGTTCAAGTGGTAAAGGCTAAGGATCTATTACGTGTTTCGAAATGTAAACTTATTTCTTATAGAGAGATGTTCTTTCTTGTTTTAGGTTTATGTATTGTGGCCAAAGTGTGGTCTGGCGTCATAATAATCCTTTGATGAAGGATTTTCCGCCATTATTGATACTGATAATATTTATTGCCATCAACATCTATACCAGTTATGTTGAACCACCATATTCCTGTATTAGAGTTCTACCATAACTTTCTATTGCATTTGCTTACACTTCATATAAAATCCCGATAGTCTGTTTAACTAATAACTCTACTAATCTTGTTATTAACTTAACTCCACACAGTCCATTTCTCCCTAATGATCTCAAATTTCCACCATCTGTTAGCCTATTTCTCCTCCCAGATCACACCGCATTCACGTTCCTTTCTACATTTTATTCTAACTAAAATAACTTAATATAGTTATTACGGTCTTCCTACGTCCATCTTACTTTTCCTGCTTTAGCCTTTAACATTTTATAAGTTTCTAGTCATTGCAAGACTGCAGTACTTTTCATACTGTATTTTCTATTGATCATTATTACTCTTTCAACATATGTTTCTTAAATTTTAACTGTATAAGTATCCTATTTCAAATCACTTAGGTCTACTAAGATTTTCCTAACTTCACTCCTCACATTACAAAAAAAAATCGCTATTCATATTTAACACCTAACACTTCACACTGTTTTACTCATTGCTATCCTCTTCTTCCTAATACAGATAATTTTAATAATCTTGCTAATTCTTCACATAAGTTTTAAATTCCCTTTAGCTTGATCATCCATTCCTTAATATCACCAACACCCATAATAAACTATCCTACTCTAAAAATTGTAACTACCCTCACTAATATTATCTTTCAGATCTTCCCTACATCATTTTCTAAGATTTACTTCTTAACTTGAATATGATATGATATATATTTGTCGTTAAGCATTACTTCCGGTGAGATGATACTTCATATATTTTGTATACAGCACCATCTCACCTTATTACATAGCAAATTTATGCAAGTCATAACTTACTTCATTCTCTCTTCCACTCGTGTTCCCTTTAAATGATATTTTGTCACCTCTCGTTCACCAGCCTATCTATCTATTATTTTCCCACTTTTCCAATACTGTCACCCACACTTCACTTCGCTTCACTTCACTTCACTTGTTATTGAAATCCTTGTCCCCCCCCTACTATCTACTTTTTCCTTATACTTTCTCCCACTACTTCCCCACTACAACACCTTAAATTATAATGTTTCTTTTTACTATTCACCTTTCTTCCTTCATCACTATTCCCTGCATCCGTTCCATTTTCCTTCGTTTGCCTTCTTGTTGTTTCTATCTGACTCCGCAACTCTCGTACTCGCCTTGGAATTGCCCCAAGATGGAATTGCACGAATTTTGACTCTTTTCTAGAATTCCGCTATATGTTGATATTTCCTCCTTGTCAGATAACGTCACAGGCTTCTGTCGATCGCTTAAGGTCACTTTCTTCCGCATTGCATGTTCTTGACTTGAATAAATTTAAATCACATAGAGCTTGGTGTGCACTCAATGCTGGGTCTTTGACGTCTTGTCAACCCACTTGAGGTATGTGGAAATAAAGGGAATAATTGAGCCTGGGTCTGGTAGAGTTCCTGGGTACTTCAGTCGGTAAAGCGTTGGCGCGCTCAGCCAAAGATCCCAGGTTCGATGTCCGGCCCCGAAACAATTTTTCCCTTGAAATTATCTCCAAAGTTATTTCAAATATATTTGACATTATCATATCAACAAAAACAAAATATTCTTCAGTTCCTCATTTAACTGTGTCATCTTGGAAATGGGCCTATTCCTGACTGGTAATATTCCCATTAAACATCGGACTTCATCGTATTGTTTTGTTTTGTATTGTTTTTACATATTTATTCTTTTTGTCGATTGGCCTTTTTCATATTGGACCATTCAGCCTATTGGACATATTTACATATTGGACATTTTTGTCATTAGATATTTTAAATTAGGACATTTCTATTTATTGGACCTTTCATTCGTAGACTAAATTCCCTTAATCAGTACATGTCTGGAATTTCTAGTATGGACATTTGAGGTATATTTGGATCTTTCAGTTTGGATCTTTTCTTTGGAAAGCGTCTTAGTACCAGGGTTTAAGCCACAATCACATTTGTCGCATTTTGCTACTCGATTTCTAAAAATGCAACAAACTTTGAATGGAAATGTGCAAAAATGCGACAACCACATTGGACTTCAGAAACGAAGGTGGTAATGAAGAAAATGAAATCAGAAATGTGTTTGAACTAATCTGAATTTAAATGAAATACTAATGGCATAGGCATGTTAAAAAGTTATTGGGCAATAAATGTTCGGGAATTGATTTCAAAGAGTTAGTGCAATTCATGTAAGTTAAGTGAAGAATTTCTTTTAATTGATTTACATAATTCCATCGCATACTGTAAATTGTGAGCGAGGATTTAATTGCATGAATCTTGTAAAAACTGGAATTAGAAACCGCCTTTCAGTAAAAAAAAAATAAATCTTGAAGGTTCTGCTAGTAAAGAATTTCAATGCTTAGAGTGCCCATAAAATAACGTATTTTAATGTGATGTAAATTCAGCAGTAATTGATTCTAAACATACTTACGTCTAAAGATTTACTTACATAAGCATATCTAGAGTGTGATAAGGTGAATTGAAAGTAATAAAACTCCAATAAAAATTACATACTGTAATTTGTTTCTGCATACTTTATTACTTTTATCTTTCTGCACAATTATTTATATTAGTGCACAAGCATTTCGCAATTTGCACAAATATAATTTTACATTTGTGCATTTTTGAGACAATTATTTATTTTCTAGCTTAAACCCTGCTTAGTACTATCTCTGAACATTACAAACTCCATTTGTTCGTCCGATTTACAGTGCAAAAAGAGAAGTACCTAGCTAGTGGTTGACACTAACGCTTGGAAAATACTATGTCGTCACTAAGAAGCAGAAGAAACTCAAGTAACAATTCCAAAGCGACAGGGGAATCTAATTTGGACCACATGTGTGATTGCGTTGGGAAGGACTAATTGTCGTCGGTAATTGCACGGCATCCTCAAGGAGATTGAGTTACTTCCCGCCCAGACACGCCTGTAGAGAGTCGCGCTTGATTGCGTGTGCGATGGGCCTAGAAATAATAAAAAAATGCTAAAACAAGACCTTAAAAGCTCATGCTCGAAAATATCGGAAGTATAATTTGGCCGTTGTCCACAATAAAAACTGTAATCAAGAACTTCATTGTCGCTGCTTGTAATATCCGTTTTTAATACAAAAGCCGTGTAGAAGTTAACATTTAATATACATTGAAAATAAAATAGTTATGCCTTGACAGATCAGTTATTTGGAAAATTAAAAAAAATAAAGATAAACGGAATAATTTAACGTAATTTTGGAAAAAAATTAACACGAGAATACAGACGAAACTAAGACTGTATAAGCCGCCTTGGAACTTAAATTGACAGATCGTTGGATTACTACGATCGCAGACCCAAGTTCAAATCTCGGCAATTGCGGAGTTGTATTTGTGGTGAACAAAGCCAAAATTGTGACGGTTTCTCTCAGGGTTCTCCTGTTTTCTTCTTGTAATTCTACCAACATTCCCTAAGTCCCCCTTTCATTGTAACCTCCAAATTTCAAATTCAGATTTATTTATATTGTGTAAATACAAATTTACATTTTACAAATATATACAAAAAATGCACATAAATACTAAATTCAAATGTATAAGAATGCAAATAGAATAAATACAACTTAAGTGCAGGAAGAAAATAATATAATGTTGTTCAATATTGTTTACTCTCTGTTTTTCATCCAGAAACTAAATGTCTACGCCTGATTCCTCAATATTCTTGCTAGATAGCGTAAATAATATGGAGATATGAGTGGCGAATGAAACAAATAGGTTAACAGAAAAATAAAAGATCAAGTAAAAAGGAGAAATAATACGTAATATATGGACAGTTCTCTAAAATTTATTTCATTCCTAATGTCTAATCCGTTATTGAGCTGTACATTGTAGGTCCATAAAAACGGTGGGTGAACATCTTAAGGATGGTGATGGTGATGATGATGATGATGATGATGATGATTATTATTATTATTATTATTATTATTATTATTATTATTATTATTATTATTATTATTATATTGTTGATGACGATTAGACCACGGAACTTTATGCACTAAAAAAAAAAACTGAAAATATGCATGCAACTATGTATGTACATATGTATGTATATATATGTATGTATTTTTTTATTTTAGTAAGTTATTTTATGACGCTTTATCAAAAGCTTAGGTTATTTAGACCACGGAACTTTATGCACTAAAAAACCTGAAAATATGCATGCAACTATGTATGTATGTATGTATGTATGTATGTATGTATGTATGTATGTATGTATGTATGTATTTTTTATTTTAGTAGGTTATTTTACGACGCTTTATCAACAGCTTAGGTTATTTAGCGTCTGAATGAGATGAAGATGATAATGCCAATGAAAGGAGTCCGGGGTCCAACACCGAAAGTTACCCAGCATTTGCTCATATTGGGTTGAGGGAAAACCCCGGAAAAAACCTCAACCAGGTAACTTTTCCCGACCGGGAATCGAACCCGGGCCACCTGGTTTCGCGGCTAGACGCGCTAACCGTTACTCCACAGGTGTGGACTGTATGTATGTATGTATGTATGTATGTATTTATTTATTTATTTATTTATTTATTTATTTATTTATTTATTTATTTATTTATTTATTTATTTATTTATTTATTTATTTATTTATTTATTTATTTATTTACACTGCAAATGGGTAAATATCCGGTGGCAGTGGTAACTAATTACACTCAATAATTTTATTACATTAATAATAAATTACAATTCATAATATTAATAATAAAATAATAATAGCAATATATAATAGGATTAACAAGGAGCATCCTAAATTAAATGAAGCACAATCACTTAATATAACATACAATAATTAATTAAAGTAAATCTAATTTATATCTTAACCCTAAGTTCGAACTTAAACCCACGAGTATATATGATATATGTTCATACTTGCACAAGTACCTTTCAGCACTACACTCATTTCGCTCTCAATTCACCCACTGCACTGGAACTATTAAACATTTCGCTGACACTATCCTGATTTCACTAGCACTTCAAAAACATTTCACTGTTCAAATACTTTGCACTACCACTATAAACTATAAAACTTTACTGACACAAACACACTTCACTAACACAACACACTTCACAGACACAACACACTTCTTCACTGATACAACATTTCAAATAACAAAACATCAATTACACCCTTATTATTCCGTAGAATTGCACTTACTATCTTAACCTCAAATCGCTAGCCTAGACCGCATTACAAGCAATTTAGGACATTCATTGTAACTCACATCCTTTCACTATAAATCTAATTTCTCTGTCACTATAACTCTCAGAAAAAAACTGTCGAAATATGCACTAAAAATTGAAATATATGCAGTAAAAAAATACACTTTAAAGGTTTATTTGGTTTAATAATATGATACGAGTATAAATGAAAATATAATTGTAATAATTGTCATCAAGCCACCAACACTTTTATTAAATGTATCTTTTTTTATAAATGTATTAATTACTCATTTTACATACCGGTACATCTCTAACTTTCCAACGTTTTTTAACTTTGCAACGTTTTTTAACTTTCATGCCGAGAACGATCTCTTCACATCACATGATGTGACTAATGCATTCTTGTAAGCAGAAATGTTCCAAATTTCAGTGACTGTTTCACATTTTCCACTAACCGTTACTCCACAGGTGTGGACTTCTGCTTGGATGATCGTTCACCTCTGCTTCGGCACGTAGGCATGAGGACAGCAGCCGGCTGGTCAGGTCTGGACCCTAAAGGGCTGTAGTGTCACAGATTATTATTATTATTATTATTATTATTATTATTATTATTATTATTATTATTATTATTATTATTTGAGTGTGAGCCGCGAAACTTACATGAAATATCAACACGATTGCTTCTCGATTACCATGAATCGTTGTATGATCGTGTGCAGATCCAAAGGAACGCTTCCATGTTAAACCCACATCCGAATCACGGCTCACAATTTGGATACGCAGTCGTAACTTGTCACATTGAAATTCACGTCACTGAGGAGGGGGAACGGCCCGGTCATTAATAGTATGATCTATTTTAAACCTGTCGCTCAGTGGAGCTAGCTACTTCATTGATGATGCAGTGATTGCTACCAGAAACATACTTCATGCAGACAGAACGCACGCGGTCGGAGTTACAAGGGAGGTTGACAATTTGGAAGGAAAACAGCTCATTTAGCATTAATTGGTTGGATTTTTCCTCGTGATGCAAGCAACATGTCGCTCTGGCTTTGAAGTCAACAAATGTGATCTCGCCCGCAATCTGCTGTCAGCACAGACCATGTAATGGATTGTCTTCCGGCAAAAACTCAAAGGCCAGCCCGCCATTGTCCAGCATGTTTCTCTTTCTGCAAGCAGCCTACAGTACAAGTTCCAGCTTGAACATTGTTTATCTCTCTTTCGTTTTGCAACAAATTTAATACTTTCTTTTTAATTTGCACTCTTTCAATGCGGTGCACGATTTCTTGTGCCAATTATTTTCTTAGTCTTCATTAGATGATGATAATATACATGATAATAATAATAATAATTATTATTATTATTATTATTATTATTATTATTATTATTATTATTATTATTTCTTTGTTTGCGGCCCCCCCATTGACTGTTCTTCGAACCCGACGGAGACCACGACGCCCTGTTGAGAATCACTGCTTAATATAATACCAGCTATTATCTTATCGTAAACTTTTGTACAATTATTAAAAGAAAATCTAATCAGGTGAAATTATTATAATTATAATGTGTTATTATTATTATTAATCTGTTATTATTAGCCTATTATTATTATTATTATTATTATTAATAATAGTAAGAAGACAATATTAAAGCATTAGTTGGTACTCTGGATTCATGAGCTCTGAATTTGTGAGTTGAATCGATAATGCTCTATGCTGTTCTCAACTTTTTTTAATGGCGTAGGCCTACCATTATTTTTAACTTAGGAAATTTACTGCACCACTAACCAAATTTATTACTGGAAAACTTCACCTGTCACTCCCAGGGTCAGAATAAACGTTTCTGTGCTCGAATACCAATAATCGGTTGCTTTATTTAGGCGTGTTTAATTAAGGAACAGTTACTCTTTGAATTTATTCAGTGGAGTGTTTTATAAAATATACAGAAAGCAGCTATATATTTTTATATATATTTTTTCTAACACGCAGCAGCGGCTCGCGTATCATCAGTGGTAGGCGTACCAAGGTTGAGAACACTGCTTTATGCTTCAATAGGATACCAATAGTGATATCAGCATGCATTGCACTTAGGAAGCTTAAGAAGTAGTATTTTTGTAATAAACTGGACTGTAGCGTAACAGTCTGCTTTAGATTAGCGATACGGAATGATCGATGGTTCGAGTCCTGATAAGGGAAGACATTTTCTTCTGAAATTTCAGCCAGTGTATGGGATTGGTGTCCACCCAGCATAGTGATAAATTTGAGGAGTTGCGATAGGTAGGAAAATTCGGTTTCGAAAGCTGAGGGAAGCTGACTACACATCATCCCCGTACTGGTTGGATGATCGTTCACCTCTGCTCAGGCATGTGTGGAGCCAGCAGTCGGCTAGTCGGTCTTGTTCCTTCATGGGCTGTCACGACATGTATTTATGTACTTATTTATTATTTATTTTAACTATAAACTGGTCCATGGTCCCGCGCCGTGGCGTCGTGGTCTAAGGCATCCTGCACTAGGACTCGCGTTACGGAATGCGCGCTAATTCGAGTCCTCATGGGGGAAGAAATTTTCTCATGAAATTCGGTCAGTATATGGGACCGGTGCCCACCCAGCATCGTATTGCACTTGGGGAGCTACGATAGGTAGCGAAATCCGGTTGCGAATGCCAGCTATAACAGCTGGGGTGATCATCGTGCTAACCACAGGATACCTCCATTCTGGTTGGATGATCGTCCACCTCTTCTTTGGCATGTGGGCGTGAGGCCAGCAGCGGCTGGTCGGTCTGAGCCTTCATGGGCTGTAGCGCCACGTATTATTGTTATTGTTATTGTTATTATTATTATTATTATTATTATTATTATTATTATTATTATTATTATTATTATTATAAACTTGTCCATGATAATTTTGTGCGGCAAAAGAAACTCGCGACCCACGGGTTGGAACAAATAGCTTTCCTGCAGAATTAGAGTGTGCGGTCGTACTAAACGAGGGTCCTCTGGAAATCGATGCCGACACTATATGGCGGGCCGAGTGAAAACTTGGCCATCACAAGGCTTTGCATTAATTGGCTTGTGTAATGCGAAGCTTCTCCGGGGTGGTCAGTCACTTCCGCTCCGTCTCGCCTCATTAGAGGGACCCTCCTCCACAGCTGCGCACTCGCTCCATGAGAAATACCAGCGCTGAGAGGTCGGGGTTCCAGCCTCGGCGAGTGCCCCACTAGACAACTAGAAACAAAATCACATCATGTGTTTAGGACCATAATATTGTTGCTACTATGGAATATCAGGATCCTGTTGATCATTTCGGCAGTCCCCTGGCCGCCTAATATTTCCTCGACCAGTTTATAGTGACGGGCAGCAGCAAACCAATTTTGGAGACGACGTTCGTCTATGTAAACCACAGCACTGAGTGAGAATAAAAGTGTTCTATCTGCATTCAGTCTTACTTTACAGGAGAGGCTTTGAAGCTTGACTTCTAAATTGAACATTAAATATCCTAAATGTGTGTATGAATATGTTTTCTTTTTAACGTCAATTCTTATACAGGGACGTCATTTTATTTTTACTAACATTTCTAATAGTAATCTGACTATACCTTTGGATTAACGGCTCAGAACAGGAAACATTGTTTATTACCTCCTTACACTACCGGCGTTTGATGATACTGGTGTAAAAAACAAACAAATCACTTTACTAGTTATAGGAAGGAAGAAAATTAGTGCATCCATTTACGTACCTAAACTTGGAAATATTACGTTTTTGAGTTTGATAATTTTCGTTAGGTTTTTATTTAACAAAAATACAATACAGTATTAATAATACATGTTTTTACTCACGAACTGAGCTATCCATGCGGACGTATTCATTATGCAATGTATATTATACTGTCTTGTAGCACATTAGTGCATTATAGAGAATGCATTAAAATTTAAAAATAATCAAAATCTGAATATTTAAACAAATTGTTGAAAATGGTGGTCGTTCATTTAGATAGAGGCTTAAGTTTTTTTGTGCATATTATCGCGCTATAGCCTATTATACCTAATTCCAATTTCCGGTTTCGTTCTTCCTACCAGTAACTCATGTTGTAATAATTCTGTACGTACTCTATAACAGGGTACCTTACGTAATGTAAATTCAGTCTTCACTTCTGCCCAATTCTCACAGATAAATTTACTCAGACATGCTATCTACTGTCCGTCCAAGTGGTTATGTTGCAGGGTAGTAGAAAGGGGTAAATGACGGGGTGATAATTAATGATTTAACGAGACTTTTTTATTTAAGTTATTTTAAACAGTTGTTAATATTACGTAGACGTCCAATTCCTAACAGAAAATATTTTCAAAACAGGGCTAGTACAGCCCATCAGAAGCGGGTGAGGAAAATCGGGATGTAACGTAGCCAAAAGGACGCACAGTACCTGTATGAAAATATGATTAAATAATGAACGCCCTTTTTTCACTGGGAAACGCGACCGTATTTCTGGAACGTACTATACTCACTCACACAGTATTGTTTAGGCCTACTATGACCGTAAGACGACTTTGCATATGTGGCCTTGGTTCTGTGCGGAAGATGGGTGGAAGTTCACTAGTACAAGGGGTGAGAGTGAAGTACATTATAAAACTCAAGTACAATAAAAATTGAAGTAAAAATAAAATGATGTCCCTGTATATCTCTCTCATACCGTAATTTGACGATTTTTAAATGCCATTTTGCAGATAGAGGTTTTTATTCCTAAATTATTATTATTATTATTATTATTATTATTATTATTATTATTATTTACAGTATTGCCGTAAGCAACCAGTAGGTTACTATAAACACAGTGAACAATAAATACAAAATACATGAAATAAATAATAGTAAAACATATTAAATACATTAACGCTTTATAGCTGTAAAAATCCATTTAAAATTAAAAAGGACTATCAATAAGCCATTTGTGTATTGTCTTCTTGAAATTAAAAAAAATAAAATAAAACATCGGAAGACTTCTGCGTTAATTTGTTAAATAAGACGATGGCAATCTTTTTTTAATTGGTTACTTTACGAAGCTTCATCAACTGCTAAGGTTATCTAGCGTCTGAGTGAGATGAAGGTGATAATGTCGGCGAAATGAGTCCAGGGTTCTTCGCCGAAAGTTACCCAGCATTTGTTCTCTATGGATAGAGGGAAACCTCCGGAAAAAAAAAAAACTCAACCAGGTAACTTGTCGTAACTAGAATTTGAACCTGGGCCCGCTGGTTTCGCGGTCAGACATGGTAACCGTTACTCCACAGCGGTAGACTGCGCTATCGTACTATTCGACTCTTCAAATGGTACGAAAGTATCTGTCGTTGATCCATAACATGTTTACAGAAGAAAATAATTAAAATATGTCTTCATAAACCTATTGATTTTTCATCTCAAAAATTGTTTTTAGACTTTAATATTTTAAAAATAAGACAATTTATTATATTGTATTAATAAAATTCATATATAAAAATGGAAATAATTTTGAATTGTGTTCTCATAGTTATGAAACAAAAATTATTAATTCTTTAAGTTTGTTTGAACCAAAATGCAAGAATGCTACAGTATTTAATCATAGTAGTAATTTAGACCCAAGAATATATAACAAATTTATATTTAAATATCCTCCTAATCTTGTCAATTCTAATAGTTCTAGTATTAAATTTAAAAAGTTATGTATGGATCTTAAAAAAATTGAAAAATTGTAAATTTAAATTTGTATATTCTTATTGCGAAATAGACATACCGGTACGACAAATTGTATTATATACTTCTTAATTTCAATTGAGGAATCCGCCCCTGAGCACGAGTTCTACTCTTTCAGAGGCGAGCTAAAGTTTTTCTGTATATATTATATTTTATGTTACAATTATTAGCAAAATAAATAAATAAATAAATAAATAAATAAATAAGTAAATAAGTGAATGAATGAATGAATGAATAATAAATGAATGAATAATGAATGAATGAATAAATGAATAAATAAATAAATGAATAAATAAATAAACGATAAGACAAAGCCAACTTATGGACGATAGCTAAACAATAATTCCATCATGGATAGCTAAGCCATCAGGCTCTTCCACATATGTTTAAGCCCATATCTCTTTAAGCTGGCTTTGCAGACCACAAGTTCCCTATCTAAAAAAAATAGTTCAGTAGAGCGTCACATATATCCTGCTTAATTTTTGCACGCTTTAACTGAAACAACCTGTAGGCTATAAGTAGTGATATAGGTCATTCGTTATATCGTGAAACTTTCTTTTGCGTAAGGGGAAGAAGAAAGTGGACAGAGAATCTTCCTTCCCTCGCTATGTTTCCACTTTCCTCGCGCTCACTTACACCCACCATAGGGTCCTTACTGTGAGCTACGGCGCACGCATGTATTTGGTTTCACGAAATAACGATTATGACACTTTCAGCTTTAGGGGTTATTCAGCGTTAAAATTTAACGTCGACGAGAAACAATTGAAAATTTCGCCTGTCGCTTTCTATCACGGACATGTTCCTTTTGCAGCAAATCCTCGACAAGACATATGCGGCTTTACTTTCGTTTCGGAGAAAGCCATGCTAAGGATTTGATTGCCTTAGGCCTGGTTTGAACACGCCAACCTTGGATTCAAAGGCTACCAAGTCGATTATTATTATTATACGTTTACTAATTAAAGAAGAGATACAAAATTTTCAATTTATTATTTTGTATTCAGCGCATACGTAATCACAGTCCGACAAACATTAAAACAAATATAAACACAAATTCAAATGAAAACATATAAAATGCGCAGCAACTTCGAACAAATACCGTAGGGCGCTTTACAGTCCATGCCATTCAGAGTTTATTTAGCACAACGCTTTCAGTTTCCCTTTTAAAAACCGAAACAAAATAGAAACAAAACAAAAAAAGTCCGGGTCGAATCAGGACGGATAATCGAAATTCTGTTTATTTTCCTTTCCATTCTGGTCATGTAATTAATAATAATAACAAAAAAATAATAAATTTATGTATTCTGGTAGTGTTAAGGTCATCAGGTCTTCTCTTTCAATCCTCCAGAAATATGTATACATACAAAATGTTAGAACAACAACGAAGAAATTAATTAATAACGTTCAATTACATAAAACAACAACGTTTGCAATACAGTTACACAAAACAAAAAAGATAGTGCAAAAGCATTAAACATTTTAAATTTGTATACTGTTAAACAAAGCTTACGATCTATATTAATATTATTACTATAAATAAATAAATGAGAAAGGACAACTAATAATTCAAACAAGAAGTACAATTTACAAATGATTAGGGTAAACATTTGTAATTTCGTGATAATTTAATGAAAATTAATTTAAAATGCAAATATGTAAATATATCCTTATTCCGATTTTTTCATCTAAAAGACGATAACTTGCTGTACAAATCTGGAGACATAAAAGATTGGACACTTTTTGAATAAGTGCCAAAAACCACTTTTACAACTTAAGCTGAAAGGTTGGTTATTTCGTGATAACCTTGGTAATTTCGTGAGAGGTAGAAGAATTGTGGAAAAATTCATTAACGTCAAATGAAATTCTCATTTATTGTTACAAGACTTCAAACGTAGTAATTCAGTCTAATATTCATAGCAAGAAAACATAGAAATACATATAAACAATAATAAGAATAGTATCAAAGTAAAATTTGAAATTGAAAAGGGATCTTCTTTGCCCTGAAAGAGTGAACACTTTTATTACGGACTTTACTATAGCTAATTTTAGCCTACTAGGGTAACTCCAAAAGTAATGCATAACATTGATTAAAGTTCTCGTTAACACTTTGTTAAAAACATAAAATTTACTCAGTCACACGTTAAAAGTGTTAAAATTGTTAAAAAGGTATTTACCTTCGACAGACGGCCCGTTTCGACGCTATGTGTCGTCGTCTTCAGTGTCTCTTGAACCACTCAGTGTTCACCCTTTCAATGGTTCAAGAGACACTGAAGACGACGACACATAGTCGAAACGGGCCGTCTGTCGAAGGTAAATACCTTTTTAACAATTTTAACACTTTTAACGTGTGACTGAGTAAATTTTATGTTAATGCATAACATTTGTTTAAAAATTATATTTTTATCCTACAGCTTTGCTATTTTCACAGAATGTAGATATATCCTTTAGGAACAAAATATCACTTTTCCACATAATCCCCGTCCCTTTCACCTGCCTTTCGTAACCTAGGAACGAGGGCCTGTAGACCAGCAGGGTAAAAGTCTGGACTAACACGTCTGAGCCACTATTTAGCAGCGTGCACAAGGGAGTCATCTTCTAACCTCGTTCCTCGAAGGGATCCTTCAGTTTACCAAAGAAATGGCAATCTCCAGTTCAGGACTGTAAGGCGGATGTTTCAGTGTTGTCTATCCGAATTTTCTGATCTGGTCTGTGATCTTGTGACTGACATATGTCTGTGCATTGTCGTGCAATAGCAGAATATCCTGCTTCTCCTGATGTCGTCGAACATGACTCAGTCGAGCTTGAAGTTTCTTGAGAGTTGCCACATACGCGTCAGAATTAATGGTGGTTCCGTGTGGCATGATGTCCACAAGCAAGAGTCCTTCTGAATCGAAAAACACAGTAGCCATAACGTTTCTTGCCGAAGGTGCACTTTTGAATTTCTATTTCTTTGGTGAATTTGCATGATGTCACTCCATTGTCTGCCTCTGTCTACGGTCCAAAATGGTGGGGCCATGTTTCATCTTCTGTCATAATTCTTGCAAGTAAGTCATCTAGCACTTATCATTGGCACTTAGCATGATAACAGATCAAACAGAATCTATACTGAACCCATTGCGTCCCCCTTTCCGTTTTTGTTATCACATCTTATCTTCAGATTTTTAAAATTCGTATTGTAATACAATTTTAAAACAGTATAAAATGTAACGCTTAATGCTCAACAAAATTTCGCCTGAAACAGCTAAGATTTCTATCAGTGAAGCTAAGCCTATATGGCGATTACAGCTGTATCTAAAATTCCAAAAATATTTCATTAAGATATAATAAATAATTGTACCAAATATCATATGCTTACCTTTAGTAATAAGCCTGTAATGTAATTACAAACATCTACAAAATTTGTAGCCTGAGAAGTCGACGCTAACTTGCTCTCTCCAAACATAAAAGCTCACTGAAGCAGCTACAATAGTCACACAAAGCGTAGTTGTATGTTTCTGGAAACCGGACAACATATGCAATCCCTTGGCGGAAATTTGAATCTCGTAAGGCCATTGGTTAGTTCACGAAAGAGCCAAGAAAAAGTACCACGAAATAACCACTGCCACGAAATTACCAATGTTTACCCTAGACAAAGGCTGTAATCGACACATCTATTAACTTATTATTAATAATTGCATTAGGCAAAAATTGAGTTTCTAACTTAATTTTGAATTTCGATAGCGTTCGGCAATCCCTGATGTCACTGGATACAGAATTCCTAAGTCGATGTAACGATACTGTATAGGAGGACAGCTAAAATGACGTTCTGTAATGAGGGATAGAAAGGAATGCTTGATTCTGATTCCGTACTGTTGTGAGAAACTGAAAACGTGCTGCCAGGTACTAAGGAGCAGAGGCATGCAAGAGTTTAAATAGCAGTGTCAGTGAATTCGTGATTCTTCGTTCCTTCAGGCGAACCCATGGTAGAAGCTTGAGGAATGATGTTAATGATCAAAGTTGCTTGTATTGCAGATGAATCTTATACACATTATGAGCACGCTGCAATCTCTCAGCTGGGTTGTGGATTACAATTTTCAGCAAGGAATCACTATAATCAAAATGAGGCATCACAAGCATTCGAATAAGAATCTTTTTTAGGGTAAATGGTAGAAATTTCCTCATGTGGTTTAAAGAATGGAGCAACGAGAATATTTTCTTACATGTGCATGTTACTGACTATTTCAATTTAGATCATTGTCCATAAAGAAACCAAGATGCTTAACGGTTTCAGAATATTTTATTGATTTACCATTTAGCTTTGTGTGTAGCTTTGTGTTTGGTAGGTTATCGCGTTTAAGTGTTCCAAGCAGATGTTGATGTCCTATTACAATAGACTGAGATTTTTATGGGTTTAATTTTAAACGAAACTTATGAGCCCACATGGAGATAGAGTTCAAATCACCATTCATTCTTCTTATTGCGTCATTAGTTTCGTCGGAGTGGAAGTGGATGTAAACCTGTAAATCGTCAGTATTCATGTGATATTTACAGTTCTTTATTGTTTTCGTTACGTCATTGATGTCAATCATAAACAGTAAAGACCCTAAACAAAATCCTTGCGGGAATCCAGACTTCACAACTTTCCATTCAGAAGAGAAACTGCCTGACACATTGTTGACAGTCGCGAAGATAAGAGTAAAACTAAGAGATAGCAATTTCAGAGAGGTTAAGAAATCTTAATTTGCGTATTAGTAGTCTGTGTCAACTGTGTCAAAAGCCTTACTAAAGACAGTTAGCGTCAATAAAGTCAGTTTCTTTGCATTAGAGGCCTCGCGAATATCCCCATTGACCTTTAACAAATGCTGTAGTTGTATTGTGTCCAATTCTAAATCCTGATTGATAATCGTCAATTAAGTCGTCCTCGGTTAGATAGCTCATTAGTTGTTTATGAACAATATGTTCCAGAACTTTCGATAAAGCAGAGAGGATGCTGATGGTTGTGTAATCATTCCGACACCCTACAGCCCGGATCTCTCTTCTAGTGATTACCATCCCGCATGTGTGGCGGTAGAGGACGCAGTTTTCTTTGTCAGTAAGACTAAAAAACGAGACGACATTAATGTAATCAAGTGTAGACCAACAGGCAATGGAATTGCTATCGATTTTAACAGAGGATGACTTGGGTCTTCATCTCTAACATCATGGCAAACGAGAACTACAATCTTTAGTACCTGAATTGAACTTATTAATACTGGTAGTTGCGTCCGGTTAGAGATATTAAATCTCAACACATTGTTACATAAGCCAAAATCTTAACCAAAAAGTAATTAGCTTACTGTTTAATCTTAAAACCTTATACGAGTCTATCATTGCGTCAACACACCTATCCTCCAGTCTACCATAAACTCCGCAGTAGATCGGAAACTTCCTTGGTACTCTCAATAACAAACCATCTTCTCACCGAGTCACGGCTTGAGTACTTGTTCGTAGTCAAGAGTTTACATTCCAGAGAGATATTATGTTATATGTGTGTTACCTTCTTTTTCTGTTTTTGCCTTATTTCAAATATCAGTTTTCATTGATAACATTGGACACATATTTGTTTTAAATCTGCACATAGAAACGTGCTCATATTCTGAAAATACAGTCCATTCGTCCTCTCGCCATTCGTTTAATTAGTTTCCAGCTCTTCCGCAATCTGTTTTTAATTACATACAGCCAATTCATTTTCCTCGCTTGCAATGGAAGATTAGTTCTGAAGCTTCAATCCAACGGGAGCATTAAACTGAATTTATTTTTATCCGTTATTTTTATTTTCAAAGTAATACATGGGGGAATATCGGCGCACGTGCAGCCGTGAGTATTCTTTAAAAGAGGAAAAAGTTTTGTAATTGTAAAATAATATTTACTTAATTTTATAAATCATCGAAGTCCAGTCAACTTCTTATTAACGGAAACCACGATGCGATCCCGGGCAGGTACCTCTGCATTTCTGCAACACTTAAGCTTTCGTAGTCATCTTTTATTTTCTCTTTACACAAAGTAGCTATAAAGAGAAAGAGTTATAAGTTATGATGCTTCAGAAGATTTATTTCAAGATTTTTACGGAACTAGACCTGTACGTTCTGATAATTTCATGATAAACGAAAAAATTGTTTTTGACTTGCTGTCTTTCCGTATCTGTGTACAGCAATTATGCAGTGGCGGCTGATTGACTGAGACAAGTGAGGCCAGGCCTCAGTCACTTGGCTTAATTGAAATCAAATTTTGTGTTTTTATATAATATATTAGTCATTTGAATGAAGCATATAGCCTATTGCTGTAGAAGTATTTGAAAACTTGGTGATGGATATAGACCTGTCTTTCAGTAAAATTTGTCCCTGAGGCCAGGATCGCTCGTGCCGGGTCTGGCTTCTGCATTTCGTATCTTTCGCGGGCTTTGAGTTTGCACTTGAAACGGTGTAGCTGAGGCACACAATTCGTCTGCCTCGTGGCCTGGTCAGCTTTCACTCCTCCCATCCATGGACCGGTCTCGAGAGTGGAATGGTGTGGATATAACAGTGGTGACTTGTCTGCCTAAATAGGCCATAAATAACATAAAAATTCCCGCTGTTTAGCAGGCAGCACGGCCTACTTCAGGGATGAGACGATATTAGCTCCCAATCATGGTAGAAGAGCTCGACCTTGATCACGAGCGCATAGCGCATCCACTACGTAGCGTCGTAACGTAGACAACAGGGATGTACATGCATATACAGCACATCGAATAAAGGCAGCAATTATTACAATAACTTGCGTTACTAAATTTCTGGCTATGTAATATAGCTAATTACTAAGTTATTTAATATACATGTACATATATAAACAAATCGCAAAGGGAAGGGGTTTTAGGAACAAAAAGAGAAATAGGAAAAGTTAATTGTATGCAATACATTTTATTGTTAAAAACAATTATTTATTATGTAAATACTTCACTTCATTGGTTAGGAGAAACTAATATGGTCTATATGCTCGACGTGTGTGATCTCTAAGTATTTTGAGTATTTGTTGAAAAAATAATAATGGCAATATTGAATGAAATAGAGTATATTGATTGTGTGATTGTGAAAATGTAGTCCTTACTCTCCAGTCGTGGTTATGTAATGAATTTTCTTAGAGTGATTTGTGAGATGCATGTAACACGAAAAAACAAATTGATTAAATTAAGATATTGAGAGCCATCTTAATTTTTGGGGTCAATCATTTAAGGGAATATGTATGACTTTTAAAACTTCCACAATTTCGGCCAAAATTTGTGAAATTTAAACTATACCTATAAACAGGTCTATAATAATATCATCTGTACAAAATTTGGTGCAATTAGATCTAATAGTTTTGAAATTATATTTTTAAGTATATTTTATATTGACGTTACTAAAAAAAGCTCCTTGCATCAAAGTTTTCAAAATGTTTAGTTCATATTTGCTCAAAATCCTGAAAATAGTTTTTGGAATAAAAGTGAATTAGCATTTTGAGCTTAGTAATAGTATAAGTTAAAGTGCAATCAAAGATAAAATATTATTTCTAAATTAAAGAAACACATAGTCTAATAAAAGTAAATATCCAGAAACAAGCAACAAATAAAACATCAACAATATATTTAAAATAAAGAAATAAAAGGAATCTAGATACAATCTACTGACCCAAATGTAAATTAATTTACCTTCGATGTCATTTCCGAAATGAATTTATTTCTCTCTTCTCCTGAATAATGCCTATATTTTTTTCATGTTGCGTCTCATAATGCCGTTTTATGTTGCTTTTTTTGCAAATGATATTTTTTTTTTACACAACAAACACTGGACTTCATCACCATGTTCGAAGCATAAATATTGTATCTTTCACTCTTCCTTGAAAGCTTTAAGCGCTTCCGTTCCGTCATGATGCGCTGTGTTCTAAGATCTGTTCATCCTTTAGCAATGTTTACAGTAACACAGAGTCTGTGGATATCCAGAGTACCGCAATCATTTGAGCCGGCAAATGCCGACAAATCCGCCATTGTTTGTCCAGCGCGCGCTATGCAGTATACAGTTGCATAGGGAAAGAATGTAATTTAAATGCGAAAAAATGCAGTGCTACTGTGATCAGAACTGTTTACAGAGAACTCAAAAAAGGGCACATTTGTTTTCTCTGTGACAAGGTGAAAGAAATAAGGAAAAAGGAAAGAAGTGACTATAAATATAAAAAGGAACGATCCGCTGCCTAAGCGAGCATACATTGTGAGATTAATGGATGACTATATTTTGATATTTATTTTTTCAAAATTTGGGCCCCAAAATATTTTTATAAAACCAATCTAGAATTTAACTTGATTCAGCAATGATATTTCTACATAAAACAAATGACAGTCACGTACCAATTAGTATCAGTGTCAAATTTTTACCATCTTCTCCCTTTCAAATCAAGCATTTCTGAATTTGATCCTATTTGCTATTTGCAAGAATGACAAAATATATTTGTGAATTTCTGAATTTATTCTTGAGACAAGATTGTATTGTTTGGCTCGATTAGAAAATACAAAGACCGTAGAAACTAGAAACCCTATTAAGGTTAGACTGATGTGAAATTTCAATTTTCTAAACTATTCTAAGTAGATCTATGAAATTTTGTACTTTTAATTTGTAATTTTAAATTGTGCAAATTTAGGTTTTCAAAAATTGCTACTATTTTGGCCAGAATTTTTGTCTACATACGTGTCAGACCTTCAGAAACGAAACTTACTATACAATTTTCCCCTTTATTTTACTAAAAAATAATTAAACCTATTTAATGCACTAAAAGTGTAAAAACAGAAAAATTCAACTCGAGCGTAAAAAACTTAATATTAAAAAATACCTCTTCTGGCTGATATGCATATAGATATAATCAGGCAGTACATCTCACTTGACGATATGTGTCACAGGAAGACAATTGTTTGTAAGTATCTGAAGTGTGATTAGTGGAATATGTAGCTAATCGGCGAAGTATGCATTGGAGGGGGAAAGAAACTTGCCACCCTACCCCATTATCTCCTGGCCTAGTTTTCTCATGAGTGATGCCTTATTGGTGGTACTTATGAGGTTCAAATCTGTCTTCGGACAATTGACTAAACAACAAGAACAACAAAAAAAAAATGAGTATTAGGTATAATACTGATAGTAAGTTTTGTTAAGAACATATTCAAAAACCTCTACAAAAAATCATGCATGTAGTACAGAATCTGTAGAAAGAGTAGCATTTTTAGCAATGCAAAATTTACAGAAAATTAAAGTGGAGAAAATTGACTTCAAAAGTTTGGGATAATAATAATTAACCAGGTCTCTGTCTTTTTTATTTTCTAGGCATTTTGAAACATGTAGAACTATCATATTATATACAGAACTTATCCTTATATACACTACCACGCTGTTCACACCTAACCTACACTAGTAAATAAAGATGACTAAAAATTATGTAATCTTATGAAAACACTATAATAGATAAATATTATTTACAAATCACTATGGACTATAGACACTATTACAACACTAACAATAAAACTGTTAGAAACTTGCAAATATTTCTTGTATCACAAACAAAAACCAAGCATGGAAAACACGTTGTTATGGCTACTAGCAACAAGTGGCATTTTCCTTTAGATAAGAGTTGTGCTCTCCTTTGTAACTGAATATCTTTTAAAGGAAAGCAGCCTTTGAAGTAGGTCTAACACCTGTTGGATTCTATGAAGAAATATTTCGAGAAGTCAAGAAGCTACACTGGCTCAATCGGAAATCTAATATAATAAATAATGTATGAAATATAGCGTAATTTCCAAAATGGTCGCAGAATTCAGAGTGGGGGTCGTGGACGGAGAATTTAAATTAACAGTTAGAGCTCGCAGCCTTTTAAAAATGTGACCCTAAACAGCTGATAGACCGGTCGTATGATCATGAAAATTGGCAGAGGGCATCTTTAGACCATAAATGAATTTTTAAAGATAAAAACAAAGAAACGATTTTTTTTTACCAAAAATGACAAAATCTCACATCAGTGTATTCTTGGGGACATTATAATGAAATTACTAACTTCCATACTTTTAAAGCTAAACTCACAAAATGTTTATCACTAGTATATCTGGTTGATAATAACACATGTACAAACTTTCGTCTCTCTCTATGATAAGTGGTTTGCACTTTATTAATAACTTAATTATATAGTATATTGCTTAATGCAAAAAGTCCCTTGCGTCACAGTTTACATTAATTTTCATTGATATTCACTTATAAGACTCTTTATATACCTTGGAACAAACATTACTATTGGAATTTTCTGTACAGCGAATGGGTAAATTACTGGGAATTTTTATGACTATTAATTTTTTTTATTTACTAAAAAAATTCTAGCAATTTACTTATTAATTTTACAACAAAACCTTATAGTAAGCTTTGATTCCATGTATGTAAGGAGCCATGTAAGTGAAAATCACTTAAGAATAATGTCAATTGTAGTGCGACTTTTTATATAAAGCGGTTCAATATTTTAATAAAATAATTAATAAAATGCAAACCACGTATCATAGGCGGATGCAATTTTGTACACTTGTCACTATTAAGCGGATATACCAGTGATCAAAATTTGGTGAATCTAGCTTCGTAAGTATGGTAGTTATTGGTTTCACTGTTGTGAACTCTTAAAACTAATAAACTTCGAGAAATTTCAGTATAGTGCGCCCTTATATGCGGAAGCCGGAGAGTTTGCACGAGGAATGCAGTTGGAAATGTTTAGATTTATTATTATTTTATTTGCAAAATTGTTGTTTTCATTTGTTACTTGTAATTTATTAAGTTCATGCTGCTGTGATGTTTATGAAGGAGTAGGCTATATTGAACACTTAAATGCGTATTCATGCTGTAATAATTATTAAATGAAGTTTTTATACATTAGTATGTTGACTGATAATAATGTTCTATAATGTGAGAAGATCCTTTAGACGTTTCTGCCCTTCAAATTAAAAATATCTGAGTTTCACTTCAAATATTCCTATCCCTAGCGTGTTGAAAAGGACTAACAATGGCGGCCGACTCGGTGATTGCGCTACTCTATATATCCACGGACTCTGCAGTAACAGAGCTCCGCGCGCGCGCAGCGGGTATAAAAGAGCTCTCGCTCGCAATTATTAGTCAACTAAATGCTTGCCCTGCTTGGGGACATGCACCTATTACAGTCCGTAAAAAATTACAAGTTTTCCAAAACAAAATTTTAAGATTCATCACAGGACTTCCTAGAGTAACTCCTGTTAGACTGATTCATGAAGAACTAGAAATTTCGACCATTCAAGAATATATTTCAAATCAAGCCTTCTGCACGTACACCAAGTCGTACAGCAGCACAAACCCACTAATTTCTTCACTAGGAAATTACAATCCTGCATTAGATAAACATAAAAGACCTAAGAGCGTACTCCACCCTCTAGCTTGGAACGACAACGTACAAGACGAATACCAACTTGAACTCTAAACAACCATTTGACTCCTCTGACATACATGTCAATTAATGCACTAATAATGTTATTTCTCTGTTCCAGGGTCATCACGTTATTGGCTGCATAGATGCTTTGAATTCTTTGTAACCAATTAATATGTATTTTAATGTTTGAGTACTTCAAATGATGATTAAATAACAACCTCCCACCACAACATATTCAAGCCAATTGGCTTGTCGTCAGCACGAACCTCATCCTGCTCAAGGTTTTTCCGTGGTTTCCCTTGAGTAATAAGGCAAATGTCGGGATGAGCCCTAAAAGAAACGGGCCACGGACCACTTCCCTTCCCCCACTCTTTCTCTTCTACTATCACAAAGAACTTGCTAATTTCTTAGACAATAAACCTGTATTATGATAATAGGGGAAAATAATTATACTGTAAGTTCACAGGGCTAACGGCTTCGAAGCTGGGTACCTGGTTCTAATGAAGTGCACTGGAAGCAATTTAAAACATGGGGGTATGAGATAGTTACTCTGCCTGCCATAAAAAAAATTCACTTCAATTAATCCCCAAGGTTAAAAAAAAAAAAATTATTAGTCACCATCGCAAGACTGACCTACTTGATGGCAGGCAGAGACCCACACTGCTCTCTCCCCTTATGTCTTAGTTTATAACTTAAGCGAGGGTGTTGTACTATTGTACAGGGACATCATTTTATTTTTACTTCAATTTTTATTGTACCTGAGTTCTGAGTTTTTGAATGTACTTCACTCCCACCCCTCCTACTAATAAAGTTCAACCGTCCTCCACACAGATCCAAGACAGCATATACAGTTATAGTAGCCTTCGGTCATAGTAAACAGTACGTTCCAAAAATATGTTCGCGTTTTCCAGTGACGAAAGAGCTTTCAATATTGAATCATTTTCGCACAGGTAATGTCGTCCATTTGCCTACGTCGTATCTCGGTTCCCCCACCAGCTTTTATTCGCAGCTAGTGGCTGGGCTGTCCTAGCACTTTTCTGAGAACATTAATTTCTGTTAGGAATTGGACGTCTACGTAATATTATACAACTGTTTAAAATAAATTAAATAAAAGGGCCTCGTTAAGTAATTAACTGTCACGTGATTTCCTCCCTTTCTACGATCTTACGACGTAACCACTTGGACGGACAGTAGATAGTATGTCTGAGTGATTTTATCTTTTCGGATCGGGCAGAGGTGAAGATTGAATTTACAGTACGTAAGGTACTCTTTTCTAGAATAGGCACAGAATTATTTCAATATGAGTTACTAGTACGAAGCCTGTATCGAAATGAACAGCCATCATTTTAAAAAATGTGTTTAAATATCCATATTACGATTATTTTTCAATTTAACTTCATTCTCAATATTCTACGCTAATGTGCTGTAGACAGTATAATATACACTGCATAATGAATACGTCCACATGGACAGCTCAGTTCGTGAGTAAAAACATTCATTGTTAATACTGTACAGTATTTTTATTAAACAAAAACCTAATGAAAATGATCAACTCAAAAGCGCAATATTTCCTAGTTTACGTAAATGGATGAAGTACTTTTCTTCCCTCCTGTACCTAGTAAAGTGATTTGCTTGTATATTACGCCAGTATCATCGAACTCCAGTCGTGGAAGGGAGTAGCAAACGGCGTTGATCCAGAGGTATAGGCAAGCAAATATTTAAAATGTTAGTAAAAATAAAATGATGTCCCTGTACTTCGTAGTACAGTAATGAGTGTGGTTCAATGTTGTTATGTGTTTCGGGAAAATATAAACAGAAATAGATGCGAGAAATAATGATGATGTAGGCCTAGTTAATCCATTGTTAGAGTGTCCTTTTTCGAGAAGAAATGATATTAAAAGAAAGTAAGTTTTAAATAAAGATATAGTCTACCGAGATGCCTATGCCATCGCTGACAATTTTTCTGACAGATAATCTTAAAACGCGAGTTTCTATTGAATCGTGATATGGGCAACCTAAATGGTTAAGTAGTAATGTGGTGCAAAACAATCTTGTTTGTTGCTATCAAAGGAAAAAAATAAAAAGGAAAGAAAGAATGGAAGAACAGTGTGTCTACTGAGAGCTTCAGCGATCTGAAAAATATTTCTAGGGGAATTTCAACATATAGCCTACTTCTTCAGCTGAGCATAATATGGGTTGCTTCAACACACTCACACAATCACTGAAACAAACTCTCAGTATAACAATTGATTTGGTGAGTGACAGTATTATTTTTAATTAATGATAAATAATAATAATAATAATAATAATAATAATAATAATAATAGGCATAATAATACAGTAATAATTATATTAATAATATAATAACAATAATAATTAATATCATGAAAAAACATTTTCTTTCGGAGGCACTTATGCTAGTTGCATCTGGCCTCACCGAGGATTTCGATCACCGGCCGCTACTGCAATTACGTCTAAACTATTTCATTTGGTTCATATTCAGAGTCAATACGAGTATATCGGGCAATGATGAACATGAAATAAAACTGTATTACAAACAAATTAATGGGTCTTTTATTTTTAAGGAAAAATACACACTGGCTAATCAGTCCAAACATGAATCAATGTTTTTAATTACATAGAACAAATGAGAATTGACACGGTGTAATTAATAATGACGAGAAACGTACTGCCAAGAGAAATTAATTATTATACATAGAGTTTCATATAATTTCGGTCGAGAATTCGATTTCTTACCTCAACCGGCCAGAAGATAATAAACAATGGCTTTTGTTTTATTTTATTGGGTTATTTTACGACGCTGTATCAACATCTTGGTTATTTAGCGTCTGAATGAGATGAAGGTGATAATGCCGGTGAAATGAGTCCGGGGTCCAGCACCTAAAGTTACCCAGCATTTGCTCGCATTGGGTTGAGGGAAAACCCCGGAAAAAACCTCAACCATGTAACTTGCCCCGACCGGGAATCGAACCTGGGCCACCTGGTTTCGCAGCCAGACGCGCTGACCGTTACTCCACAGGTGTGGACTATAAACAATGGCATATTGTTGCACGATTGTCATTCCCTTTTTGTAAATCCATTTGTTAAGCGACATTGAACACTGAAGTAAGATCTAATATACTTTGACCATTTACATCATCTTTAAATCTTCATTCTTGTTCATAATAAAATTGGTATAAATTATGTTATGTGTGACAGAATCTTAGACATTAGACAGAATACACTAAAACAAATTATTGACTACTAAAATGGACTTTTTGTGGAGAACAGTTGTTGGAAAATCACGTTAAGGGGAAAAATAGAAATCAAATAATTACAGAAATTATAGAGATAGGAAAGAAAGTCATTGTAGTAATTGAAGAAAGAAGATTAAAATGGTTTGAACATGTGACAAGGATAAAAAATGGAGGAATATCGAAGATGATGCTGCAGTAGACTGCGGAGGGAAGGTGAAGAAGAGCAAAACCAAGAGAACAATGGCTGGATGGCGTCAAAAGGTGTAGGCCTATGGCTAGAAAAGATTTTGCTGAAGAAGATGCTGAGGATATAAATTATTGGAAGAGAGCAAAATTTATTTAGATGAAATAGTCTATAACTATTGTATTGTAGAAAAATCTTAATACTAATAATAATGTTGATGTAATAAATACCTGTAATACCGATTGGGTTGTGTAAAATGAAATGCTCTGATTTTTTTCTACCACTGCAATATCATTCGCCTACAATTTCAATAGTCTCTCGATCGTAAACATTAAGTTGGAAGTTTTCTAATATATTTGTCTATGGTATCAACTGCTATTTTACTTACTGGCGATGGAATTGGTGTTAACGAGATGATACCGAGGATTAGCCAAAAATTACTTGACATTCGCCTTACAGTTGGAGAAAATCTTTGAAAAAACCGAACCTGGTAAACAGTCCAAGCGGGAATCCAACCCACTCCCGAGCGCTACTCCGGAACAGCAAGCAAAGACGCTACCGACAGGGCTACGCTGGTCCATTGTCCTCATCATTACACAAGGCATCTTCATTTAACATAGCCTTAGCTTATGTTATGTCTTAAGGGAATAAAATGCAAGGAAATATAATTAATTGAATTGTTAAATTTGTTATGTTAAGACTGTGGTCATCAGTATTGGCTGAAATGGGTAACGGGTAAGAAGTGTATCTCAATATGCACCGTCGTGCAAAAGGAAGAGGGAGGAAGTTTACCCGCCAGTGCGCTAGTGCAATGTCTTATCCGGAGGTAAGAAACGCTAGCCCGAGGGTGCACTGTCCTGATGACCGCTGTGTTAAGGTAAATGTAACAATCTCGAGACAGACACTGATTCCCCGATGTTGTGCAACATTCCTGTCAACACCAGTAATCAAATCTGATTCTATGCAATGGTAAATCCGTATTCTGTATTGAGCTATTAGAGTGGACGGGCTAGAAACTAGATCATTTAAGTTTTCAGGATGAGAGCAACGCTTTGCTTTCTCGAGGTTTGTTCGGGTCTGTTGTGTCACTCTTCCAATGATAATGTCCGGCCTGCCGACCCAGCAGAAGCAGACAGCCTGGCGCCCAAACGGAACTGACCCCTATTGCGGTGAGACGTTTCAAGGACCTCCTGTTCCTCTGCTTTTAGCGGAAGCACGGCACATTAACAAAGTTCTTATAACAGAATCTTTCACCGCCAACGTTTTTTTTTTTTTTTTTTTTTTTTTCAAAATATTTACTCTTCCACATTTTCAGTAATTTTGCCCTTCGGTCTTCAGTTATATTTGTATTGGGACTTCCGTAACTTATGGTAGTCATGACGTCCGGACTCCATCTAAGATAAGGTTACCAGATTTTTTCACAAATTCCGGGGACAAATATATAGATAAATGAAAAAAAATCATTTGTGACATTTTTGTTAGTTTGCCATTCACTTGTAGGCCTATTATTTTTACACTCTTTAAAGAATTAAAATACGCATTCTATTTATACACCAAAATATTCATTCTACTTAACTACCACTTAAACTATTTTTAGTAGGTTATTTTACGATGCTTTATAAACATCTCAGGTTATTTAGCATCTGAATGAGATGAAGATGATAATGCCGGTGAAATGAGTCCGGGGTCCAGCACTTGCTCATATTGGGTTGAGGGGACCTCGGAAAAGACCTTAACCAGATAACTTGCCCCGACCGGGAATCGAACGCGGCCAGACGCGTATGTATAATAAGACTACAAACACTTCATCACTTTTCGACATAGTCCCCACTACGTTCAATGCAAGTATTTCTGTTATAGTATGTTGAAAAGTGATAAAGTGTTTGTAGTTTTATTGTACATATTCAATTAATAAAACAATTATTAAGGTTACTTTTTGACTCTCCCTCGTACCTCGACAGAACCTTCACAAACAAGCCTACCCGTTTTGTTAGAAACAAATTGCACTTGAATTTGCTGGAATTTAACCCGAGTCTTCAGCATAGGACACTGAAGCTCTAGCCATTAGTTTCATTAGTCTATTATCTAGCCATTAGGCTAACAGAGTGCTTGAAAATACAGTATATTGGAGAAACTGCCGTTCAGGTAGTTCCGATGATTTTGGAACTAAAATGGTTGATTTTGAGTTTTTTGTGGAGATGGATTTGAAAAGTTAACAGTTTTATAGGAAAATATTTGAAGAAAAAGAAGTTGTTCGGAAAAGTGGTAAATTACGTGTGAAATGAGAGGTGCGTGGTAATGGAAGTGCAAACGTTGTTGTTTCTATTAAAGGAAAGGAACGTAGGGACATAAAACACACGGTACGATGTTTCATTATATCTCTGCCGGTCATTGACGGTTAAATTTCAAGTGGCTTATCTTACAAGCAAACATTCTGATGAGGGCAGATAAAAAAGTTAATTTTTTTCTTCCAGCATGTTAATAATGTCAAAAGAAGTGCTTATACAAATTTTGGCCACTCGACCGCAATTACGAGGGCCTTAAAAATAATTTCGCCAGGGGCTGTTAACAGAAAGAAAACACAATTTCATTGGAAACATTTATTACAACAGACACAGCAATTGTTGAGCTATTTTTCAACATATTTTCCACCAGAATTGAGACATTTGCCATATCATGGGATCGACAGAGAAATGTAGACTGCTGTCAAACGCTGGTTCCGATCCCAAGCGGCTGACTTCTATGACACAAAGATACAAAAATTGATCCGATGGTATGACAAATGTCTCGCTTCCAGTGGGGAGATTTGACAAATAGCGTAACAATTGCTGTATCTCTTTCAATAAATCTTTCCAAGCAATTGGTCTTTTTCTTGTAAACGGCTCCAAGAAAAATCACTTTCTGGACAGCCTCGTAATTGCGGTCGAGTGGCTAAAATTTGTATAAGCACTTCTTTTGACATTATTAACATGGTGGAAGAAAAAAAATTAACTTTTTTATCTGCCCCCATCAAAATGTTTGCTTGTTAGCCGTGTGCATCAGCGTAGGCTTATTAAAAAGCATTCCTATCTGCTCTCCTCCTCACCGCAAAAGTGACGTTACACAGAGGCAGAGATAAAATATAAGATCTGTACGATGTAATGTGAAGAACGCAAAACTTGTATTAACTTAATAACGACTGAAAAATAGTGAAGCACAACCAATAATAATGAAATAAATACAGTTTCCATAATGTGACTTCGTTTCTACGTCCGTCATTACGCTAGCCAGTAGTGACAAACAGCATCACTAAGCAAAAATCACCATACTTTGAAAATTCTGCACAGATTCGTATATGCAAGGTTTAACAAAAGCCTAAACTAATCTAAACGTATCTGCCACAGATCCGTGTATGCAAGGTATAACTAACCTAACCTAACCTAACCTGTCACAGATTCGTGTATGCAAGGCATAGCGTGATTGTACACTAGCGTGAAACTTCTGTAATGTGACCAAAATTATGTTGGTGTGATTGGTACGACAGTTGAATGTACACAAGCGGAGTAGGAAGGGAACTATACTAGTTTTTTTTTTAAAGATGGGACATGACAGTTAAGCGGCCGAGCTTGGAACTACAGTGCTATGTTGCCAATTTGGACTACCACACTGCCAGCTGATGGAAGTTAGCAATTGACGTTAAGATGGCTGGCGTTAAAGCATTCATTGACAATTGATGCTAAGGTAAAAAAAAAAAAAAAAACAATACAAAAATCGACAGAGAATCAAAGACGAAACGTTCCAATATTAACATTGTGTGCACAATAAATGTTGCCAAGAGAGCTATTAAGCACTCGTCACTTGGGAACGGAAGTTTGACAACTCAACCGTCGTTACCATAGCAACAGACCTACCAAGCTATGTGACATTCAGTTTTTTTTTTCCGATTGCAACGCTCCTGTCATGTCCCATCTTTAAAAAAAAAAACAAGTATACTTCAGCGCTAGTTTAATCAATATATTTGTAGGAATTAAATTAATATTATGTATTTGTCGCCTTAGATAGCTTAGAAAATCCTAAGTGAAAATTTATTCACTAAGTTAGCATAACTTGTAGGACGATGTTAAATCGATGAACGTTTTCAGCAATGATTTGCCATCTTCAGATCATTGAGATGTGAATGTTACAAGGTTAGAGTACGAACAATGGCAAGGTTAAAATCGGTTAACATATAAAATAGTTAAAATTTATGAAATAATTTGTACTGTAAGCATGCTTGTGTCCTTCAGTCCGGTCGCTTCACTCCACGACATAACCACGCAGCTTCCAACATAATATGTAAGTTCCGCATACAAAAAATTCTTTTCAAATGCATTATTCACTGGTTATAGTTGAACATAATAATTATTTCTCTTTCTTTGATTCCTTTCATTTGAATATTTACGTAGCTTCCAATATAATAAATTAGTTTCGTATATACTAATTTTTTTTTGAAACAGCATTAACTACCGGCTATAGTTAATCACAATAATGATTCCTTTTGTTTGATTCTTTTCGTTTGAATATTTGCAGTTACATATGGCCTGGTTGAACCACACAACATGCAACGATCTTCTTTATGGAAGAATCTGTCACTAACTTTAGTCACAAGAATCAACAAATACTACCATGAAAACAGCTAAAACAATACCAATTGTAATACCATACATTAATATTCTTCATTGTAATAATATTAATATTAATTTAATTCCTATATCTTAGCTTATCGGAATCCATTTAACATGCCTTCAATATATTTGTTCTAAAATGCACTTATTATTATTATTGTTGTTATACGTGTGTATTTGCCTTTTAAATATAGCATTCGCTATTAAAAAATAATAGGCCTAATAATAGTAATAATAATAATAATAACAACAATAATAATAAATCGATCATTGTGAAGCGCATTAATAATTCACTATCTATTGTAGGTCAGGATGCGTATGGAGATTTGAGGCCTTTGACTTGAAAGAAAGCTTTCGATGTAAACTACTCTATCGGAGTGACGACCTTCTCGACGTCTTGGTTCCACTATTACGAGAACCGGTTGAGTACTACATCTGACAACCCGTTGGGACCTCTCGTAGTAACGGGACGCACTGGTCTGTGTGATCTGTGATCAGGTCAGTTGTGTCCATGTTTGACTCGTAACCACAGGTGAGAGACTAATTTCATGTCTAATATATAATTAGAATTACGGAGTTTTAGGAGCCAGGTTGTTAAATATGTACAATATACATTTCTTCGTCGTATAATATACTGTACTTATTTATTTAATTGATTTATTTTTACTGGCAGAATTAAGACCAAGTAGGCCCAGTGAATATATTGTATTTTGAAGTGGACGTTTCGAATCTCTTATAACAGTGTTGAATTCAGTCATTTCTTCCAGAGGAAACAAATGCAGAGATTGAATTGATTGTGAGGTGTCGTGTTTTAATGTGATCGGTGATAATTATGTTACCCGTCACCGTCATGACAACGCTGATAAAATATAAAAGCATATTTTCGAAGCTAATGCCGGTTTTTGCGCATTTATTTATAATTAAGAAGTGGCGGTCAAGCAATAAAAACTTTGTTTTGTGTTTATTTGATTTTTGTTATGTTTATCTGTCTTGTGGTAGAATATGACTGTCCAGGGGCCAGATGTCCGTTACTTCTAAGACTGTGAAGTTACTGTTGCAATGGTTTTTTTGTGTTGTTTCATAGTTGACGTTCGTATCTAGATAGTAGGCCTAGATTTGATAATATTCCACGACGTTAATTCAAATAATTAAGTCTTTTGGTTAACAATCTTGAAGGAGGCAAGACTCAAAGTGCGTGTTATGTGCAGTGGTTGTCAGTGGACGATTTTGAGATTTTCAAAGGGGCTATTGTTGAATTTTGGAGAACTGCGACCTTTCTTCTTAAGACATGACGTATTACTCGATGTGTTTGGCAAACTACGGAATTGTGGAATAAGTGAGATTTCGTAAGGTCAGGGATCAGTGACAGGTTTTGGTTTGGTTTGTTCACATCGGAATGAATGTCATAAGGAGAATAATGTCACATGGCTGCTTTGTCATAGGAGTTTGACGTCACAGCAGAATTTGTGTCCTTTGTGCAGCATTGTTTTATGGCGCATATCGCTTTATTGAAATTTGTAAAGAAACAGATAAATCTATTGAGAGTATTAGATACTTTACAAAATATATCACTCTATTATTTAGCCTATAGAGAAACAGGTAAATCTATTGCCAGTATTAGATATTTTATAAGCTATTCCTGAGGCAGTTCAAAATGCATCTGCAAAATTGTGCCCAAGTGTTCCCAGGTATTGTAAGGTCCTGTTTTCAAAGCAATATTCCTGGTACCTTGCAACAACCCTTTCGACCCGCTTGTCGAGATCCGAGTACTTTTTCTTTTTCTTTTGTAGTGAGCGTCCGCTTTCCAGTCTTCCAATATCGCATATCATTTTTCACAGGTCAATGTTTGAGGTACATATACTCCTTATAAATGAATTTCTTACCCCCTTTCGCTGTAGGTATGAATTTTGTTTCATCTGCCATTTTGAAATTTAATTGCACGTATTTTTAATTTTGTTAACTTGAATTTTGCCTATATTACCATAAAAGCCATTTCTTTTGTTGTTACCATAGAGGCCATTTACTTTTTTGCGTAGGCCTACTACAGAGTGATTTATATAGAACTGACACATTTCTTTCATTAATTGTTTCAAAACGAATTGTGCTAGCGACAACTTATTATACTTAAAATGTAGAGGAATGTTGGGAGATTATTTACCTCTATAGCAAATGTTGAAAATGTCCTCCATCCTGCATAAGGCACAACTCAACACGTCGTTCCATGTTACTGGCCACTCGTTTGAGGACTCTGTTGTCAATAGCTCGAATCTCCTGTGTGATGTGCTTCAGATCGTCCAATGTCTGGGGACGTGTGGCGTAAACACTGCTTTTAAGTAACCCCATAGAAAGAAGTCCGGCGTTGTCAAATCCGGAGATCTCGGTGGCCACAGGTTCCTGGAAATTATTCGGTCGTCAAAGAAACTTGCAATTAGTTCCATGGATTCATTTGATGTATGGCATGTAGCGCCATCTTGCTGAAAATATCCTTCACTCAGCTCTACATCGTCCAATTGCTCAACAAACTCCATGAAAATCAGTCGGTACTCTGCAGTGTTCACAGTCTGGTTAAAAAAAATTGGCCCCGCTATTCTCTGTGCGGATATTGCGCACCAAACTCCGATTTTAACCGGGTGCATAGGTGCTTCATGGATGACATGTGGATTTTCGATGGCCCAATGGCGTGAGTTCTGTGAGTTCACATAACCGGATAAATGGAACCATGCTTCATCTGTGAACCATGTGATGGACAATATGGCAGGATTTTGCACAATGAACGTCTGAAACCAACGACAATAATTCAATCTTTTATCCTTATCTGGCTCCTGTAGCTGATGAACAACCGTAACCCTATATGGCTTTAGGCCTGCACTTTTCGCAGCTCTCTGACACATTGAGTAGGTGTACCCTGTCTCCTGCGACAAACGTCTTAATGATTTTTTGGCTGACTGCTCCAGTCGTGCTCTTACGTCAACAACAACCGTGGGAAGCCTAGATGAACGATGCTTGCCCTTTTCACTCACAAGAGATCCAGTTGTCTCCAATTTGTTTACCAGTCCCAGTATTGTGTTTCTTTTGGGAGGATTGCGAACACCAAATTCTCTCTGGTATGCCCTTTGAGTAGCTGTAATTGAATTCGTAATCCAGCATTACTTCACAAGGAAGAGTCGTTGATTTAATGTGTACTGCATTTTCACGTTGACACAAAATGTCGAAAACAGCTGCCAACAATAGGAATAAATCATAAACATCTGCGCATCTAGTGCTACCAACAATAGGAATAAAACATAAACATCTGCGCATGTAGTGACAAGGAATCGAAACTCCAGAACATTCTGCTTAATTTGGTGCTAAAATTGGGTCAGTGCTGCTAACAATCGGAATAAAACATAAACATCTGCGCATCTAGTGACAAGGAATCGAAACTCCAGAACATGCTGCTTAATTTGGTGCTAAAATTGGGTCATTGAATGAATTTCCAACGGAATAATTAAAGAAAGAAATGTGTCAGTTCTATATATATCACTCTGTATATTGACAATATACAATATACACTGGATACTGCCAATCTAAATATCGTGATATAATGTTCATGTTACATAATTTTAAGTGTGATGTATTGTACCTGTGACAATATTAATATTGTGACATTTTAATACACTGTGCAGTACGTCCTGGTTGCGACAAAAAGTCCGGACACAGTAATGGACTAATAATAATAATAATAATAATAATAATAATAATAATAATAATAATAATAATAATAATAATAATAATAGTATTATTGTTCGGTTTTGGAGCAAAATTTTAGTTGGATATGTTGTGACAAGAAATTAATCTAACGTTCAAAGTAAAGGCCATTAGATTCTGTGGTCCTGAGTCAAATTTCTGCGAGGTTTGATATCTAGCGATTCAATACCATGTTCTTTCGTGAATTTTCTTCCTAAACAATGCTTGTATTCTCATATACCATTACTATACCATATGTCTTCCAGGACGTGATAAACCTTTAATATCTCCTTCTCCATTATTGAAACGCTGGAACCGTCGTTGCGCTACACGTTCACTAACGACACCTTCACCCTCAACTTCACATATTCTTCGAGCCGCTGCAGCAGCTTTATAATCTTGTTTCCAGTAGTGGTTTAGAATGACTCTAGTCTAAAACTTTATCTCCACTTTATATTCTTTGTATTAACTATTGCCGGCTGTTACATGCTTACAAAAACAATAATAACCATAAAGTCATGTAAATAGCATTGCACAATTGAAGAAAATGATTAAAATCTAATGAAACACCAAACTTAAAAGAGACATCACTTACGAGACGATTTAATAATAATAATAATAATAATAATAATAATAATAATAATAATAATAATAATGGAACGTAAACCTCACCTTGAACACGAAAGTTATGCAGTCATCTCTGTCTAGATTACTGTCACTACTGCTCAGCAGAGAGACTGCTGAGGGATGGCATAGGCTTGCTGCTCTGTAAGTTACAGTTCGTAAATGTGTTTAGCATAGACTTACCCCACATTTAGTGTCTTCATTGTCACTTCTTCTTTTCGGCGTACCGATATTGTATTTTATTGTATTGTATTTATTTACATTCCATGGTATTCGTAGTACATCGCTCCACAGCTAGAATATGGAACATGTAAAAAGGATGTTAATAGTAACTTGGAACAAGTGCACAATACCGGAGCGGTGAATTTACTAGGAAATAGAAACGAAATTACACTTTTTTTCTCTTCTCCTTCTACTCTCCTTCTCGTCTCTTTCTCCTCCTCTTCTATCTGTCATATCTTATCATCTATTTTATATATTATATTACTCACAATGTCACCTACTTCACACATTACTTACATTTATATTTAACCTACATTAAACCGATTACAATGCATATTGTATTTTTTAGTTACTTACCTCTTCTAAGGGGGATTCGATCCTCGAACCTCCAACTCGACACACTAGTCTCACTAGTAGCTTCAGTAGCTTAACCACTATGCTACAATGCCAAGTTGAAAGAACGACCTATAAAAAAACTCCAACATAAATGCACCTTCATTAATATAAACTCCACACTAGATGGCATCAACAACGATGTTAATTCAGAGTATTGAAAACAGGGTTTAAGCAGATGTTCCCTTAACACGACAGAGTTAACTAGCATTGAGTGAAATCAACAGTAAACAGTGAGCAGTGAACCGTCAGTGCAGTGCAGTTTTATTACTTCAAAACATCACATCGACAATTCAAAAGTACGAATGAAGACGCGAATTAGATATAAGGTGATCACCAGGGAAAGGATTTATATGTAAATACATATTTACTTATAAAGCTAATATAATTTATATTTTGCATTATCTTTATGTTTCACAATGTGTAGGGTTGAAAAATCCTACTTTTATTTTCCATATTTTTCCATATTTTAGAGTTTAGTACATATTTTCGTTAATTTCCATATATTTTCCATATTTCATATAAAACAGTCCATATTATATTAGGTTTAACAATAAAACAAAACAAAATTCCATTAACTTTTAAAAATACATTTCAACAATAGAGATTTAAACACATGTTCAGTAATCCCTTTAACATCAGAGTTATTTGAAAATTAGCAGTCCTATCAACAATGGGAAAGTAAGTTACAAAACTGTATTAATTTAATTTAAAATTTTTAACAGACTTCAGTTGTGCAGCTCAACAGTTAAATGCCAGTCAGAGTACACATAGGTTCAGTTTTGTAAATCATACTATAAAGACGGTAAATATGCCAAAAGTACGTCATTCAGTCAATTTAAAATCAAAACTAACAAGTTACATTTCAGAATTTAAAGAAGATGGTTTATCAACTGACAATAAAATATTATTTTGTAATTTGTGTCAGTGTGCAGTATCATCTACACAAAAGTTCCTGGTGCAACAACACATTACAACTAGTAAACATCAGGCCAACAAACAACTAAATTCCAAGCAGAGACAATTGTTTTTAACACAACCAACAACATCGAATGTAAGATCTGAGTTTAACATCGACCTGTGCCGTTCTCTCATCTCTGCTGATATTCCTCTCTACAAACTAAAGAATAAGGTCTTCAGGGAATTCCTTGAAAAATATACTCAACATACAATCCCGGATGAGTCAACACTTAGGAAGACGTATGCTCCATCCATCTACGATGAGACAATACAGAAGATAAGAGATGAAATTAAAGATAGTTCAATTTGGGTTTCCATTGATGAGACTCCCGACAAAGAAGGTAGACTTGTTGGTAATGTAGTTATCGGTTTGTTAAGTGAACAATATTCTGAACGAATTCTTTTACATTGTGATGTTCTAGAAAAGTGCAATAACAAAACTATAGTTAAACTGTTCAACGAAGCTATGGGTATCCTGTGGCCAAAGGGTATTATGTACGATAATGTGTTATTCTTTATTAGCGATGCTGCCCCTTATATGGTCAAAGCTGGACAAGCATTATCTGTTGTATATCCTAAATTGACTCATTTTACTTGTGTGGCGCATGCATTTCATCGTGTGGCAGAAGTGGTCAGAGACAATTTCCCTAAAGTAGATTTGTTGATTTCATCAGTGAAAAAAGTATTTCTCAAAGCTCCCAGTAGAGTTAACGTGTTGAAAGAAATGTACCCTGAAATTCCATTGCCACCAAAGCCAATTTTAACTAGATGGGGTACATGGCTAGAAGCAGTTGAATATTATGCCGAACATATAGACTCTATTAACAATGTTCTCCTTGCATTGGACTCTGAAGATGCAGTCTCAATTGATACTGCGAAAACAGTTACCTGTGACATAAGTGTGAAGAATGACTTAGCTCACATTCAGCATACATTTTCATGCATCATAAAAACGCTCAAAAGTCTCCAAAATAGGCACCTTTCACTATCTGAAAGTTTTGAAATTATAAATAGTACTGTGGAACAACTGAATCGTGGTAGAGGTAAAGTTGCAGATGCAGTAAGAGCTAAGGTGGACACTGTACTTTCAAAAAACCCTGGATATGAAGAACTACAAAAGGTTGTTGCTGTGATGAGTGGTGAATCAACAGTGAAGATTAACTTGGACTTATCCCCAGCAGACATTGTGAAATTGAATTATGTACCAGTTACTTCTTGTGACGTCGAACGCTCTTTTAGTCAGTATAAATCTATCCTCAGAGACAATAGAAGAAGATTCACTGTTCAGCACTTGAAAGAAATGTTTGTAACCTATTGTTATGGTAACAGACAATAAAAATTGTGTTTTGTTGAAACTACATTGGAAGATAAGGTACGTCCATTATATTTTTTGTTTAGTTTGATTAAAATGTACCAATATTTAACGTACATAGTCATTTTTTTATAATTTTAAGTCCATATTTAATTCCATATTTTGGTAAAAATCCATATTTAATTCCATATTTTGGTAAAAATAACTACATATATATTTACATATTTCATATATTTTTAGTCCATATAAATCCGTTCCCTGGTGATCACTAAAATTACATATTATCCACCACTAAAATTACACACACACACACACACATATATATGTATATATATATATAAGGTGATCACTAAAATTACATATTATCCACCACTAAAATTACACACACACACACACATATATGTATATATATATATATATATATATATATATATATATATATGTGTGTCAATGTTTTCTCTACCCGCAAAGACCATATTCATTGCATTTACGAAACAGCGGTGGCAAGCCCCCGCTGCCCCCAAGATACCTTCGCCATAATCCTTGTATATTATTCCAACATAATGCATAACAAACATAGATAAAAGTCTCAGAGTTAACAGTAATGCCTACGAGATGTAAGTAGTTCAAAAGTGGCATATGTGAACAACTGGCGTCTTATACGCAATTACCACACTCCCGCTCCGGTATCGTGCACTTAAGTCAGTCTTAATTATTATTACAGTCTAGTTGAAATATGTACAGAAGAGTTTTACAATATAGTAGTACATGGCTGAGAAACAGCCGCTCTCAGAGAGCTTAGCTTCTCCCCTTACCTTAGTTGCTGTTATGCAGACTGCTCTATTTACAATACGAGTTTCTCACTCATGTACTAGTAAAACACAAGGGGACAAGGGGTTAGTACTGGTACTTAAAACAAGACAAAAATATTCATGCATATTTTGAATGTCATAAATTCACCTACAGAATAGAAGGTTTGAGAAATCAGGTACTTCTTTAATTTGCCCCTAAATAATCTTATGTTTCGATTTTGATTTTTTATATCCATAAGAAGATTATCAAAAATTTTTGCTGCCATTTATCGCACGGTAGACTTGCCGATGGAGTATGAAAGTCAGTGTTTGAAGAGCATTTGAAGAGTGGAAATAGCAAAGGTTCTACGTGCCGTTCAGAACATTTCAGTAAAAACTTTCCCAGTTTTGTTGTGTTTATTTTTCAAACTATTTCGAATGTAGCTGTGAAGAATACGTATCCATCTTATATGTAAACGTAATGTATGAATAATTTCTAGTTATTGTAATATATAACACGCAGTGGAACATAGGTTAAGGGTGTTTGAGAATAAGGTGCTTAGGAAAATATTTGGGGCTAAGCGGGATGAAGTTACAGGAGAATGGAGAAAGTTACACAACACAGAACTGCATGCATTGTATTCTTCACCTGACATAATTAGGAACTTAAAATCCAGACGTTTGAGATGGGCAGGGCATGTAGCACGTATGGACGAATCCAGAAATGCATATAGAGTGTTAGTTGGGAGACCGGAGGGAAAAAGACCTTTAGGGAGGCCGAGACGTAGATGGGAGGATAATATTAAAATGGATTTGAGGGAGGTGGGGTATGATGATAGAGACTGGATTAATCTTGCACAGGATAGGGACCGATGGCGGGCTTATGTGAGGGCGGCAATGAACCTTCGGGTTCCTTAAAACCATTTGTAAGTAAGTAAGTATATAACACACAGTATACATTATAGAAAGTGCCAAGTCCCTTATAGCTTTCACTAATAGTGTTCCAAGTACCACATTTCTTAAAGAGACATTACAACATCCAAACAAAAGGGGTGATAGTATATAGTCAGATAAACTCAAAAACATTAAAATATCGTAATGTAGTTCATGATGACGTTGAGATGCTTAAATGTCTGCAAAGTTCTTTGCGCTCAATGTTGTCACGTTAAGGAGACCTGCTTTTTTGCACTGCGTAGCATTGGTTTTAGGAGAATGTGGACTAAACTGTCTCCTACATTAGATTTGTGTTTTCCTTTCTTCATAATGTTTATTACTTTCCATTCCTTTAGATTACTAATTCATTTTCTTGGTACAAAGCTTCCAGAGAACTCTCTGAATACACGAATAATGCTCAGTTTCGAAATCTCATGTATTTTGGTACTAATCACGGAGTCTGTGGCATATTTCAGGCCAAGGAAAGCATATACCTCCATCTCCATGACCTAGAAAAGTTTCAAAAGTCGAACAGTTGTCACAACGTGACGCAAATATCTGGGAATGTATGACTTGCAGACCCTCTTTCTCTTCTCAATTACACGAAACTCACGGTTACAACTCATACAGCAGTGACCGCTCACAATAAACTTCTGTGATATCTCATAAAAGTGGCCATAATATACCAAAAACATGCAGTATAACAAATACTTTATAATTACACGATTTTTGTTTTGATCTGCGCAATTATCGGAGCATAGTACCATTGTTCGAATATGCAACATGCATGCCTGAATTGTAACAATTCCGTTGTCTACTATAAAACATGTTGCTTTGGAAAAGGTTTGGAACCAGTAATACCTGGCGAGGCGCATGGAACACTGCAAAGGCATCCGGATATAGAACATTCGCCATTTTAGGAACTATTTGTAAAGATCTTAGGCTCATGTTTGTTTGCGACGGGGAATGAAATACAATGAGTCAGGAAAGGAAAATTCCAAACAATGGCACTTAGAACCTTTGCCATTTCTACTCTTCATTTACACTATGAACTGTTGAATTAGTTACAAAGTTCTTATTATTACATACGAGGAAGTTTATTAGTTCAAAAATATACAGACAAGCCATGGGCATGATCCTACACGATCCCCTAGATTTGCCACCTACTATTATTATAATTACTTTTTTGTAGTAGGAATATATTGTTATTATATATAAATCCCACAAGGGTAGCTGCCCTTCAGTAAGGGTTGCCAAAAGACACAGCATACTAAACAAATAAAATAAAAATAAACATTTGTGTAATGATTTTTATTTTCAAATAGAAGCTACCCTTGGTAAAGTACGTTTATTCAATAATTATTAGTAATCAGATAGAATATAAAGAAATTTAGATGTACAGGTGATTACGTAAAATCTGAACAGATTACTATTATGATTACAAATTGCTTCACTATACTGACATAAGATTTACAAATATAAATACGGAGTAAAATAAGAAGAAGAAAAAGAAATTAATATGTATAATAAAATCGAAATAAAATATACCTTAAGAGCGTAAATGATTATTTAAAATTTTATATGACTTTTCAAAACTATCGTGACAATATCATCTATTAAAGATTTAGGTAAACCAAATTGTTTCCTAAACGTATTAAAGAATTTTGGAATTAAACCACGGACCCCGATAAAAAGACAAATCACGTCTATGTGTTTAAGATGGTATTTTTCTATAGAATTTCCCCAGAATATTATTCCAAAACTTATTATCGGGTGGAAGTTTATAAAGTATATTGTTTTTTAAGCTATTGATATTTACTAGCTCTTGCACAGATCTAATAGCAAAACTTGCTGAATTTACAGGGTGATCCGTTTGGTTATGAATAAAATAAAAACAGTGTAAAACATTTGCTACTGAACTTTATATTTGTTGACACTTTGTGCATACAACACTGAAAGATGGGAGATTCCTCAGAGCTCAACATGACCCCTATTGCGCACCCTGCACAACTCATAACGGTGATGTAATTCAGCCCATGTCCGTTGTAACATAATAGGGGCGATTTTTGTAAAGCTTAAGTAAATTTTACTCTCAGAACATCAATGTTCCTGGGTTTCTGTGAATAGACAATGTTCCTGGGTTTCTGTGAATAGACAATGTCTTTAACAAAACCTTACACGAAGAAGTCAGGAAGGGTTAGATTGGAGAGTTTGGGGGCCAAGCCAAGAGATAACTGCTTTTCGCCTGCGACCTCCTGCATGTTTTTTAACACAGAACCTGTTCCTACAAATTTTCGATACCACAACATTATGGAATCTTATTTAGGTACATTACGCATACCATACTCAAGTCGAAATTCCCTTTTGAACTTTTTTAACACTCTCAAATTTAGCATACCAAAGAACACATTTTGTCCGCTGTTGATTTGTAGTAGCCATTTTAATCATCTACGATTTTCATTTGTCCTTTCAGATTATGTATTGTTGATTGTCGTATATGGAAACTCCCATCTTTTAATCATAATATAACCAGGAAGAAATTTTTCGTACTATCATAATAGCTTTACAATAATAAATTAATATTATCCATAGCCAAACGCATGAGACTGTAGTTTGGGGGTATTTCCTTTAATATGATTTATCTTCACAGTTCTCTAAACATCTTCAGTAGGATAATAGCATGGATTGAAAGTTGGAAGACGGAACAAGCTATGCACACTTGAGCCAATCTAGGTCCCTTGTACTATTTCTGTTTGGACGAGAACAGACAGACAAGTTCTGTCTGCAGCCCCCTATCAGGTAGCGATAAATTTGCGACACGGGTCTCTCAAAATTACTTCTTTCTCGGAAGAAACCCTGATAAGGACTTTATTACACTTTAAAATATATCGCCATTGGTCGGGCTTGAATCCGCGAACCTTAATCCAGTGGCTAGTGTGCTTACTGCAGTGACGACGACCCCAAAATGATACAAGTGACTAGCAGGTTTGGAGTGCACAGTCGTACCGATTAATCAGGAGATCCCCTGCGGAGTCGGCAAGACGCGGTGCCTTCGATTTCCTCTTGAATACTGTCGCAGTCAGAACAGTGTAAAATTCATCCGTATATTGCAGACTCCATTACAGTTTAACCCAATGTAGTTAATTGTTATTGGTTTCAATTTATAATCCAACCATAGAGTAACATATTTACATAATGCAGGAGTCAAGAATAAAAGGAATGAGAAAGTCTTGTCTCTATTTCTCCTCATCCTCTTATCTATTCTCTCTGGTTTTCCTCCGTCTCATCCTTCTCCATTTTCTCTCTTTCTTCGTCTCCTCTGTTATCTTTTTTCCTCTTTACATCTCTTAACATCTCCTTCCCTTTCTTATACTTCACTATATCTTTCTGCTTTCCCCTTCCTTCTTGAACCGTTTTTCTTTCTTTTTCTTTTCCTCCATTATTCTTTTTCTCCATTTCTTTTTTTCAACATGGTTGAAGGCAGTATTTTCTTTCATGCTCCACAATTCCTTTCATTGCGTCTCTTTTAATTTATATTCTAGCGCTCCAAATACATTGGGTCTACTATTTTATTGTACAGGCTTGCAGAACTGGGCGACAATTGTGGCATTGCGTCACTCATCGAAAACGTCACTCATCCCTTCCCTCTACCTCCGCGTCATTGACTTGGTAGGGGAGGGGATTTGTATTCAGTGTCTGTGTTATGTGATTGCGTACGGGGCACAGTGACGTCATTCAACGCCAATGGACTGTGGACGGGGAACCAACGCTTTCCCCATGCTTTCCACTCCTCTCTCGCCAGTTCTGTATCCCTGCTATGGTACTTACATGACTTAAATGAGACAGCAAGTATTCCTTGCAGTTTGGAATGAGTATTGATTAGAAAAGTACAGGTTTTATGTTAGGTAAAAGCCCGGTTTTTGATATGACTTTTTTTAATGAGTACAAATTGAGTTTTAATAAGCTTACACAATGTTCTTTGTTGTGCAGATCACTACTAAATGGTCAACATCGTTTGTCAACAAAATAATGAAACTTTAAGAATTAAAGTGTGTTTTTAAATAATTTGCCGAACAAATCACAGCATTATCCAAAACCGGGCATGGGTGCCTAAAATTACTCACAACTCCTTAAATTTTAATTTTATATAAAATAGTTTTATACAAAAGCTGTTGATGATAACCATACAATATGATACCAATATTCTAAAGAAGTTATTCCGGCATACAGGTGTGACAGTAAACTTTAAGCACCCTTTATTCAAATTTACATATTCCGATTCTCCATCAAATTTTACGTATCAATGTAGAGATATTTTACCCATTCACCCATTTCACGTTTTGTAATTATTTATTAAACCTGTTTCGTGGACTTCTTACTTGAGACAAATAAGTATGTAAAATTATGTTGAATAGGCCATAAAACTAAACAAAACACTATCACTAACCAAACTTAACAGATGCTCAAAATGAGAAGCATTCACAGCCAAACATACCCCACTCTATCGCGAAAACAGTCCATTGTCTTTCTCACAGCTACATGATTGATCTGTTCCATTTCATGTCTAAAATGGACTGTTTTCGTGTTAGAGTGGAATATTGTTTGGCTGTGAATGGTTCTCATTTTGAGTATCTGGTTGTAAAGTTTGATTAGTAATAGTGTTTTATTTAGTTTTATGGCCTATTCAACATGATTTTACATAATATTATTTATCTCAAGTTTTAAGTCCAAAAGAAGTTTAATAAATAGTTAAAAGACATGAAACGGGTGAATTGCTTAAATTTCCACACATTCATACGTAAAATTTAATGGAAATTTATAATATGTAAATTTTAATTTATGGTGTCATTAAAAGAATAATGTTTACTGTCATACCCTATATACAGGGTGTTTAAAAAATACGGGGCATAATTTCAGGTATGTATTTCCCACATGTAGACAATCAAAATAGTTCATTACAACATGTGTCCGGAAATGCTTTATTTCCGAGTTATGGCCTTCATAACATTGAAATTCACCGGAACGTTTTTCTTTCCGCAGGTCGTTGCCGTCAAAGGAGACATTAAGAGGGCACTCTGACAGTTCATTCCGAGGCGAATGTTACATTCAGTGTTGTGTAGGCGTTAGACTGTGCGACATGTATTCAAATCAAGAGCTGGCAGAGATACAGTATACTTCATGTACGGTAAGGCGGACGGCAATGCTGCGCTGGCTCGTCGTTTGTACCAGGAGAGGTACCCACAGCGACAATGTCCAGATCGGAAGACATTTGTACGTCTCCATTACCGTCTGTGCGAGTATGGAAAATTTAACTCTCCTGGTTTGGGAAGGGGACGACCAAGATCTACAACTCCAGAAGTACAGGAGGAGATTCTGGAGGCTGTGAACATGACTCCTTCTATCAGCACACGAAGGGTAGCGTTGCAAGTCAATGTTTCTCATACGACTGTCTGGAGACTGTTGAAAGAGTATCAATTGTATCCTTATCATTTGCAACGTGTACAGGCCCTGTCACCAGCAGATTACCCTGCACGAGTTAGGTTCTGTCAGTGGTTCTTGCAGCAGTGTGGTGTAAATCCGAACTTTCCTGCCTTAGTATTATTTACAGATGAAACACAGTTCACACGAGATGGCATAACACATTTCCACAATCAGCATTTATGGGCGTATGAAAACCCACGTGCAACTGTTCCATCTCATCACCAGGTGCGGTTCTCCCTCAACATGTGGACCGGTATCATTGGTAATCGATTAGCTAGTTGGACCCCATGTACTTGTAAACAGACTTACGGGGCAGGCGTACACAAACTTCCTGAAAAACACCATACCTCATGTTTTAGAAGACACTCCACTGATCAATCGTCAACACATTCACTTCTTGCATGATGGCGCTCCTGCACACTTCAGTCGTACGGCTCGCCGGTACTTGGATCGAAGGTTTCCTGATCGATGGATAGGTAGAGGTGGCCCAATTGCTTGGCCTCCACGCTCACCTGATCTGAACCCTTTCGATTTATACTTGTGGGGCCATTTAAAATCATTGGTTTATTCGTCTCCGGTGCCTGATTTGGAATCCCTTCGGAATCGAATTGTGGCATGTTCTGAGGACATACGCAATACTCCTGGAGTTTGGGATCGTGTTCGCAGGTCAATGAGACATCGAGGCAGCAGGAGGTGGACATTTTGAACATCTTCTGTAATGACAACGACCTGCGGAAAGAAAAACGTTCCGGTGAATTTCAATGTTGTGAAGGCCATAACTCGGAAATGAAGCATTTTCGGACACATGTTGTAATGAACTATTTTGATTGTCTAAATGTGGGAAATGCATACCTGAAATTATTCCCCGTATTTTTTAAACACCCTGTATATATTTTTTCGGATACTGGTATCACATTGTATTATATATCCCCAACAGTTTTTGTATAAAACTTTTTTTCTGTAAAATTATAATTCAACAAGTTATAGGCTAAGTAATATTCCATAGATTTTGAACATTCTGTAACTGGAACTTAGTAAAATTAGATGGCCCAAATTTTGTTTTTGGGTCTGTACAAATCAATACTAAGAGACGTTGTTTTGCAGTATGACCTACACATTGTTTTGAAAACAAACGTTAAGAATGTAGCTAACTAATTTTCATGGCAACCTTTTCAATTAGCTACGTATTTCATTTTTGAACATTTTCCGATCACGTTTGAGGGTTCCTAACTAAAAAAAATTAAAACGAGTAGAAGACACATACCAATTTATTGTATTAGCTCTTTAACTATAAAATACCATTTACACATAAAAATGAAAACTGTTATTTTAATATTTTATTTATTTTTATGTGTCAATGTTATTCTTTACTTAAATAGCTAATGCAATAGGCCTAAATTGGTCTACTTTTTCTACTCATTTTAAAGTGTTTTTTTATTAGAAACCCTCAAACGTGTTTGAAAAATGATCGAAAGTGAAATCCGTGAGTACTTGAAAAGGTTGCCATGAAAATTAATTAGCAACACTCTTAAAGTTTGTTTTCAAAGCAGTGTGTAGGCTTTACTGCTAGACACTGTTTATTAGCATTGATTTGTACTAGCTAAAAATTTATGCTCTTATATGCATATAACTGTATGTGTAGTGTGTCCCAGAAACGCCATCCACGCTATTCGAATAGGCAACCAAATTCGCTTAATCAACAATGGGTAAAGAGGCAGGTTTAACGAATTTTAGTACTAAAAAAAACAAACTTTCTTCTTCTTCTTCTTCTTCTTCTTCTTCTTCTTCTGCCTTTCCAAGGATTGGGGTTTATCTCGTTCCTCGCCAAAGACATTTATTCTTGAAACTGGTCTTTCCATCTGGTTCTCGGCCGTCCTATATCTCGTCTTCCATTTGGTTTATAAAAGAAAGCTTGCTGTGGTAGTCTGTCAGGGGACATTCGGTTGACATGCTCTTGCCAGTTCTTTTGGTACTGAATTGCCTCTTGCACTATGCTACTTCTTATACCCAGTGCCGTTCTTATGTCTGCACTTCTCACTCTGTCTCTTAGAGATACTCCTAATAGCCGTCTCATAAATCTCCTTTCTGAGCTTTCAATTTTATTTTTGTCTTTTTTCCTCATTATCCAGGTTTCACTGCTATAAAGTAACATCGGTTTCGATACTATATTATGAAATCTGAGTTTGACCTCCTTCCTCATTGAATTTCCTAAGTATCTGTTAATACATCCATTTATTGAATTATATTTTATTACATTGTTGTCAAGATCTTGGTTCAAATTATATATGGATAGGTAGCATCCCAGGTATTTAAAAGTATTCATCTGTTCTATTAACTGATCTTTTATAACGATTTTAGCTCTTCTGTTGTATTTTCCTTCCATAGCCATTACTTTGGTTTTATTGATAGATATTTTCATATTAAAGGTTTCCAAAACTTTATTTAGTTTTGTTACATTCTCTTGCAGATCATTTTCAGATTCGGCGAACAAAACCTGGTCGTCAGCAAATAGTAAGGTATTTATTGATTTATTTAATCTTAATTTAATACTTTTAGGGTGTCAAGTTTGCCATTCCTGAATAATTATATATATATATATATATATATATATATATATATATATATATATATATATATATATCGAAAAATATTGGGGATAGGTCACAACCCTGTCTGAGACCTTGATTAACTTTAAAAGGAGACCCCTTGTTTATTATTATCTGGGTGTTATCATATAATGATTTGATGGCATTGATCATATTGTAAGGAACGTCATAATACTGTAGTATTTCCCATAGTTCCTGTCTATCTACTCGATCATATGCTTTCTCATAGTCTAAGAATAGGATAAAAAGTGGTAGATTAAATTCTCTTCTTTTTTCCTTCAGTTGCTTTATGACAAAAACTGCATCCATACATGATCTGCCTTTCCTAAACCCACATTGTTCCTCTTGTAGGAAGTTTTCCGTCAATGGTTGTAGTTTGAATTTTATTATCGATGTATAAATTTTGTATGCTGAGCTTAGTAGCGATATACCTCTATAGTTCGAGCAATCTATTCTATTTCCTTTCTTGTGTATATTAATTACATTTGCTATCTTCCACCCTTCTGGTATTTTGCCACTCCTCCAGATATCGTTTAGTAATTGTATGAATCTTTTTTTCCAAGTTAAACTGACATATTTTATTAATTCAGTATTTATATTATCTATGCCCGGAGCTTTTCTGTTTTTTGCTTTTTTCAAGACTTTTTCTAAATCTGTCACCTTGATTGCATTATATTCTTCTATTATGTCTGTATTCGTCTCATAAGTCTTATCTTCCTGTATTAATAAACTTTTGTAGTGCTTTTCCCATTCGTCTGTACTTATGACATCAATTTTAGCTTTATCTTTCACATCCTCTCTCAAAGTACGGAATATCTTGAAGCCAAATCTTTGTGCTCCTCTTAAATCATATTCTAGTCTTTTGACAAACTGTTCCCAACTTTCTTTATTAGCTTGCCTTGATAATTTACGAACTATTGCTCTTTGTTTTTTGTATGATATATGATCTTCTATTTTCTTTTCATTAATCCATTTAAGATAGAGCTCTTTCTTCTTATTAATAGCTTCTTTCAATGTATCGTTCCATAATTTCAACCGTTTAGGTTTTCGTCTCATTTGTACTCCTAATACTTCATTAGCTACTTTAGTTACAATTGATGACAGCGTTGTCCAGTCTTGTTGTATATCACCTGTTCTTCCTCTTATTAGTTTATCTATTCTAGTCTTGTATAAATTTCTTATTCCAGATTGCTCCAATAGTTGTATCTTGAAAGGTAATTTCTCAGTCTTTTGTTTGTCGTTTTTCTTTTTCCAATATTTCTTTGGTAATTTAATCTTCGAAACAACTAAGAAATGGTCTGTATCAGCTTCAGCTCCTCTAAATACTCTTGTACCTTGGAAGTATGTCCTTATTTTTCTGTTTGCAATAATGTAATCAATTATTGATCTTCTTCCTCGTTCAGACCAAGTAAATTTATGAATATTTTTGTGTGGATAGAAAGTATTGGTAATTCTTAGATCGTTGAAGGTGCAAAATTCTATCAGTTTTTGGCCTTTATCATTTTTTGTGTCTTCTCCATGTGATCCTATAACGTCCGTTATTGTTGAGTTCCCCACTCTTGCATTTAAGTCACCTAGAATTATCATGTAGTCATTTTTCCCCGTTTTATCTATGTTATCTTGTAGTTCTTTATAGAGAGAAAACAAACCTTAATTAAAATTAAGTTTCGTCATCCCTGATACCGTTTTCAAATCCATCCAACATTACACGTGAACCATGCGAGTATACTACAGTATAACTTGAAATGGATGGCGTTTCTGGGACACGGTGTATATTATTTGGTTTACTCGTTATGTATAAAAATCCTAGCAATATACGAGTAATATAAAATTTTCGGCCGTACTATCACGTCTTCCGATCATTTTATATTATCAAATTCTTCCTATTTTATTTATTGAAAATCGATATTTTCAAGAAAATAAATGTTTTTAGCTTCTCCGATGCGTAACTTTTCATTTCTAACATTGTCACATGTTTTCATGTCACTATTGTACAAAATAGAGTATCTCACGAATGAATGGCAACTTCTCTAACACATGCGTTCCGCGGGATTGCATTAGCAATGATTTGCAGGCGCGGAAGAGCAGGCCGGATGGCTAATGTTCTCAATTACAGCACCAAATCCCACACACGAGACCAAGCAGTGACATTACACTCGAGCCTAACGCAAAGTTTTCGCTTCACAACTGCCGACAGTGCTAATTTAGTTGCGTAATTAGGATTAGTTCGGGGTAAAGTCTATTTGAAGTCAATAATTTTATCCTTTTAAGTGCTGGTCCCATTTATATAGCCACTCCGTTTCCAACCGTAATGTTTATTAAAAGCATTCGTTCACCAGCAATGTCTCACGATTGAAGATTTAACTGTCGCGGAGACTTAAAGTTCATGTAGTCCAACGGCTACTTTCTCATTGGGACATTTGGCATATAATTTTATTCGTTGAAACGTGATCAATTGCAGTATTTTCCGGATATTTTATGTAGAACTTGGCTAATTTCGTGACATGGCTAATTTCGTGATATTAAGTTTTTAATTTATCACGAAATTATACCAGCGAAAAATGTAGCTTTGACGGTATAGTATAAATGGAATAAGATGTACTGTAATATAGATTTTGTTCACTGCGCTCTTGCAGTGACGTGAGCGAATTTTTTTTTAAATTACTTAAAGAGTTGTGAGATTTATAGCTTTGAATTTGTGAGGGTATACACCATGCGATTTCCTTTCGTAAATACTGACATTGTATAATTCTTGGTGAAAAATATGTCTATCAATGCATTGATTATGTAACAGAGCCTTATCTTGTGAGGTTATTTTCTTAGCGTTTTTCTCATTCCACGACGCCATTTTTGCCTTTAAATTTGTTATATGCTCTAACAACATTATTTAGTGGAAGAAATATCAAATACATTAAACGTAAAATATTTGTGTGTGTATTCATAGCGTCTGTGATATATTGTATATGTCGAGAATGTTGAAGATGGTAGATAATCAAATGTGGAAAGAAATTCAATATAAATGATATGAAAGAGACGATTGATTGTGTCTTAAACAAATGAAAACGACCCTCGTCTTTTTTTTTTTTGGCAAGTTCGACAAGAACCAGAAGGAACTAAAGCAGCAGTCAATGAGAATGACATTTTCAGCCTCTCAAGTGAGTTAAAAGAAGTAGACAGTGAAACAGCAACATCTTCGGGAGCCAAATAAAGAAGATCTGTGCTAAAAAAAGCCTAATGATAAGCATAATAATTTGTGCCGATCTTGCTCAGGAAATGTCGAGGACGCAAAGCATGGTGAAAGATGCTTCAGCTGAGATCAGTGGTTTCATGAAATATGTTAACCCTTTCAAAATACCGAAAGAACTTTAATTGTTTGGGTTGTAGGTATGAACCTGACTGAAGAATTTAAAATTTGAGTGAATATGCCTAAATATTTTGAATGTAAGGACTATCATGAAAATACCCTTGTATTGACACGAAATTATACCAACCATTCTAGAGTGCTATTTTTTTTTTTGTTTATTTGTATTGCTTGTTTGTAAATATTGTATGAATTTATTTGAGGTAAAAATGCTGACATGTAACTTTCTGAAATCTAAAAATGTACGTACATTAAAAACACTATTTTTTTTTTAATTTAAATCTTCCACCAAAACCTTAGTATCATGAAATTAGCCAAGTCTGCCCCTACATGTGATAGGAGTGATTATGAATAAGACAGAATCATAAAATAACATCAGGAGTAACCGCGAATCCCACATATAAATTTCGGCATTTTCTAAATTAATGCTTTCACAATCGGTTTCTTGCCTTTCGCGTCCCGCTTTGGGAACTTCTGGGCGAGTTTACTCGGCCTTCACTTGCTGAGTGTAAGCACTCTGGTTCCCTTGACTAGAGAGGTTAGCGACATATGCCTCTCGCCACTTTCTCCGCCGTGACAAACATCTTAGGTGACACTGCTCTGCTGTCAAACCGTGTTTCGGGTGATGCTTTGCGAAATCTCTCTCCTTGAATGGTATTTTTATCTAACGTCCATTCTCGGTTTTTCCCCTTAAAAATTATATAATATTCCTTCAATGGAACGGTGATAAGCGTAGTGAGACAAGTGGTCTCACGGTTTGGAGGTCACATAAATTCTTCCCACAGCCTCAAATTGCTTTGCAAGGACGTGCTCTCGCGTCTCTGTAATTGTTTTGCTTCATTTATCCTTATTCAATTTAAGATTAATTAATTGAGATACATTTCAAATCACAGGCTTTGTCCAACAGATAGGCCTATATCTGTAGAAAAGTTTTCTCTATCACGCATTCTTTGAAACGCCTGAAAAATTTCCTTCCTACTAAACTCAAACAAATTCTAGTACAGACTCTTGTAATGCCTCACTTTGACTATTGTGATGTTTTATATAGCGACCTAAGTGCTGAACTTTCTCAAAAACTTCAACGTGTACATAATGTCTGCGTCCGATTTATTTTCAATATCCGCCGACATGATCATATATCGGAATATTTTCTACGGCTCTCCTGGCTCCGCTTGCAAGATAGACGTTTAGTATATTCTCTTTGCCTGCTATATCGAATTATACATGATTCCACACCCAACTACCTTGCCTCTCGGTTTACTCTCCTAGCTTCACATCATAATCGAAATACACGTTCACAGCACAATCTGTTGCTATCAATACCACGTCATCAGACATCTCTATACTCAAGTTCTTTCTCAATAGCCATGGCCCGCTCATGGAATTCGCTGCCGCTGGAAATCAGGGGTAGTCTTAGTCCTCAGTTGTTTAAAATTAGGTTTTTTAGATATATTTTAAATGCAAAGAATTAGTTTTTTAGGTATAATTTTTATTTATTATTATTGTTATTGTTATTATTATTATTATTATTATTATTATTATTATTATTATTATTATTATTTTACACAGTCATTACTTTATTTTTCCATTAACACTTATATCTAGGTAATTGTCATTGTCTCAATGTAACACGTGCTTGCTGATCATACTAATTCTACTATTCCTTTAGTTGTGAGATTATATTCATATGTATTAATTCTTTTTTTTTTAAGTTAATACTGTATACTAGATGTATTTTCCTGTTTGTGATTATGTATTCAGTCCCTTTTTTATTATACATATATTTTTTTATTATTGTTATTTTAAAGTTAATACTGATTGTGTATATGTATTCAATCTCTCTTTTTTACTTAATGATGTTTATTATTATTTTTAAGTTAATATTTGTATAGCCTACCGGTATGTATTTTTTGTATGTGATTTGATCCTGGTTGAGTGGAAGAGAAGGCCTGATGGCCTTAACTGTGCCAGGGAAAATAAAAAACTATTATTACCATGAATTTATATTTAGAATCACCGTAACTTGAGCTCGGGTTCCAGGTGTGAATACTCGCCAATTATACGTAGACTACCTCTGGTTATTCTATTTAGTGATAAATTCACCACAGTCAGCAGTTGACCCTCAATCAGGAATTGTCTCTCTCATAGCTAATGCAATACAAATAACTTTGTAGTGGGAACTGAGACAGCTGTTAGACAATTTTCACTCGAGCCTTCTCAATAAGGGACAGGATTCTTTTAATGACTATTATACTTTTACTACGCCATATTACTTTTGAGCAATAAAACGGTACGAATGGACGTGTTTCAAATAATCATGGCTGTTTATCGCTATAATTTTATTACTTCCCTAGCATTTGTTTGTTTTTATCACTCCCCCGGCTTTTTCTTTGTTTGCCAACATTTCAAACTGCAAATACTTTACGGTACTATAAAACATGCTTTGTGATCGTCATTTTTACCGCATAGATAGTCAACTGAAAATGGCGGCTCTGTTCAAACGTTTTGGTGACGGTAACATTAGTGAAATAGAATTTTAGTAAGTCAATTAATGTTTTATTGTATTAGAGTACTTTATTTTTTCTAATCTTTATTTGGGCTACTTTCTTCTTACCGTGTAATAGTCAATTAAATCCCACTCGAGTTTTGATTTTCTCTAAATAAATCAAAACCTCTATTGAGATTACTGTTGATAAATCTACAATGTACAATTTTCTGCTTGTTTCGTTTTCAGAGGATGTCCTGATAAGAACTTTTCAATTAATTAAAAATTATTCATCTTCGAAAACGTTTTAGTCTTCTAACTTTACATCCATCATAACACCAAACACTAAGGTTGAAATAATCTCAATTGTTACTTCAACACAAGATTCCCTATCTTGCTTGATTTGTGTTATGTCTATATCCATCTTTACCTCATCTCCTTCCTTCTTTTGTTTCTCTTAACTTTTCTAATTTTAAGTTACAGCGCATCGCGCATTCTGGCTTCAAAGATCATTAAAAGTTTCTCTCGTCGTCATGCCTTGTTTCTTTTAGGTATAGCTACGTATTTTATTGTGCTTTTGGGAATTTCGTATCCCACATGCTGGAGCGATTTCTGTCTGCCGCTCAAAGCAATATAGTTCAGGAGATTCCTGTGTGGGCGTCTGAACCGTCAATGCCGCTTACCCATTCTTTTTACGAGAATTTCGAACCATTTACGAGATACACATTGTGTACGTATCTGGCCACGTGATGACTATGGCATTGAAAATGAGAAACAAATATCGAGTCCCGTGGTATGAAGATAAATTAATGAATCAGTGAAGGAGAACGGAAGAAGTAGGGTAAAGATTGGTATTACTGTGATACGAGTAATATTGTGATAGTTCTTTTTGAGAATTTATTACAATTTTACTGAGCGAGAGAAGGAACGGTTATGTGCAGCAATTTGTCCACGAACATCCCCTTAATACGTTGACATAAAAAATATATCTCCCTCTCGCTCAGTAAAATTGTAATAAATTCTAAAAAAAGAACTATCACAATATTATTCGTATCACAGTGTTACCAACCTTTACCCTATAAGCTAAAAGTATAAGAGTTCGCGTTTTTTCAAGGGCTCTTCGGACTCATCTTAACATTTATTTGAGCTCCTAGCCTAAATCCAACTTGGTCTGACTTCGTTTACACTGTCCATTTAATGGACTTAAAGGGGATACGGAATTGCCTATATTGATTGACTATAGAGTCCATGTACACGTAACTTGACTTCATGCTGAAATAGTTCCTTTTCTTTAATTTGTTTCCTTACTATAAAATAATTTTTTCCAACATTTGCATATTTTTTAAACCATTTTAGCAACGAGCATAGAATACATAGAGTAGACAAGAACAGCTTGGAGGTGAAGCCGCTCTTGTGGACAGTCACTATCATGATGCTACCAAAACATTGGTTCCCGCTTAGCACATGAACAGTTGATTGTGGTGTTGCATCGTTGTTTTAATTCATAAATGAACTAATTTCAAGATGCCTACATATGGAATTCCTATTATCATAAGATCTTCTATTTTTCAATGTTTTGGTAGCAACAAGATGGCGTCAGGTTCATCAAAGCGGCTTCACTCCGTCTAATGATATTAAGATGCTAGTGTCTACTCTGTGTATTCTGTGCTCGTTTATTTTCAGTACATTACTCACTGTAGCATCTCTAAAATTTAACAAATGTATAATAATAATAATAATAATAATTATTATTATTATTATTATTATTATTATTATTATTATTATTATTATTATTCACCTGGCATAATTAAGAACATTAAACCCAGACGTTTGAGATGGGCAGGGCATGTAGCACGTATGGGCGAATCCAGAAATGCATATAAAGTGTTAGTTGGGAGGCCGGAGGGAAAAAGACCTTTAGGGAGGCCGAGACGTAGATGGGAAGATAATATTAAAATGGATTTGAGGGAGGTGGGATATGATGATAGAGAATGGATTCATCTTGCTCAGGATAGGGACCAATGGCGAGCTTATGTGAGGGCGGCAATGAACCTCCGGGTTTCTTAAAAGCCAGTAAGTAAGTAATAATAATAATAATAATAATAATAATTTACTTCCTTTCGGTTATAAAGATGACGTATAAAATTAGTATCCGAAGGAGCAAAGCTGTGCTCGGCTGCAGTTCAATTATAATACTTATAAAATACAAATAAAATATCAAGACATATTATAGTGCATACAAAATTAATTAGAAACAATACAAGGATAACAATCAAGGTATAATATAGTCTAATACAATAATTATATAAAATACAATATAAAAGTAAAAATAGAATATAAAAATTCGCCGTCGTAGTTCAGTTGGTAGCGCACCTGCTCGCCGATCTGTCACGTGAGCCTAACTCCCTCCTGGGCCGACTACCTGGTTGGGCTCTCTTATTTTCCGGGAACTCAAGTATTTGATAATGAGCTAATATTTGGGTCCTCCCGTCTCCTGTATTGGTCTCCTAATCCTCCCGTATTTGTCTTTATCAATCATGATGGCCATTATTCTTAATGCAATCTAATAATAATAATAATAATAATAATAATAATAATAATAATAATAATACCCGCCATATATTTAGATGCAAACTGACATTAGTATCGATAGTTTAATGGGTAACAATCAATAGATTTCAGTTTCCAGTGAGTTCACCGCTTTGGAGTAACGGCAAAGGCTGGTTCACAATAAACCAGGAACGGAAACGACAACGAGAACGAGAACGAAAATAATGTTAAAATAAATGTATTTAACAATATTTCCGTTTTTATTCTCGTTGTCGTTTCCGTTCCCGGTTTATTGTGGACCAGCGGTTAGCATGTCTGACCTTGAAATGAAGGGGTCCGGATTCAAATTCTGGTTGAGACAGTTTCCAGGTATTGAGAGAAAATGCTATACAACTTTCGGCAATGGACCCTGTACTCATTTCGCTGGCATTATCACCATCATTTAATTCAGTCGCTAGATTATCATTGCAGTTGATAAAGCATCGTAAAATAACCAATTTAAAAAGTTCCGGTGATTCTGTAATTTTTTATGTTACTGTATGCACATATGATTGTACAGTACGATTATTTAGTCCTGAGAGTCGCCGGAGATATGCGCCTGGGTCAGGCGAGTCCATTTAGTTCCGCCAAGGGGTGTATGGGTTAGTTACTCGCCTACCTTCCAAGACATCGGATATCATACGTCCGGTAGAGCGGTATGTTTCCAGTACAATTAAGCTGTACTGCATTCCTTTACCGACCGCTCGCCCTTATTTCTACTCCGGAGCTCTCCCCACTACTCCTGTTACTTCCCCTCTTTCGCGTCGCAGAGCTGTCAGGACTAAATAATCTATCTGTACATAAAGAGGTTTTTTTTTTTTCAATTTACATAGTAGGGTAAAAGATTAAATGCTCTCCAGAATATTGTTGACAAATATAAAAAGAGAGAAACATTGTTTTTTAAAATATTACTGTACTCAATATTGTGACCTAAGTTATATTTGTATTATAATTAAATTAATAATTTTATATTAAAAATGTAAACCATTCCATTAATGAATTCAGGCTTCACAGCACATAAAATTGCACCAAAGTCTGTTATGGCCATATTTTCCGTATTTTTATCGTCAGAAGTTGGGCATCCTAGTTACTTTACAGTGACCGCACATCACAAGAGTCTCATTACGAATCTACGAAGACAAAAATGCAAATATTAAACTAAGTTAAGGCTTTTAAGCGTTATGGACTTGGTACAGTAGCACTACTTTTCAAATTTGTAAGTATAATTTTTTCGAGTTCATAAGAATGACATTTACTGCTTACTTCCGTTGTTTCACGAACCCTTGGGTGAGAGAAGAGCGTGTGGGACTCTGACATTTACTGATCTATATTTTCTTTAAAAAGAATGCACAGCTTTTACCTCTCAAAGCTTCCACTACCCTATTAAGCAATTTCCGTTGTACCCCCAGACATTTGTCATCGTCACGCCCCTCCCACCCCCGACACGGTTTACCTCACACGCTGAGGTCTTCACGTGTTTCCTCCCCATAGATTGAGAGCGAGAGCGATGTATATGCGCGCAATGCAAGAGTGGGGTATGTCTCTTTTACCATAGTAAAAGGAACGATCTAACAAGGACCTGTCACATATTGATCTTCCCTGTAATTGCAACGTATACTTGGCACCTTCGCTGCGGAGGTAGGTTTCCGAGGTAAGCCCAGGAGTCTGAGTTCTATTTCCTGCAGGGAGGGGAGAAGTATGTCCAATGTTAATCAATTTTATCTAGTGTTTATCGTATTATTATTATTATTATTATTACTACTACTACTACTACTACTACTACTACTACTACTACTACTACTACTACTACTACCACCACCTTTACTTTTGAACTTCGCTCTAGAATATGCCATTAGAAATGTTCAGGATAACACAGAGGGTTTGAAATTGAATGGGTTACATCAGCTTCATGTCTATGCGGATGATGTCAATATGTGAGGAGAAAATCCACAAACGATTAGGGAAAACGCGGAAATTCTAGTTGAACCAAGTAAAGCGATAGGGTTGGAAGTAAATCCCAAAAAGACTAAGTATATGATTATGTCTCGTGACCAGAATATTGTACGAAATGGAACTATAAAAATTGGAGATTTATCCTTCGAAGAGGTGGAAAAATTCAAATATCTTGGAGCAACAGTAACAAATATAAATGCCACTCGGGAGGAAATTAAACACAGAATAAATATGGGAAATGCGTGTTATTATTCGGTTGAGAAGCTTTTGTCATCTTGTCTTCTGTCAAAAAATCTTAAAGTTAGAATTTATAAAACAGTTATATTACCGGTTGTTCTGTATGGTTGTTAAACTTGCACTCTCACTTTGAGAGAGGAACAGAGATTAAGGGTGTTTGAGAATAAGGTTCTTAGGAAAATATTTGGGACTAAGAGGGATGAAGTTACAGGAGAATGGAGAAAGTTACACAACACAGAGCTGCACGCATTGTATACTTCACCTGACATAATTAGGAACATAAAATCCGGACGTTTGAGATGGGCAGGGCATGTAACACGTATGGGCGATTCCAGAAATGCATATAGAGTGTTAGTTGGGAGGCCTGAGGTAAAAAGACCTTTGGGGAGGCCGAGACGTAGATGGGAAGATAATATTAAAATGGATTTGAGGGAGGTGGGATATGATGGTAGAGACTGGATTAATCTTGCTCAGGATAGGGACCAATGGCGGGCTTATGTGAGGGCGGCAATGAACCTCCGGGTTCCATAAAAGTCAGTAAGTAAGTATTATTATTACTACTACTACTACTACTACTACTACTACTACTACTACTACTACTACTACTACTACTACTACTACTACTACTACTACTACTACTACTACTACTACTATAACAATAGAGTTTTGATTATCCAAACTAGAGTGGACCTGAAAGGGGTCGGGTAAGGGAAAACGTTGGGTAATGCATGTGATAAGCGCCATTTATTGTAGGGACATAATTGGTATGATTGTGATTGATATGATAATTGGTATGATTGTAATTAATGTCAAGAGTTACATTGTTAACATTGTAAGTCTAAAATGTATTCCATCCTCATAATTCGTGCAGACCTGACCGATAATTACTAATTGAGATATGTATGTACTGGGATTAATGACTAAGGACTTATCTTTCAAAGTCCAGAATCAGGTCATTGCACTGGTTATAGCTTGGGGACGCCAAGCCGAGTAGAGGCGATCACGCGGACTTCAAAGGTCACCGTAGCGTCACTATGGGCAGGCTATAAAAAGGCGCAGTGATCATTGGATTTAAACATTCACTTAACTAGTATTAGGACAGTAGCTATACAGTAAGCAGAAGCGCGGAGGAGGACGACGAGTGGCCCACGTAGCTACAATTCATCATCATCATCATCCTCATCCTCATTTCATCACTTGTACTATGCCCTGTATTTCAAGATTGATTAATAAACATAAGCATTGGCAGCCCTTGGTTGTTTAAAGGAGTTAGATATTGTACTAACCCACCTACAACGCACTCCAATAGAAGTTATTCCAACAAACTTCATCACATGCAGAATAACAAATAAATATAGGCCCTATAATAAAACAAGTACTCCGTACTATAATAAAATATTTTATGCTCGACCATGCCGAAATGTAGTAATTATACACCTGGTAGCAGTTCTTTAATGCATGTCATTAAAGTACACCTATTCATTAAAGTTCAGGTTTTCGATTATTCTCGGATATGCAATCGAAAGACAACGAGGGAAACACCACGGAGGCTGGAAATCCAATACTGTCGCAGAAGGTTATGTTCTGTTACTATAATAATTAGCGTTAATTGTAAATACAGTAATAATCAAATAAATTCAATTTGTCATCTCGTTTTTCAATTCTAAATAAATTTCCAGGTTATATCAAAATTAGTTCATGTTATTCTCTAGATTGTATCAAGGTTAATGACATTCTTGTTCCTCGGAAAAAATCAATACTTTCACGTCTGCGCACATCTCACAATTTACGAGCTATGCACAAGGTCACTTCCGTTCTCCAGTCAGATACGAATAAAATGAATACTTCTGAATAATTTCAAGTTAGAAATATGGTCGAGCATAAAAAGTCGTATGAAACTTGCCTATAATGGTAATTAAGACGTTCGTATGAAAATTATAAACAAACATACTCGCGTCTTAATTACTATCATTATAGGCTCGTTGCATAATGTACTATTACTTACTGAATAAAAGTAGAACAAAACGTTAATGAGCTATGAGAACACATTAGCCCACAGTCATTATAAACGTTTACAGTACAGTATGTAAGGAAAATATGTGTCATTTATGTTTGCTTGCCTGCTGCGATATGTACTAGGCCTACAAGCAGTGACGAATAACAAGGAATGTCGGATGACCGAAGGTCGGATAATCGAGACTCTACTGTATTATTATTATTATTATTATTATTATTATTATTATTATTATTATTATTATTATTATTATTATTATTATTATTATTATTATGGAAGAGTATAAAAATGGGGGCTGAATATAAATTATAAGAAAACCGAATATTTAACCTTGAAGATGGAAGATGAAAAGCTAGCGATTGAGAAAGAAGAAATTACAATGGGCAATAAATTTAAATATTTGGGGTCAATTTTAGAAGGTAATGGGAAGAATGTAGGTGAAGTTTAAAAAAGAATAAGTGAAGGGAGAAGTATAATTAGCATGTTGAACTCAGTTCTTTGGAGTAGGAACATTTTAAATAAAACAATAACCCTAATTTATAAGCTATTGGTACAAAGTGTTACGTTATACGCGACAGAATCTTTGACATCAGACAGAATACATGAAAACAAATTATGGGATACTGAAATGGACTTCTGGAGGAGAGCAGCAAGAAAATCAGGAAGGGAAAAAATTAGAAATAGGCCTAAAACAATCAGGGGAATTATGAAGGTACAAAAGAACGTTATTGAAGTAATTGAAAAAAGAACATTAAAATGGTTTGTACATGTGAAGAGAATGAAGAATGGAAGAATATTGAAGGTGACGCTGGAGTGGACTGCGGAGGGAAGGAGAAGAAGAGGAAAACCAAGAGAACAATGGATGAATGGCATCAGAAGGAGTTTGACTAGAAGAGATCTTACTGAAGAAGTTGCTGAGAATAGAATTTTTTTCTTTGGGTGAAGGATAACTAGCCTACTGTACTACAGAAAAATCATAATAAAAAGATTATTATTATTATTATTATTATTATTATTATTATTATTATTATTATTATTATTATTATTATTATTATTATTATTATTATTATTAGGCCTACAGTAGAGCATCGATTATCCGAAAGAATTGGGGACGGGCGGTGTTCGGATAACTGATTTTTCGGATAACCGATTATTTATGAAAACAAATTGTACCGGTGTCATAGGAGCAGTATGAAACAAAGAAACACTGATATTAAACATAAAACTGTACATACAGTATATACAGTATTTTGTATCACACGTCTTACAAATAACACAGAGAAATGACTAGCCTAGTTTGACAAGTTGAAAATGGTCATTAAAGTAACCTACAGTTTAGTAAAAGAAGTCTGTTTTTTTTCTTTCTTTATTTTTTTTTTATTTATTTATTTATTTATTTATTTATTTTTTTTTTTTTTTGCTTCAGAGCTGAGACTCGTTTTTTGCCGCTGAATCTCTCAAATAACGCTAGCAAAACTTCTACTTGGCGGGTTCGCAAATTTGAATTTTCCGACTGGAACACTTTCGGTCAACCGATGTTTCGGTTGATCGGTATTCGGATAATCGATGCTCTACTGTAAATGTTAAATATTATGTTTTATTTAACGACGCTCGCAACTGCAGAGGTTATATCAGCGTCGCCGGATGTGCCGGAATTTTGTCCCGCAGGAGTTCTTTTACATGCCAGTAAATCTACTGACATGAGTCTGTCGCATTTAAGCACACTTAAATGCCATCGACCTGACCCGGGATCGAACCCGCAACCTTGGGCATAGAAGGCCAGCGCTATACCAACTCGCCAACCAGATCGACGCTCTACTGTATTATTATTATTATTATTATTATTATTATTATTATTATTATTATTATTATTATTATTATTATTATTATTTGCGGGATGGATATTTGTTTCTTCTTTTTAACGCCGTGGTCCTGAATTATGCTGAGCTCTAAGTTTGCTTGAACTTTGTCCTGGGGTGAAAAGAAAAAAAGTGGAAGGAGTCAGTCATGCAACGACCTCAAAGAGTAGGATATTCACCTGAAGACGAAATTAAAGCAAATCTTCGAATTATTGATGATATTTTATATTTTTTACCAGCAATGGAAAAAGCCAAACTTCGCTTTTCCGAATAATCCATCGTTGCTTTCTCTCTCACTTGTGACAACCACAAATAATGGGACGTCTGAGTCATGGTGTGTAGTAATCGTGAAACAAAACATAAGACAAAGACAGTAGGCCTACTTTCACGTCTTATGAAAGAGATGTACAGATTTATCTCCACATTCCTGCCGAGAATCCAACACAATCCATCACGTGAGTCCCAAGGTGACATGCCAAGTTATTGATGTGTGTATCCCAGTTGATAGTTGTATAATTAGCGAGGAAGCTGAAACTACTAAAAATATGGATCTGAAAATAGATATACAGCTACCTTCACACCCAACAACAATTGCATTCTAAACAATGCTGCCAAAAGACAAAGTCAACGTCTTTCTATGCCTCTGAAGATATGAGATGTGATTTCGCCTCAGATAACAGTTTAGCTACTACTCACATGAGCACAAGACTCGGACTCGAATCCCGGTAGGCCAGAGTAGAATTTATGGTGGACAAAAACTGTGCTTGATAAGATTTCGCGCGGCACTCCCGTTTCCATTATCGACATTCCACTATTGCTTCATTTATCGTTATCTAGTGTTGATAATTTGTTTCAAAATTCCATCATTTTGTAGAATTGTAAGTAATTTTTGATAATTTGTTTCGGAATTCCATCATTATATAGAATTGTAAGTAATTTTTCTCTGTTAACTCTAACATATGCCTTAATGTAATCTATAATTGCAATATGTGTGTCCATGTTAAATTCTCTCTGTTTTTCGATTAGAATTTTAAGAGTGAAGAGTCTATTAGTACATGCTCTACCCTTCCGAAAACCAATCTGTTCTTCTCATATAATTTATTTTTAACTTACTTACTTACAAATGGCTTTTAAGGAACCCGCAGGTTCATGGTTCATTGCCGCCCTCACATAAGCCCGCCATCGGTCCCTATCATGTGCAAGATTAATCCAGTCTCTATCATCATATCTCACCTCCCTCAAATCCATTTTAATATTATCCTCCCATCTACGTCTCGGCCGCCCCAAAAGTCTTTCTCCCTCCGGTCTCCCAACGAACACTCTATATGCATTTCTGGGTTCGCCCATACGTGCTATATGCCCTGCCCATCTCAAATGTCTGGATTTAATGTTCCTAATTATGTCAGGTGAAGAATGCAATGCGTGCAGTTCTACGTCATGTAACTTTCTCCATTCTCCTGTAACTTCATCCCTCTTAGCCCCAAATATTTTCCTAAGAACCTTATTCTCAAACACCCTTAATCTGTTCCTCTTTCAAAGTGAGAGTCCAAGTTTCACAACCATAAAGAACAATAATAACTGTTTTATAAATTCAAACTTTCAGATTTTTTGACAGCAGACTAGATGACAAAAGCTTCTCAACCGAATAATAACAGGCATTTTCCATATTTATTCTCCGTTTAATTTCCTCCCGAATGCCATTTATATTTGTTACTGGTGCTCCAAGATATTTGAATATTTCCACCTCTTCAAAGGATTTTATTTTAACACATTAGGAACTATTTTATATCCAGAGTTCTAATAATATTGATGATGATGATGATGATGATGATGATGATGATGATACCGCGGGGTTTTTCTTAGAATTTTGAGTTCATTTCTCCATTCTTCAAACAAGATGCCCGTGAAATGTGATGGTTGACTTTTATCCCTGTGAGCTTTGCCAGAGATAAGGAAGACTGACATTTCGTGTGACTTAAAGGTTGCGAAATGTTAAATCTCTGGAAGGAGTGCTCTGAGGCATGGGAACTGATTCACGACCCACGTTTTTACCCTGCTCTTCTGTCCTCACAGCTCACGTGTGGTGGCTGCTGCATGTCGGGGTGGCCCACCGAGTGTGAACCTAGAGGGTGGAATTTCTTTCTGGTGCCAAGCAGTCTGTCACAGGGAACATCAGATCTTTAGAGCAAGAGTGGTTCATGTCAGAAAGAGGGCTGTAACGTCTTATCATGCAATCTTTTAATCAACGGATAATTCTCCGACAATCTCGATAAAAAATGTATGATGATATGGATTCTCTGTTGATTTTATGAAAATTAAATCTAAAAAAAGAAACAGAAGAAATCAACACAGATGTTACTCTATGTTAATAATGAAATATGGTAAAAGTACAGATACCTCTTGCAAAGTACTTGAAGCCTAGTGAGTAGAAAGAGAGAGACTTCAAGCTTTCGTAATCTTAACACTGTAGGATGGTGTATGCTTAAAAGGTGCTCTGATCATAATTTCGCAAATAAAAATATTTTGCTTTGTAGAAAATACCGGTACCTAAAGGAGCTAAAACTTATTTTCTAAATTATACAGCAGGATAGGTAAATTCTTGAATAATTTCAAGGGAAAAATTGTTCCGGGGCCGCGTATCGATCCCGGGACCTCTGGTTGAACGTACCAGCGCTCTTACCAACTGAGCTACCCGGGAACTTCAACCGACACCGTCTCAACTTCTCCTTTATATCCACACAACTCGCGTGGGCTGACAGGGAGCCTTACCTGAAAGACTAGATTTGCATAATATATACGTCATTGTGTACGTTAAGAGAAAACCACAATTTCAAGTCACGCAGAGTTTGTGTGGACTCGATGTGGGTCTCTGGCGTTTCGTCAGCCCACGCGAGTTGTGTGGATATAAAGGGAGAAGTTGAGACGGTGTCGGGTGGAGTTCCCGGGTAGCTCAGTTGGTAAGAGCGCTGGTACGTTCAACCAGAGGTCCCAGGATCGATACCCGGCCCTGGAACAATTTTTCCCTTGAAATTATTCAAATCTGCTTTATAGGGAACCTTACCTGAAAGACTAGATTCGCAGGTAAATTCTTTACCACATTCTGTACCACTGTATCGCATATGCGTCTCTGTAGTGCTTAAACAAGTTTCTTCGCCATTGAACGTACTTTTCCACAGAATAGGCCATTACGGTATTCAAAAAGTGTTTAATTAAATTTACAATTCCAATATAAATTTGATAAATTAAAAATATAAGAACATAATATAACTAAAAAATTCTCCATTCTTTATAACTTCGAAAATCTTAATGTAGAAATGCTCATTTCTATCTCATGAACTAATAAGATGTCCTCGATTCAATATTTTTTTGTGAACTCTTAACTTGGTTATTTAACGACACTGTATCAACTACGAGATTATTTAGCGTCGATGGAATTGGTGATAGCGAGATTATATTTGGCGAGATGAGGCCGAGGATTCGCCATAGATTACCTGACATTTGCCTTATGGTTGGGGAAAACCTTGGAAAAAATCCAACCAGTAATCAGCACAAGCGGGAATCGAACCCGCTCCTTAACGCAACTCCGGATCGGCAGGCAAGCGCCTTAGCCGACAGAGCTACGCTGGTGGATGTGAACTCTTAAGGGGGAATGAAATTGAAGAGTGTGGTTCCAGAACTCGCTCAGTTCATTTGGCCATTTTTATGATTTATACATATACAGGGTGATTCAGGACCTCTGCAAAAAAAATTATGGGGATCGATAGATCTCGCAATGAGGATCATTTTTCGTAAAACAATCCATGTTCTTCGATGCATCGTTTATGAGCTAAGCGACATCGAAACAAAGACAGGTTTTTAGTGACATTAACAATTATGAAACGAATTATTTTTCAACTGTTTGCTGACAAGTTACATGTGTTCAAAATGTCTACCCCGAACCTGATTACATTCATTATACCGACGCAGCAGTGGTTATCGGCCTGTGTCGAATTTTATCGCATAGTCGGTTTCTCTCTGGTGTCAGTGCACCACATGTCCCAAAAGAAAAAAAAATGTTAAGGACGTGAAGTCGGGTGATCACGCTGGCCAAGGAGCAGATCCGGCTCTCCTTATCCATTGCTCCTCGTAGATGTTGTTCAGATGTGCTCGTACAACCAGGTTGAAGTGCGTTGGGACGTTATATTGAATCACATGTCTCCTCAAATCGTGAAGGGTACATATTCCATGAGCAGCGGAAGCGTGTTCTGAAGAGCGCTCCGTTCAAACGGGGCAGCAAAATGACAGGACATTTGTAACCTGTCCATAAGGATACTTGAAGAAATTAATTAATAATTAACTGTAAATGCCACCAAAACCTGTCTTTTTTTCGATGTCGTGTAGCTTCTACACCGAGGCATTAGAGAACATGGGTTGTTTAAAAATGATTCTCATTGCGAGATTTATCGATCTCCAGAGTTTGTTGCAGAAGTCCTAAATCACTCTGTATATGAATTTTTCAGATCTTTATCATTACATTTTATGCTTCTTTTCTTCCAAAACAACGCCAATCTTTGTATAAAGGTTTTCGTTATTGTGCATGTCATTTGAAAATTCACACAGTCCGTAGATCGGTGGATAAAAAAAAACTAGCCCACTTCTTTCATAAAGATGGACTGAACGTTTTTTGGGATCATATTCTTCAATTGGAGTTTGGGTGAAAATTTTGATTTGCTTTTTATCTTTCCAATTAGGTCTATTATTTGGTTTTTCCCTCTTTAAAATGGTATAGGCTTATTACATGTGATACTACTAAAATTATATGCATTTTGATTCTTCAATTTTCAGAAACGAGATATAAAAATTTTAATTTTAAAACTCATTGAAAAAAAAATACAATTTTGGGCGGAAAATTGTGATTTCCCCCCACCCCAATTGATTCTTTAATGATTATACTCAAATTATATCCATGCCAGTTTTGCGTTTTTCTTAGGCGTGTGTGTTGTCTATGTATCCATACACGCACCTTATTTTAATGCTCATTCTCTGTGAGTTTAGTTTTTACACACAATCTAGAAAGCTGAAATTTTCAGGAATTATTTATTTTTATATTTTAAATGTACTGAAACAATGTTTTTGAAAGTTGTTAGGCCTAAGTTTTGGAGATGCTACAGGCGTCAATATACTGAAAATCGTCGAAAAAAATATACAAATACGGAAAAGGTATTTCTCAATAAGGAAATAAATTTAAAAAATTACTGTTTCAGCATAAATTAAATTATGTGTACATGAGTTGTAAAAATTGAACTATCTAGCTTTAACAGTTTTCGATAAAAGACACAATTTAACATTGTCAAGATGAACAATTTTGTATCTCCTTACTTCATTGTGTTTTTTGGATCGTCCAAAATCCATTTATACCACGGAACAATTTTCATTATTTCTTACTGTTTATTGACATTCATCTGACATGGCCGCGTGAATCCCTCTCTTTTACCAGACTTCCTTTCCCCAATTAATTCTGTTTGATTTAAAATTTATGGTTTAATCCCTTCGAACCCATTTTTGTATCGTATTTCCTCAAAATAGATATAGAAATTGGGGAATTCGTTTTATATTTGTCATGGGACCCCTGTAATTGATATCTGTGATCATATAAAGTTCACAGTGCTTTGTACAATCGGTGTTTCATACGGGACCCGGTCTCTTGTGGCCTATTTGGCACGCCGCCACTCGCTATAAAGTATGGTAATGTATTCAAATTAACAAGATTGAAACACTACATAGTGTGCATTTCGCTGGCGCGTTCGATACAAGGAATTAACTGAAACTAAGAACCTTATTGCATATTCCCGCATAAGGCATACGATTTAAATGCAGAGGTTTAATTGCCTGACACCAAATGAAACAATCATGCTTACAGATTTACACAAACGCTGTGAAAATGAACGTTCAAATTATACTGTTCTGTTGAAATCAGAAAGGATTGCTAGGAAAGAAAGAGGCATTTATCACATGGTATTTGGACAAATCATTCTTTATGGGTTATATAGCCAAGGGCTTCATGTGAAGAGAGGGATGGCAAAAATATTTTGGGGCAGGGAACCGATGAAAATCGGAATATTAAACAAATGTAAATGTGTTATATTTTATGAAACTGCAAAAAAAAGTTCAAACTACTATGCATCGCTTTTGAAAAGTGGAAAATGCAAGTTTTTTTGAGATGGAAAAACACATGATAGTCCCTTGCAGTTGTTTTACCATTCATTTATAATTTTTATACGTTTCTGTCACCGGTGCTGATAGCAACGGGAAACTATTGCCAAGCATCATCTTTCCAAAACATTCATTCGGTATCCTACGACGAACTTTCTGGAAACAAACCGTAGGAATCTGATATAGTTGTCGCCGATACACCAGTTATCAGTTATGGTACAATGAGGTGAAATAATTTCTGTGCAGGAATTGTCTTTGATATTAATATAAATTATATTCAGAAAGAGATTAACTTTAGAATATAGAGCGTGGAATAATTCCAGACATATGTTTAATATAAATATGACTATCATGTCCTTACCATGTATATAGGCTATATAAACAGGTATACAATGTTTAAACATCTTCCTGTGTCCGAAGCTATGTCACTTCAATTTTCCTTCTCTATTTATCTCTGTTTTCCCATTCTCCTTTTTCCATGTGGTGTTCGGCCGACCTTTTTTCTTTCTTACAGGTGGAATCCAGTCTTCCTAGGTAATTTTTGTTCTGGCATTCTTCTAATGCAGTGGTTCCCAAACTTCTTGAAGGTGCGACCCAGTTTTGGGTGAGTCATTTATTTGCGACCCCCCCCTCATTATCATACCAGTAATTAACCCTATTCGAAACATACAAATGCCTGATTTTATTCAAAACTAGTAGATACCACCAAACTTCTAATGTGTCAATACCTTCAAGACGAGAAATTGAAATATGCAAACCTATTTTTCAATTCCTTTTGGCTTTTTAGACTGGCCTTCCTTTCTGATAGGCTATATTTTTTCAAACTCTTAGAGAACTTGAAGTAGTAGTTTGCGAGGCCAAGATGTTAACGCAACAGTCACAGATAAAATCGACGGATTTATAAGGAAACTTGATTTCTGGTAGACATTACTGGACAAAAAGAAAATGTATTCATTCCAGTACAAAGAACTCAAGGAAAATTTGGCTACGTATCATATGACACTACAAAAGTCTTAGTTTGTTTTTGTGGACATATAATTGACTTTGCACAATTTTAAAGAACACCTTTCTGAATATCTTCCTGAAGAAACTCAAAACAATAATGACAGTGACAGATAGATACTGAATCCGTTTCTAACAGTTGCATTCAACCGGGTGAATTAAAAAAAATAAGGAAAAGACTTATTGAAATATGTGCTTACTGATGGAAGATTAAAAGTATAATTTTTTCACAGAGCGTAGATTAGTTTCAGGTCAGAAGATTGTAAGAATACCTCGAGCTTGCAAAAGAAACTCTTATAGTTTTAATAGCATTTGCAAACTCGTATTAATACAAAATAAGTGTCCATCTATGATTTCCATAAAAACAAAAGCGAGAAATTTTCTTGAAATTGGAAATGATATAATTGTGTGCATATTGAATACGGAGCCAAGATTTGAGAAGCTATTTTCTCAAAAGCAAACACATTTATAGTATTAATTGAGCCGTTCAGAGCAGAAGTGGTGTAAGTCAAAATTGGGTAATGAGGTTTAAAGTAAAAATTCTGTAAAATATGGCGGAAAGTAGTAATTAATATGTCCTCCTTGCTATCCACTGACTACTAATAGATTAAATAAATTTAATATTAATTGCTATTTCGCGCTGAATTTTACAGAATGTTTATTGTAACCCTCATTATCCATTTTTGACTTGCACCACTTTTGCTCTGAACAGCTCAATTATTTTTTTTACTTTAGCTATAATTACTGAAACATTAATTTTTATTTTTATGTTCAATTTTGTTTCTGTTTCTGAATATAACATAAATGTGTTAATAAAGCAGCTCTTTACGGTACCTCCCAGGTGGTCGCGACCCACACTTTGGGAATCACTTTTTTAATGTGACCATACCATCCTAGTTGTCTATACTTAACAAAATCTAATATAGAACTTTTAAACTTCATTTCTTGCCTGATTACATTATTTCTAATTTTTCCAGTTTGGAATGCCTAGCTAATCTTAAATAATCCATTTCTGTTGATATAAATTTTAACTGATTATTTTGATTCATTCTCCAGGATTCAGCTCTGTATGTTATAGTAGCCTACTTCGGACTATTGATTTATAAATCTTTACTTTTGTGTCTTTTGTTATGTTTATTCAACAGTACTTCATTTAATATTGCTATCGTTGATCTTACTTTTATTATTCTGTAATTGATATCGTTTTCTTGTAGACTGTTTTTATTAATTTTTACATCCAAATAAGTATATCAGTACAACTTTTAATAGAACTCTTTCTGTTTTCTAAAATCAAATCTCTTGTTTCATCTCCACAAATCATAATATGTTTTCTCTGAATTTCCTGACCATTTATTTACTGAAAAATCGAAGACTTTTCCATTTAAAATAGTTAGCCTTAATTTTCTTACTATTTAAAAATTGTAACTAGAGCATCGTTAGATAAATATGTAAAAGGTCTGATTTCAAATTGCTACGAGACCAACAGGAACCCTTATGACAAAAGACTGTATTGCAGCATGTTCATCATCATCTGTGGCTAATTATATTTTCCTCTAGACCCAAGGGTTTCGGATTCAAACCCGGCTGATGTCGATGTATTTTTCAGAATATAAAACTCCGGATCGCAAATCCTCCGGGAGATACTTCAAGCCGTGTGACTAGTATCGGAGTTTTCGGGCACCTTAAAGGCCTCCAAGCCTAAATTAGAGCCTCTGGACGAAATTCTCTTCTCTCTTGCGTTCTAGTAATACCTTAATTGCCCACTAGATGGCTTTGAGGCGATAAGCTTACCACTTGTCCCTCTTTCTCCTGTCTGTAATTAAGTGCAACTAAATCCCTTGTAGGTATTGAAAACTCCACTAGGGGGTAGCTTTGTTCTGACTTCGGAACTATGGGTTAAATTAATAAACCTCTTTTGATTCTGTACATATTACTAAATGATATGTCAAGCACATATTAATGGTTTTGGCGTATCTTTAGTCGAGAAACTAGAGCGTCACGCTCGAATTTCAGCGAAACAAGTAATCTTCTAGTGAACAAACACGGAGTTGGTGCAGACGACGGGCTTTCTTTCACTTTTTCCACAAATCGTAATCATTCTTATGACCGATATAGAAAGCAATGGGAAACTACAGCATTTTATTATTTTCTCATACACAGTACCTATTCGATAAAACAGTAGCTACCATATTTTAACTTTTACTTAATTTATTAGTTTAAATGTGAAATGGCATTTGTTAACAAACTTAGTTATGCCTGCCTTGTAAAAATATTATTTCCCATCACCTGTGGGCTATTGATAGGTGAGACCTGGCCTGTATAAACAAAAATACTTGTTTCACATCCTAAAAATCCGGACGCATATCAAACACAAATAAATAATTAAATTAACAAAAACAAACAATTTTTTAATATATCAACAAAACAAGGCCTGTGGTGGGGACTAGTATCTCGTCCACAAACCACCTGCGTCAACAACTGCCTTCATTCTGCGCGGCATGGAGTCCACAAGATTATAGAACAGGTCTAAATTCTTGGCCATCTCCTCCCACGCATCTAGAACTCTGTTCCACAATTCCTCAGGTGTCCGAACGGGTGGTTGTTCTGCCCAATTAGAGCGTAGGATCCTTTTGACTGCAGCCCACAAATTTTGAATCGGATTCATATCTGGTGAATTTGGAGGCCAGTCGACTGGGTCGACATCACGCCTCCTCGTAAACCATCTTTGAATCTGGTTGGCGGTGTGTATCGGATGATTATCCTGCTGGATATCGTTTTCGGGAGGAAGGGATCATTACATTTGCTAAAATGTGTTCGTAGACTTCTGCCGTAAACCGCCCGTGGATGCGTTCCAGAAGTCCTGCCCCATCGTATGACATCCACCCCCAACACGCGACCCTCACGCAACTCGACTTTTTAATGACATTTCTCCAATCGAAGTCCTGTCGGAGAGTAGCATACGCAGAATAACCTATGCGAACCAGGGCAATGAGTTATTGTTTCTGTGCCATCTTTAAGCGTAATGACGATACAGAACGTTGTATTAACAAATAGCAGTATTGCTTGAAAGAGAAAGGGAGATTTATTATTTATTAGAGTTTGGGCATATTCTAAGAGATATCACCACATAATTATAGCTTTGCGAGACACATATGATGGCAAATTTGTAATTAAAAAAAAGGAGATTGGGGAAGATTATAACCTGGAGTTATGACTATCAACTTGTTCAATAGACCAATGCCGGAACGACTTATGCTACCGTGACTGTTAATATCAGTTCGGCAAAATATGTGGTTTTCCTCTTCATATTCGCACCGATTGATTTTGTATTTATCAATTTTATTATTATTTCATTCTTCAAGGGCCCTGATTTATCTAGAATCAACCCGCCATTGGATTTTATTACATATTTTAGACTCTTAAACAAAATACAGCAAATTTAAATGGTTCAATTATGTGTTACCTAGTGAACTACGGCTTTGACGAGACAAGCATGCGCAATGTTATGTCTCTGGAACTTAGAAATTGTCGGCCGACCCATTCTTTTTGCCGCTAAGTGTACGTTACGGCCTAAATTGAATTGTAAATTGGTACATAAAAGTAGAGTGACACAATAATAACATAATGTGACACAATAATAACATAATTTCATAAATGTTTTTGTTGACAATATCTGGAGGAAATAGAAACCAATCAACTGTTTTTTTCGCGAGAACGACAAACATTCCATAGAACAAGTAGCTGTAGAAATCTATACTACTATAGATGGCGCTGAAAACTGAGTGTTACAATATTGCAAAATGAGGTGATAAAATTGGTTTACAGGAACTTCAGTAAGATTAACAGTACTAACAACAGGAAAAGTGTGTTGTAGTATGCAGATAATCATCGACTGACTTCTTATTTGAGAAAAATAGGCACTTTTATTTAATCCCTATATTAAAGTTAATTCTGAATAAATTTTATAACCGTATTATAAAGTACTCCATCCTTGCCCTCATAAATGTGCTTTGAAATAAAAATACTAGGATTCCACGAGGGCTGTGAATAAAGGCGGACATGATTTAGTAGAAGTGTTGGCAGCGAGAAGGTCGGCTGTTGATATTTGAAGAAAAAACCAACTGAATTATTGAGGGAGTACACGACTGGGGATCTCATCAGCACCCGCGCAAAAACAAAAGAACGTCTCCAACAATCAGCCGCTCAAAGCTGAAACAACAAGAGGCTGTGGAAAAAATGCAATTTAGACTTGATGAGATGTCTCCTTGTTCGATCCCTGGCGGACGGCCTTCCAAAAGCTATAATTAGCCTGAAAGGATCAAGATCCCATGAAGCTACTGTAAGCAAAGCAACAATATCTAGGAGAGCCCGGTAGAGTGAGTAATATTTTACATTCATATATATATATATATATATATATATATATATATATATATATAGCCTATTGATAAGATTAAAAAACTGAAGCTTCGTGGAATACTTGGACAACGGCGTGTAAATAATAATAATAATAATAATAATAATAATAATAATAATAATAATAATAATAATAATAAACATAAACATCACGGCTTAGGTCTTAAGGCCTGTTCCGTCTCCATTTATGTAATTTAAGAATATTGATAAAATTTAAAGTTGATCATTCCATCTCTTTTCTGGGTCGACCTATGTCGCTTTCTACCTCTTCGTTTATACTGATATATTATTTGCAGGATACGATTTTGATCCATACTGAGAATATGGTCATGCCACCTATTTATACAGGGTGTTTCGGGCTGGTGTTACAAACTTTCAAGGATGATGGGGAAGGGACCATGTATCAATTTGAGATAAGGAACTCTGGTCCGGAAATGACTGAGTCGAAAGTTATAAGCAAAAATAGTTGTGTGCAAATGGAATTGTAATTTGGCACCACGTGCCCTAACAGTCGTGGAAAGATGGTATGGGCCGGATGTCTCCTACGTGGGTATTTGACCCGATACAATCTGTGAGCTTGTCTACTGTTTCCATTGGCTCATCCGTATACGAAAATCAGGTCCGCATATTCCTCTCTCGTGAACTCCTCCATTTCACTATGACTGATCGACTGGACACTGCAACTTGTACACATATACTGCTGTCTACAGACGTGCATATCAGGACCGACCATGTCCGTTACACGTTACGCTATCTTCATTGCTTTAGTGTAGTTTCCTGTCCCCACCCCTCAGACAGCGCACTGAATGGAATACTGTAAGTAAACAACGTAAACAACGTCAAATGAATACAGTATGTGTAAGATGTACAGATAAATACACATAAATAAGGTGTACAGAGGAATAAAATTATTTAATTTCCACACAACTATTTTTGCTTATAACGTTCGACTCAGTCATTTCCGAACCAGGGTTTCTTATCTCAAATTGAAACATGTGCCCTTCCCATCATCCCTGAAAGTTTGTAACACTAGCCCGGAAACACCCTGTATAAGGCCTATTCATGTATTAGTGTTGTTATACGTACAGTCTTTTACTGCTGTCTATCACCTGATATCTTTTTCTGCCTCGACCTTTTCTCCCATTCACCATTCCTTCCAGTGCATCCTTCATTAGGCTGTTTCTTCTCAAGCAGTGACCCAGCCCTTTTCCTCTTTCTGATCAGTTTCAGCATCATTCTTTCTTCATCCGCTCTTTCCAACAAAGCTTCGTTTCTTACTCTGTCTGTCCATGTCACATGCTCCACTCTTCCCCATATCCACATTTAAAGAATTTCATTAACAGCACAAATAAATTTCATTTCAGCTGTCATAATTATGTCTTATTCGTATACCTTCAAAATTTTATTAACAGCACAAATAAATTTTATTTGAGCTGCCGTAATTATACCATCACCATTTTCAATGCCCTTGACTAGGAGTTCACAATATCATAAGCGCAATATAAACTTTACATACGTAATTTAAATTAAAAGTATAATTCAATGTCTTTCTGTAAGTTATTTATTTATGATTTTATCTGTTTTTTTGGATACAAATAGTGACTTTTTTTTCCACGGGTTTCAATGAATTTAAAAAATTCAATTTATTTTCATATGAATTCGTTTTAATACACCGTCGTTGATTTTACGAAATCTTCTATGTGACATTATAGAACATAATTTTTCAGGAGGAAGAAGGTAAATAAATATTAATAGGCCTACACTGATCCTCGATGATATATATATATTCGCCAACTTCCTCGTGAAAAAATTATGCTCTGTAGAATCAGCGACTATAAAGAAGAAGTAGTTCATAAACTCTTTCAATATAAACAGATAGGACTATTATTAATTTATATTTAAATTTATATTTAATTAACATGACTAATGAGTTGCACTCGCACAATTTCACTAATTAGTTTTAATGGTTTTTAGCGTTACGTTTCAAGAAATTATTTTATTTATTACAGTAAAGAACAGCTGGCTAAAGCAAGGAGATGCACTGTTACCTCTACTTTTTAACTTCGCTCTGGAATATGCCATTAGGAAAGTTCAGGATAACAGACAGGGTTTGGAATTGAACGGGTTACATCAGCTTCTTGTGTATGCGGATGACGTGAATATGTTAGGAGAAAATCCACAAACGAGTAGGGAAAACACGGAAATTTTACTTGAAGCAAGTAAAGCGATAGGTTTGGAAGTAAATCCTGAAAAGACAAAGTATATGATTATGTCTCGTGACCAGAATATTGTACGAAATGGAAATATAAAAGTTGGAGATTTATCCTTCGAAGAGGTGGAAAAATTAATATATCTTGGAGCAACAGTAACAAATATAAATAACACTGGGAGAAAATTAAACGCAGAATAAATATGAGAAATGCCTGTTATTATTCGGTTGACAAGCTTCTGTCATCTAGTCTGCTGTCAAAGAATCTGAAAGTTATAATTCATAAAACAGTTGTATTACCGGTTGTTCTGTATGGTTGCGAAACTTGAACTCTCACTTTGAGAGCGGAACAGAGATTAAGGGTATTTGAGAACAAGGTTCTTAGAAAAATATTTGGTCCTAAGAGGGATGAAGTTACAGGAGAATGGAGAAAGTTACACAACACAGAACTGCACACATCGTATTCTTCACCTGACATAATTAGGAACATTAAATCCAGACGTTTGAGATGGGCAGGGCATGTACCACGTATGGGCGAATCCAGAAATGCATATAGAGTGTTAGTTGGGAGACCGGAGGGAAGAAGACCTTTGGGGAGGCCGAGACGTAGATGGGAGGATAACATTAAAACGGATTTGAAAGAGATGGGATATGATGATAGAGAGTGGATTAATCTAGCACAGGATAGGGACCGATGGCGGGCTTATGTGAGGGCGGCAATGAACCTGCAGGTTTCTTAAAAGTCATTTGTAAGTAAGTAAGGAACAGCTATTTTGTAACTAGTAACTTATTCCAATATGTTTTCTTACCATTTCCGATGCGTTTATTTCTAACTTACGGGTGAAGAAGTTAAACTTTGTGCCTTCCTTAACATGTAGGCCTACTTTTTAAGTATCTTAACTGGGACGTTCGGAAAGGTACTACTCTAAAACCATTTATTCTTGTGAACGAGAGCCATTAGCAGTAATGCCAGGAGAGGTGGGAGCCGAATCAGAGGTCAGGAAACCTACACGAGGCGTCGCAAGACATCCTCAAGTTTTGCCATATCTCTTTGCTACTAGCTGCTCTTTTTTCTGGTCACTCTTCTCTATTTTCTTGTTGTAGAAGTGACCCCGCAGTCTTCTGCTAAGTATCAGTATTCACGTCTCGGTACGAAAAATGTTTCGGAAGCCCACGTTTATATTCCTCCAGCATCTCACCAGCTTCTCCCCCCTCCACTCTCGGTCGCACTTCACTAAAAGCTTCACTACCCTTCCTGACGCTAGTAGACGTCGTGCCGATCGGAAAGTGCTTTGCACTATAAAAATCTACAACGTAATTGAGTGTAGGTTACTACGTAACGAGGTCGTTTCAGAGTCCCGTCCTTATAGAGACTGTTCTCGTGCAGCCACTTAACTTTTATTTAAAAATCAACCCAGACTTTTATTCGGAAGTTGGTTCCTGAAACTTCATTTCTTGAAATAATTTCGCGAAAAACAATATTACATAATAATAAGTAGGGCTAGGATTCTTAGGGAAATAAATATTTTATTTGCACTGTAATGGTAATTCGTAACTGAGATTTGCAAGGTTACTTGAGCATATATTTTTAATTTGAATTAACATAAAAACATATTTTGAAATGCTTTATATAAATACATATTTTAAAATGTTCACATAAAACATAAAAAAATCAAGTTTTAATTAAATAATTCTTGACGATAGCCCCATTCCAGATCAAGGGAGTCTGTACTTCTATATCTTACAATGTCAAATTTCTCAATTTTGGGTGCATTTTTCTCAGAAGTTACAAAAGATACAAATGTAGAAAAAATATGGTATATGTAATATCATTGTGTATACAACCGGCTAAATGAATTTAAACTCTTAAATTTTTTATAATACTTGTAAATTCGAATTTATGTAAAATAAGTTTCTAATCTACGATTGCCATCAAAACAAAAGCGAGAAATTTTCTTGAAAATTGAATATTATATTAGTATGTATGATCGGAATATGGAGTTAAGATCTGAGAAACTACTTTCTCAAAAACAGGCACACTTATCAACAGCAATCTGACTAGAGATTGTGATTTATCTAGAGAAAATCAAAACTCGAGTGGGATTTAATATTATATATATATATATATATATATATATATATATATATTATTTTACAAGATTTACAAAGATTTTATTGCAAGCAAAAATTAAATACAACAACAAATATTTTACAGTATTATTGTAATACTCGTATATGAACATTCTTCAAAATTCGAAATTGATTACCAATCTCATAGTAAAGTAGCCTACAATTTAATGGACTATTACACGATTAGGAGAAAGTATGTAACGATTAGAAGAAATAAAGTACTCTAATATAATAAAATATTAATTGACTTATTAAAATTCTATTTCACTAAAGTTAGCTTCACCAAAACGTTTGAATGGAGCCGCCATTGACTATTTATACGGTAAACAAATGACGATCACAAAGCATGTTTTATAGTACTGCAAAGAATTTTCAGTTAGAAATGTTGGCAAACAAAGAAACAAATGCTAGGGAAGTGATAAAAACAAACAAGTGCTAGGAAAGTGATACAATTGTAGCGATAAATAGCCATGATTGGTTGAAACACGTCCTTTCTTACCGTTTTATTGGTCGAAAGTAGTTTGACGTAGTAAAAGTTTAGACCTAATAGTCACATTAATAATCTTTTACTTTATAACTAGGCCTACTGAAACTTTCGTTATTTTTGTATTGAACGTTGTTTATCTATATATTTAGGCCTATAAATACAACAAAGATGTAAGTTAATAAGGAGATTTTTTATTTATTTTGTCAATCATATCGGACCCCCTCAATTCTTTACACGACTCTCCAGGGGGTCGCACTCTACGTACACTTTGGGAACCTCTGGTTTACAGCGATGTGTTGCAGAATTTAAGGATATTTTTTAGTTCAGATGGACGCGTCCTGCAGAGTCAGCCATGTGGGAAAACAGTAAGGGCGGAACAGCAATCTCCTCTATACTTGTTTTTTTTTTTTTAAAGATGGGACATGACAGGAGCGTTGCGATCGGAAAAACAATTGAATGTCATATAGCGTGGTAGGCCTGTTGCTATGGTAACAACGGTTGAGTTGCCAAACTTACCGTTCTCACATGGCAAGTGCTTAATAGCTCTCTTGGTGACATTTATTGTGCACACAATGTCAGCATTGGTACGTTTCGTCTTTGATTCTCTGTCGATTTTTGTATTGTTTTCTTACCTTCGCGTCAATTGTCAATGAATGTTTTAACGTCAGCCATCTTAACGTCAATTGCTAGCTTCCATCAGCTGGCAGCGTGGTAGTCCATATTGGCAACATATCATTGTAGTTCCAAGCTCGGCCGCTTAACTGTCATGTCCCATCTTTCAAAAAAACAAGTATAAGAGTGACGCGTCGCAACTGTAGGTCTTTTCGCTGCCGTAGCATTGCTCGGTGCACGTTGAGAGACGATCTACAAAGTGCCGAATGGTGGTGATGAGTAGACATCGGATTTTTAGGCACTAAAAATTGTAGTTTTAGGCGCCTAAAATAAGCTCAAAATTTGTAAAATTAGGCTCTATTTTAATGAAAATAGGCATTTTAGGCACATCAAGGTATCATACTTATTTCTTTCACTGAAATTTTTAGTTATACACTAAAATACGCACAAAAAAGTAGTATGTTTAAACATTAAAAAAGAATACTATATTATATTTATAAACAGAGCTGCACAAATTTAATATATTGAAACTAATGAAATAATGATTATTGATATCAAGATTACTCATTTTAAGTTATTGAAATTCAGTTCCATACTCAGACTTTATTATAATTATCTGCACAGTACACCACCAGAATTTTTTCTAAATTCTCCACAGTTAACCTTTGCCTTTTGTCACTGAGAATCATTTTGAAAGCAGAAAAACTTCTTTCAACCGAAACTGATGTGAGAGGCGCAAATTTTAAATTAGGTACAATAGAAACATCAATACTTACTGGAACATTTACACTTTCCCCCGATATCACTCTTGATACTTTTTCCAACAATGAAAATCCTACATTCTTATTTAATACGTTGTCCCACTTCTTTTTAACTTTTTTCCCAGTTTCGGCCAAAGCAGAATGTATGTTCACTTGAGCTTCCTTTGCTATTGCTATTTGGCTACAAAGAGATTGTTTTTCACGTTCTAATTGTTCAATTCTTGCAGGTATGAAAGAAAAGTTTGATGTTATGTAGGCAATATCGTTTTTCACTCGTGAGTCATTCAGACAATCTTTCACCGCTTTCACACACGCTGCACTATCAGTTTCAGGTAATTTATCAATAACTGTGACCACTTCTTTAAAATACTTAGAATAATACACCACTGACTGAATCCAGGTTCCCCATCGTGTAACAACCGGCTGAGGTGGGAGTGGGATATCTGGAAAGTTCTCTCTGAATATTGAAATCCTGGATGGGGCTTTACAAAAACATTTTTTTTTGTTAGAAATAAACGAATTGACAAGAGGAAATTCATTCCGGATTGTTTCAGAAACCCTGTGAAGGCCATGTGCTAGACAGGTTACATGCGTGAGGTTAGAATAAAATGTTTTAAGAAGTGGAGCTGCAGCAACCATGTATGAGGCAGCATCAGTACAAAACAACAGAACTTTAGAATCGTCTATATTACCTGAGTATAAAGACTGTAGGCCTTTATTTACAAAATAAGCAATGGCTTGGCTATTCACTTTCGAAAGTTCCTTAACACATACGAGGTGTGGAATCGAAGGTCCATCAGGACTAAGTTTTCCTACTACCATATTTGCTATATACCTATTCATAGGATCTGAGGTTTCATCCACAGAGACCCATATGTAAGAATCACCTATATCCTCCCGAATGGAAGCTAAAGTTTCATTGTATATTCTGTCTAAGTAATTTTTTCTTAGGGTCGACTCAGATGGGATATTTTGTTTGCAGTGTTTTTGTAAAAACTGTCTTAAAACCGGATTTTCATTTGCATTCCAGGGAATGTTAGCAGCAACAAACGCTCTGGTTAAATCAGCATAGAAATTGCTGCTGAGATTGGATGAAGTAGGCTGTGTTAGTAAAGTTTGTTGCAGTTGATTTTTCTGCTGAGCTTTAGCCTTATGAGCCGCTCCTTGCACATGCTGCTTTAGGTGGCACTTATTTTCTTGCGAAATCTAAAAATGTAAAGTAAACTGAATTAAAATAAAATCCTAATTGTTGTATTGCCGTATTTCTATCACAAAGTTAGTGGGTTCGAACAATCAAAATTTTAATGACCTGCAAATACTTTAATTATCGGAATTTAAAAGGTTAAAGTGTAGTGGTCTCAAAAAGAATTATACCTCAGGATAGCTCAGTCAATGTATAAATATTATAGGCCTACTCATTAAAATTAATAGAATTTATATATTTCAACTATTGTTACATACCTGTTTGCTACAAATCTTGCAGAATATTATTTTTCCATCATAAATGAATTCTCAATATTCTGTTAGTCATTGCCGGATCAATGTAGATTTTGCACTTATATTTTTCGGTATTATCGCGTTAAACTTCACAGGAAAACGTCCTACCGCTCAAAACTTCTCAACACAAATAAGGTGAGGGAAAGAGCAACTGTTAACGAGCATTCAAATGAACCGTTGTTATTGAGATTCAATTGGACAAAAATACAAAGTTCCACTTATTGTTGCATTTCCTGGTAGTGTTAACACTAGGAGGGCCATTCTTTTAAATATTTTGTAACGGTTTACCCTACTAATTCGCAGTTTTACGACTTTTCATAAATATTTCAAAAACACTTTTTCTCCAAAAATTGTGATTTTATGACACTCTGAAGGGCAGTACAGCTAATCGGGTTCAGACCGAAAACAGTCATTTTTATAGTATAGTATATCTCTGAATCGGTAGCAGCACATGTTGTGATTGTTGCCTGCTTCAAAACTAAGGTTGGTTCTTTGTCGGCATTTATGCCTCCAAACATGTTAAATTCGGTGAAATCTATTGCGAGTGTCGTGGGATTCAAAACATTTTGTTTCCTTTATCAATGGTTTCATGGCCGGTGTGAAGCAAACTTTCCACTTTTTAAATGCCTTAAATTTCGCAGTGAATGCATGTATAAATTATAAAAAGTAAGAGTAAAATGCGAAACTTTACAGTGAGTTAGGCATTTTTAGGCGAATATTAACAAATTAGGCTCTAATAACCGTTTTAGGGCATTTTAGGGCACTATAAAACTCTTTGAATACCTTTCAATTTCCATGAAACACAAATATTAATAATTATTTTTACTTTTCTCCTAAAGAAACAAAATAGGCATTTGCCCTAGAATCCGATGTCTGGTGATGAGTAATGGTGAAATGCCTGTAGGAAACGGGAGTATCCCGCGGAAACCTACCGCCAAGCATCATTCTTGTTCACCACAAATTCTACTTGGATTCACCTGGATTCGAAAAATAAAAGCATTGTTAACTTGGTTATATAGACACAGGATAAGCGCAAGAAAGACATACGCCAGATAATCTCCACCGCTCTTCTTTAAAGTCGAAATCAGGTCAGCTAAATTTGTAGCCGATAATGCAACCTCTGCGAATGACATAGCAATGTAAACCTTAACTAATTTATTATTGTAGCTTCAGTTACTCTCTTTAAAGGAGATTTCTTTCAAAGAAAATTAACATTTTAACAACGCTGTATCTATCTACCAGTTGGAGTCCATCACTTCAGAGAACGCTTCCATAAATCAATCTCACGGAATACACAGTACCCACATGCGTACTATGTTAGTAATGCTTTCCGAAACCGCAAAACTCATGCATGAATAACTCGTGAGCAGCGTTGCAGCCGACAGTTGGTTTGACTTGTGGAAGTGCTTCTACAATAACATTAATAGTGAGTAGGCCTACATACAGAAACGAATAAAAATTGCACTCCACAAATATCGGTTTTTTGTTTATTTACAGATTGAATTTGATACGTGGTCAGCTCGCCCTGCCTGTTGTGTCTGCTTTCTCTCAGTTGTATTTGAACACTGCCTCGTGTCAGACTGTAAGCTCTTCTAAATAGGCGCCGAGAAGAGTTCGAATTTTTCTAAAACAGGGTGCTTACTAAAACCTCCACATATTATGTTGATCTATAAGTTCGTAGCGTTTTTGTTTGCCATCACAACACTACGTTGCTAAGTGTTCAAGTATCGTTCGTCATTTGTTACTTGGAGTGTAAATACGCCTTGAATTTTGCACGTTTGTGCTATTTCGATTACTTTTGGGTAAAAGGCACTGCCTGCTGGATCACATCCTATGGATGTTTACACCAGCGAATAGGGATTATAAAGAATGGACACTTCGCGTCGGTACCGCGTCGGTACCTTTGATGTAGCCGGACTGATTTCGATGACCTTCAAGCCAGCTAGAGCGTCAGATTCTTCTTTCTCCCTAGAGTTGGCGCTTACATCACACCAGCTAGCGGAAATATAACACATATAATTAATACATCTAGGCACATTATGTACTCAAATGAAATAAATTAGATCCATAAAATAATAAATCCATCATCAACTGTAATGTCTAGACTCTAGAGTTCCTTTATAATGAGAGTTGAGACGTTGACCCCAACAACAATTAAAATATGTAATGATTTGATAGCACTGAAAATGGAAAACAAAACTCTTATGAGAAATAAAACCATATACCTATATTATATTATATACAAATATTAAACCAATTTGATACATGATTTTATAATGTATTATATTATTTTATAATATAATTTATAATATCTGAAATATAAAAAATTATTACAACTAGTTCGTCACTGAGAAATAAGTAAAAGCTGTTAACTTGAATTTATTTGAAGCAAAGCGTTACTGAATTATGCAATAAGGTAGGCGATGATTGAATCCTGTGTCTCAACTCTATTCTCAATTCTTATCTTAGTCTATGCTCGATTACACTAACCTCTAGCGCTTGAGAGTAGAACTAAACGCTGGCGCACAGAGAAACAAAACACAGGAAAATTCGCTCAGTGTCCATTCTTTATAATCCTTATTCGCTGTTTATACTGCCTGGTCAATTAGCGCTTATGTGCGAGTAATTAAAAAAATTATTTTTCCGCTAGGTGGCTGGTAGTGCCCACCGCTAATAACAATATCATTATATGCAAAGTACCCTACAATAACTATTGTTGCAATATCCTTAAGTACCAGAAGAGATAAGGGCTTAGGGAAACGATGTCCGGATCCTTCCACAGTGCTTAATACGAGTATGTAATAATTTTAATACTGAATTTAAAACTTTTTTTTTTCTAAGCGATACTAAATCCAAACACAAGTTCTATAGGCCTAATGATTTTGTATCACATAAGTACAATTATACAAGTATGCTTGCTTTAGCTGTTTACTAAAATTATTATTAAAATAAATTAACGTAATTAAAAATAATGTCTGAAACTGATATAAAAAATTTAAACAAGTTTAAACATATTTATGCTTCCTGTAACCGAGCTAAGAGGTTACTGGAAATCACGGTTCGAATTAACGACAATATGGTGGTAACTTCCTGCTTGTAAATAAACTGTTTCTTCAAATTCATGGAAATGTTATGCGGACACTAGACCTTCTGTTTTATTAAGTTCAGCATTGTCAGAAAGTAACTTCATCATAATATAAAAACGCTGATTCGAAGTGTTATAAATTATGCGCTCATTAAAAAAATCCCCCACCATCGAAAACAAATGCTGAGTAAAATACTGTAGATAATTTACCCTATACTTTTGCAAATATTAATTATAATTCAATGTGTGTTACAAGATATTGTATTCTGATTCTTTGCACTTCTTGTTGCTGTAATACCATGGATAACACATACGTTACACTTAAAATGACAAGAAATTACCTTAATTAAGATCTTAATTAAGATCTTTTAATAGGAAAAACTTACACCATTGTAAATATATTATAATTAATATTGTTATGTTTAGGAAACCAAGTTTTATATTATATCCTACAAAAAATCTTGTTTAGAAAACAACATTAAAAAAATGTTATGTTTTATTTAACGACGCTCGCAACTGCAGAGGTTATATCAGCGTCGCCGGATGTGCCGGAATTTTGTCCCGCAGGAGTTCTTTTACATGCCAGTAAATCTACTCGCTATACCAACTTGTCAACCAGGTCGACACAACATTAAATGAAACGTATTTTAACTCGAGTATTTCTTACTTCCAATATACGTATTTTAAAGAAAAAATCATATAATTAATAAACGATCATTTACATACACAGTAATTACTTCTAAGATTTCAAATTAGAAATTATAATATATTAACTCTGCACACTTAACAACCAACCAATGGCAGTTACTTGCTGCGCTCTAGTGTCGAAACTGGACAACATTGCTCCACGCGAGACTCAATGCTAAGAAAGAGGAATGAGCAGGCAGTTACATAGCCATAAGATGCGATCCAGCAGGCAGTGGTAAAAGGATATAAGCAGAGCCATCTGCAGTTACAAGACGAGCGTGCGTACGTTTGGAAATGCTGAGCGGAGGCTAGGTCGGAGGCAAGATACAACACGAGGTTTGACATTAATAGGGCTATGGTTTCTTTGTCACGCGTACATTTTCGACACTAACTTATATAAAATAAGTGGATATGATCAAGATTCAGAGTATAGATGTACGTAATTTATTACGGAATCTGAAATGGTATTTTGAGTTCCAGAATACCGCTTAAGTACTTGCATACAAAGACTGTGCCACTGAAAATAACTTAAAAAATTAAAAGCATACTTGTTTTTTATTGATGGTACAAGGGTAAATAAATAAATATATAAAGAAATGTTACTTCTACCAAAAATAAAAAATTAAATAATGCAATAACTACGTACTTTCGCAATATTCTATTCCAATCAATTAGTAAACGTAGCTAGTAAACTGACAATGATTTGCCGCTTTATGGTGTTTCAATTCTGACTAGAAAGCTCTAGGACATAGATGTCCAATTGTAACTCGTACGAGGTAACCTCTGGCGTAAGCAACCCGCAGCGCATATTCTTTAAGGTCTTTTTCCTATTTTATTGGAAAGTTATTGACCTTAGCAGAGCATGCTTGACTTTCAATTTCTCCTGGTTCTATAGGCGTCAGGACACCCATGATCTAGAATATCACATTTTAATCTCATGCGGTTATCTGTCGTGCTTTTCTATAAATATTGCAGATAACTAGGAAGCTAGTTTTGGTTTGAACCTGGCCAGTCATCATAACAATACTGTTATCCTTAATTATTATTTGTTATAAACTTTTAAAAATATAATTTTAAATAAATATAACTACAGAAAACAAGTTAAAAGTGTTAACTACGCAAAAAATATATAAATATAAGCAAATGAAACTACTGATATGTAATAATGAAGTATGAGGATGTAAATACAGTTAGACAAAGTATAGAGATCTATGAAAAAGTGCAAAAATACATCTTTAACATAATCTATTATCTATTAGGTAAGTATGTACCAATTAGCGTAAACTCAGTGGACTTTAAATCCTGTAAATTCGAAGTGAAAAGAAGCATGTTTATAACTAATTACAGAAAAATAATAATAATAAACAAACCTTGAAAACCAACAGAGTGAGTGCGTGCATCTACAATTTATAGATGGTTCTAATATATAGCAGGCATTCCGAATCTTCAACAAAACTGCAACATTTATGGGATCACAAAATAGCTCTTGTGGATATAAGAGAAGAATGAAACGTGTGAAGTGGACAGACAGAATGAGAAATGAAGCTGTGTTGAGTGGGTGTAGCTTCAGGAGGAAGAAGCTAGTTATTTGTCAAAAATTTGCAGAAATGTATATTTGGTAGTTAGAAAAAATTATTTCAGAGCTAATCCATTAGTTACCCCAGTCCATATTCAACCTGAATGATATTTCCTACAGAGTGGGTGAAGAAAGAATGATGCCGAAACTGATCAGAAAGAGGAAAGGGAATTTGTTGGGTCACTGGCTGAGAAGAAACTGCCTACTGAAGGATGCACTGGAAGGAAAGGTGAACGGGAGGAGAGTTCGAGGTAGAAGAAGATATCAGACCATAGGCAACATTAAGATATATGGATCATATAGGGAATCGAAAAGAAAGGCAGAAATAGGAAAGATTGGAGAAAGCTGGGTTTACAGTGAAAGAACTGCCCTTGGGCAGAACACTAAATGAAAATGAAAATGAAAAATAGCTCTTTACAATAAACTTGAAAATCAACGGAGTAACTTTGTTGATATATCTCTGGCGAGACCCGACAATTTGGCTGGAACAATTCTGCTACACCACAAACCAAAAGTAACACTATAAAAATGTAGTTTATAAAATATTTAATGTCTAGAAGAATTACCAATCACTTTTTCATCATTAACCATAAAAATTTCCAAAGACTGCAGCCATTTTATTTTCATTTATTGTCTTACTTTTATCGCCAATACGCACTTAGTTTATAATACATGAGCAATGAACGTTTGGTAGAAAATCGACATTAATATAAACACGTGTTTCTTATAGTAGATCTCCGCTTGACAGTTATTTACAGTATTGCCGATCTCAGGCACCGGCTTTCTATATAGATGGCTCTGATAAAAGTCTTAAAAATGAGTTCTGAGGTAAATGAAAATTAAACTTCGTACCCTTATTGTAAATAATTTTCTACACAAATAAAACACATCAAATGCTATTATTATTTTGTTTTATGCACACCTACTTGTGGAATTTAACTTGTGTATCCAGCTGGGGAAAGAAACTCCATTTGCACAAAAAAATGACTTAACACCCTTTACTCGAACACCATCGATTTGTGGACTAAAGAAGATGAAGTATCAAGTGGAAAGAAACGAATACTTCCGACATAATCTTCTATTTAAGTTTAATAGAGGAGGAAAGACAGCGAAGGCGGCTTAAAACATTTGTATCGTGTACGGGGAGAATGCCATCGGAGAAAGCAGTGCAAGAAAACGGTTCTGTCGTTTCAATACACAACACCCCGTACAAATGTTAGTGTCCATTCACAGAAGATGATGTTATGCGTCTGGTACGCTAAAGAAGGCATCGTATACTATGAATTGCTTTCCAGGTAATCATAACTGCTAATATTTTTTGCCAACAACTCAGAAGCTTTGCGGCCGCAATTGAAGAAAATCGATCGGGAAGACTGCATAAAGTGATGCTGCAACATATCATCGTTTTTATGAAACTTCCTATGTGATAGTACAGAAAATAATTTTTCAAGAGGAAGAAAAAATTAATTATAAATCAATAGGCCTACACTGATCTCGATGATGTCATTTATGTTTAATATATTCACCAAAGTTTCCCACCGAATTATTTCAGATTCTTATGTACGACCATAGATTTTTAATTAATGCACGCCCCCACTCCGCTAATATGAATAAAGCAGCTACCTAGGAGCTTAGTTGGCAGGTTATTCCACGTCCCCCATGTACTCCCGATTCTATGCCCTCAGATTTCAACCTTTTCCATTCTCTATCCAACAATCTTCAAGGAAACTTCTTTGATAACGGAGATAACAAACTTAGTTTTACGACTTCTTTAAATCCAAACCAGTAGATTTCTTTACACGTGGAATCAAAAACCTGCCCCAGCATTGGTAGAGTCATGTAGATAATGTAGGAGAATATTCATTCATTAATTAATTCATTCAGTGTTCTGCCGAAGGACAGGTCTTTCACTGCAAAGCCAGCTTCCTCCAATCCTTCCTATTTTCTGCGTTCCTTTTTGTCTCCTCATATGACCCATATATCTTAATGTCGTCTATCATTTGATGATATCTTCTTCTGTTCCGAACTCTTCTCCTGTTCACCATTCCTTCCAGTGCATCCTTCAGTAGGCAGTTTCTTCTCAGCCATAGGAGAATATATTTACTGATTAATTTCTGTCTTTTATTCATCTCAAATAAAAAGTTTTGTCATAGCGAAAAAAAAAGTTACGAACTTTCGCATGAACCGAATATAATCGGCAAGATGTTCCTTGTCTGGCGGTGTGAAAATTAAGTTACTAAGTGGATAATAGGCAGCTATAAGGACGAAACGATTACCTTTGATTAAGGTAACCAGTGGAGTTGAATCTTAATGTGAGTGAGAAATGACCAGCAATAGCTGTACATTTTACAAGAGAGAGCTACCGGCTTAATTTATAACCACCAACTCTCTCAACCATATTTGAAACCACTAACCAACTTTGAATATAATCGTTAATCAAACGAAGCAGACTTTTTCTAAACATAACAGCATCAAGTATAAAATCCGAAATAAAAGAGCATACCAGAATAAAATTAAAGCTACTTACCATTGTTGTTTACATACTTCGTTGCTATACCAACAAAGAAATCATAGTGCTGTTATACGAGTGTGAGTGCTGCAAGTAGAAAGAAATGGAAATATCTTGGATTTTTTAGGGTGTCCAACATTTTTCTTATTCAAGAAACTAACTAATTCATCAAATTGCTCATTATCGATGTTATTATTCAACCTTATAATAGTTTTGAGCATAGAGAACTCTGCCACAAGCTACCTGGAGAATTCAGTACATTACTCCTTAATATGAAATATGTCAATATTTTTTTCTCATTTATCTTCACATGTTAAACCATTTAACAAAGTAATGTCTCATACACATTTTCATATCTTCTTTTAAACTTTTCCGCTATTAACTTAGCACAACCGATCCTCTATATTGCTTCAGTCTCATCCACTAAAACCTCAACTAATTTTTCCGCCATTTAAATGATTACAAAACTTCTAATTAAATTCGCATATTGATCAGATTAATACAAATTTCTTCCAACTAATTTTCTAACTTCCAAGTTAGAAATACTGGTTGCCATGCAAACGAAGGAAACAAAATGAAATTAATTTAATAGTCCATTTATTTTTTTCTGACTTAGGAAGTCAAAAGGAGAATAGCAATGGCAAAGGAAGCTTTTAATAAAAGAGGAGAATTTTCTGCCCACCTCTGAAAAAAGAACTAAAGAAGAGGCCAGTGGAGTGCTTTGTGTGGAGTGTGGCAGTGTATGGGGAAGAAACATGGACTTACGATGAAGTGAAGATAAACTACTATAAGCACTTGAAATGTGGATATGGAGAAGAATAGAACGTGTGCAGAATAAGAAACGAAGCTGTGTTGGAAAGAATGGGTGAAGAAAGAATAATGCTGAAACTGATCAGGAAGAGAAAAAGGAATTGGATCACTGGCTGAAAAGAAACTGCCTACCGAAGGACGCACTGGAAGGAATGGTGAACGGGAGAAGAATTCTGGGCAGATATCAGATGATAGTCAACATTAAGATATATGGATCATATGCGTAGACTAAGAAAAAGGCAGAAAATAGGAACGATTGGGGAAAGCTGCGTTTTCAGTGAAAGACCTGCTCTTGGGCAGAACACTATGAATGAATGACTGAATGAATGGGGCATTCTTTGAAAGGAAAACTCTGCAGTGCGGGGACAGTGTATTAGTGGAAGACAGTCTGTAGAAACATCAAATTTTAAAAGAAGAGACGCATGTCAGAATCAGACGTGGCATAACCACGTGATCAAGAGATCATGACATGGGCAAAGAATGGCCTATGTTCTTTCCACCTAAGGCGCGAGGAGTTCGATTCGCTATCGTCCAGTAGCGAACTAGTGATACAGACTTCAACATTGCTATTCGTACTACATAATTCAGTTTGCTTAATTGAAGGAATTTTTAAATTAGCACTGATAGGCCTACCTTTAATTTAGCAGACTGAATTATATTGTACGAATAGCAATACACCCTCGCAGTAAACACGTCTTGAGGATTTAGCCTATATGTCAAGCTATTTAATTGTTTAGTTTCATGTTAGAAGCACTAATAAAATGAGGGCTTCGTGGGTGTAATAATTTTAATAAAAATAGGCCTACAGTGTTGTAACATAATAGACAATTAATAGGTATTAATATTGGTAAATAGGGTCCGCCGAGTTAGCTCTGTGGTAGCGTGTCTGCCTCCAGACTAGCCGGCTCGGGTTCGATTCCCGGCGGGGTCAGAAATTTTCTTGTAAAACTTCTACCTCGGGACTAGGAGAGATGGCGGTTTATAACTTCTAATCACTAAATTGGGCACCAAATATATCTCAAATCTCTCCGCAGTGCATATGAAGGGAAGGCATATGTCATTGTTGATAGTGATTCGGCCTGGCGGCCCCCTTGGTGCTATTCGACAGGAGTAGGCTACATTCCGGCACCGGGTTTCCCCTTCTCCCTTCCTCACCTTCATTATCATCCCCATTCATTCCCTACACTACATTTACACTAACACTTAACATACACTCACCCTAGTACACGAAATAATTCTTCACACAGATACACATCATGCACAACGTGGGCCGCCGAAGTGGTGTGCAATTTGAAAATGGGTCACAGTTCTGCCATCTATCCGCAGTATGCGGAACCCGAATCACTCAAGTGAAGTGAGTGGGCATTGGAAAGACACACACATATTGGTAAATAGTGTCATGAAACATTTCATCATCACGTGAATCATCAGGCTACTTTTTAGACTTACTATAATGTTATAATAACGAATATTTTAATGTAGGAGTCTAAGGGTGCTATTCATAGACATTTCGCTAGCCCCGCTACGAGCGTGCTAAACTAGCCCCGACTTTGCCAGAGGAGGGACGAATTATTCATATCGCTAACATTGGTTTATGAATATGAAAAACGTTAGTTTCGCTGATCATCCACCGGAAGCCCGCGCTAAAAATGTCTATGAATACGGGCCTAATAGTTTTGCAATATGTTAATAGCATGTTACTTATTTTTATTTTTTTCGTAAAAACTTATAAATTCCTAAATAGAAAACTTGAAATCCTGAAACAGGGGTTTGGAAAACTTTAATTTAATTCTTTTAAACCTAAAAATGTGGTACATGCTAATGATCATGAAACAAACACGATACAGTACGAAAACTCCGATTATGATAACTCATAGCAAGTATTCCAATAGCTCTGTGCTAGCGTGCTTGCTCGCAGGTTATAAAGTTAAGGTTTCGAATACTGTGGAGAAAAGAGTTTTTTAATGAATCATGCAGATGAATTTAGTTTGACATCATTCTATTTTACTGCACGATTTATAAATATTTATCTCCTATTAAGAATAGATCAATTTCCATAGCGTCTTTTCTAATGCCTTTCGGGTTACAACAATCCAAGTAAAATGAATTTGAATAACTGCCAAAGCGATCTGGTGTTTACCACCGCTTTGGAACATTGAGTATGCGCAATGTGTTGAATCTGTAATTCAGAAAATTCAGGTGAGCCATTTTTTTCTTTAAATATATTTTGTATGAGAAAGTATATTTTGTGGGTATATTTTCTGAATCCGTTGTCTCTGTGAAGTACGGAAAGTGAATCGTAGTTGAATTAACTTGCTTCTGAGAGTATGAGGGGTCTGTAAGGACTGCATGCGGGCATGTAGCAAGATCCCACCACCTTGCAATTCGGTTCTGTAATAGAGCGAAGCCAACTAATTTCCTTTAAAGACAAGACTGGAAAAGAAATAAGAAGAAGAATATCCTTAGCTTGGAAATCCTTCTGGTCCCTCCAGTTCATACTCCTGGATAAGACACACAGGAGACCGGCACACAGGCAGACCAAGGAAGAGGTGGGCAGACTTCTACACAACACAAGCAGGTCAGCAATGGTCCAGAATAGCAAGAAGCAGGGGAACATGGAGAACAATTGGAAGTCGACTAGAAATGAAGACAGTGCCAGCCACAAACAACATCCCAAGATGACTCAGTGATAGTGCATTCAATATAATCAAAGTGTTAGTGAAATCAAATTAACCAAAGTGACAGAGAAATCAATTCAAACCGGACAAAGAAACACTAGACACAACCTAACGCGAAGTAGCTCAGCGCGTTAGTGAAACAGAGCTACCCTCTAGCAGGAGGTCTTTGCCCTTCAAGGGACACATTAGCCTATTATTATTATTATTATTATTATTATTATTATTATTATTAATATTATTATTATTATTATTATTATTATTATTATTATTATTATTATTATTATTATTATTATTATTATTATAGAGCGAAAGAGTCCAAGGATGTAATAGCACTTTGTGCAGACAATCTCATTTAGTACGTTATGCAGTTATTTCTATCAGTTCCAAATAATGAATTTTATATAATATCTTGCATTTGTTCCAAAACATCCTATTTTTCCTGTTTTTTTTCCCCCTTGAACTTTGTTCCTTGAAAACGAAACACTTTCACTGATACTTGTTCTCACAAATGCAATAAAGTAGGAATATCTTAAACCTCCTGGCATTACTAACGGATAACTGGTTCTGTAGGTGATTTCGTAGTCAGTTACATCTCAAATAATTACAGTCTTATCAACCTCCCTCCAAATCAAATATTGTGAACAATTCAGGTGTATCGAAAATGGTGGACAAAACTTCAGGTATGGATTCCTCATAATGAATGTAGAGAAGAAAGTTATACCAAAATGGGGTGCCTGATACTGGGAAGCGAGAAGCCTCATGCCTCTGTTTAGTTCTTAGTTTTTAGTTCCTTAAGGATTTTGTTTAGTTCCTTCATTAGATTTAATTTAAATTGTATTAAGTTAATTTTTTAAATCTTGAGGTTGTGTTTAGGTAAAAGAAAAGTTATCTATGTACTGTACCTGTCATTCGAATAAATAAATAAATATCAAAACGGGTCCGGAAACGCTTGGTTGCCGCGTTATTAGCGGTGACAAAGAGGACTAATGTGCACTCCAGAACTTTTATTTGTTGGAATTAAATGTGTGACAAGTGTTGCATGTTTTTGTAATGTATAATACTGTGTATAGGGTGAATGATAGGTGTGATAATTTTAACACCCACAATGGATACCCTTTTTGTAGGTACTTAAGTTGGAGAGATTTCTTATACTATACATATTATGCAGAATATTCTGGTACGCTCTGGTTTCGTGAATGTACGTATTCTGTACAGTTTTGTTAAAATTTTGTAAAAGGTAGAAGTCTTTAGTGGAATGTAATAGTGATGGGTAGAGATGAGCTTAAACGATATTTTCAAGTATCTGTGACAACTGTGACTGTGACAATTAAATATCTGTGACTTTTATCTGTCATTTTGTCACACCGATATTTTATATCGATATTACTTATCGATATAAAATATAAACCATAAAATGAATTACAACGATAAAAACTAGCAGGAAATATTGAAGGAATGAAATGAGAATACGATTTCTCTATACGTGCCACACATCAGTGATTTATATGGGAAAATCCAACAAATAAATTATATACATGTACCATTAATAAATAAATAAATAAATGTCAAAAGTTAACCTCATGTACTAAGAGGTTATATTATAGATATTGAATCAATTGATCATTTTTAAATGTAGTTGGATATGGAGAAATTGAGGTTATGTGATTATCCTAATCGTTTTAAAAATTGATCCTTTTTATTGTATATTATATAATGGATAATTATTTTAAGTCGTTCATTAACATTATAATATTCAGTTATAGAATAAAAATTAACGAAACATAAGTAGCCTATTCGGAAAAACCTTGGAAAATAATTACGAAACAAAACAGTTGTTCAGATAAGATTTTACAAAAGATAAAGTAGTACTGATAATCAATGGTATTATTTAAATCGTTTAATCACTGCATCATTTATAATAAGATGGTGAAACTAGCGCTGAAGTAGTTTTGGCGATTTCGGACGTGAAAATCGTTGCATTTCTAAGGAATTTTTTTGTGGAGATGCAGTTGTTCGGATTAAACTAGCGCTGAAGTAGTTTCGGTGATATCAGAAGTAATCACATCATTTATAATAAGATGGTGAAACTAGCGCTGAAGTAGTTTTGGTAATTTCGGACGTGAAAATCATTGCATTTATAGGGAAATTTTTGTGGAGATGCAGTTGATCGGGTTAAACTAGCGCTGAGGTAGTTTCGGTGATATCGGAAGTGAAAATCGTTGACTTTGATTTTTTGTGGAGATGCAGTTGATCGTATATGCAAGGCATAGCAAAGCCTAAACTAATCAAACCTAATCTGTCACAGATTCGTATGTGCAAGGTGTATGCGCGGAGTAAGAAGAGAACTACCTCAACGCTAGTTTAGTTGTTGATCGTATATGTCTAGGCATAATAAAAGCTTAAACTAACCAAACCTGAACTGTCATAGATTCGTATATGCAAAGTGTATAAGGGGAATACGAAGAAAACTACCTCAAGGTTAGTTTAGCCAAATAAGTTGCCCACCATATTAGCCAGTTTTGTCTCGTTCGGTTTTAATACTATAGGTACTGTTGTCGGCTTCTGAGAAATGCTTCGAAAGTTTGGAAGAGCATAACGTTCAGTGACATTATTAAAATAATCTTGTAGGCTCCTTTAACTATTCTGTTTGTAATTAAAAGTATAACTGAAAAAATATTGTTACTGCGTAAAAATTGAGTGGAAAATACATATAAGTTAATATAAATTCACAGTTATATGAAAATGTAAAGATCTCGGGGAATACATAAAATATTTATAAAACATATATATAGGCTACAGACTAACTATGAAAACAAAAATATCAGACTGATGATTATATTATTATAATGCCGCTAATAACTTTGCAACAAATCATCACTTTGCAAAAAATAATACTGAACAAAATATCACGAAAAAATAATCAAATGTCACCGCCCGATTGCTGTTACTGTATCATGCGCATGCGCAAACCCACGACGTAGAGGAGAAAGTTGTGAGAACGTCACAGACTCCCTGTTCCTAAGAGATAAGAGTACTGAATCGATCACTAGTGATATTTCAGTCACAGAGTACTGAATTCGGAGCACATTTCGATAGCGATATTTTGTCACAGATATTTCGCGTCATCAGTCACAGGTTTATCTCTGACAAAAAAATACTTGTGACAAAAAAATACCTGTGACAAAATATCGGCCATCTCTAGTGATGGGCAAAGTTTTTCTTTTCTCGTAACAGTTCCGGTTCCGGAAAAATACTATGTTCCAAACAATAGTTCCGAAATAACAGTTGCAAGTAGAGATGAGTCGGAATACTCGGAATCGTTCGTTGATGAAAGCCATTTCTTTGACTCTCGCTCCTTTTGAGGAGTTCAAAAGAGTACCTCCCTCTTCCCCAAGCAGCTTCCACATAGCATTGGAGCACTCATCGCTCGGACTCCTGAAATACGTTATCGGCATGACATAGCACACATGCTTCTCAATAGATGATATTTCAACGCACATTCGAATCGGTTTTGGAAACTTGCTGTGTGTGCGGGCAGAAGCTTCATGTTTAGTAGATAAACAGCTGTTGAATACAAGGTCAGAATGAAACACTTAGTTTTGATACATAAAGTCGTAATGACACGGTAACCAACTCAAAAATGTAACATGACATTTTAAAAGTGTAGCATGTAATTTTTGTTCTCCGTGTTACGTAGGTAGTAAAAAAAAACTAAAACCATTAATACTTATTTTTACTTTTCTTAATGCTTAGTTATAATAATAATTACATAATAATTTCATAAATAATAAGAAAGATATAACTATATATTTATATATTAGCAGTAGTGAAACCTGAAACCCTCACATTGGCTTAGTAAAATGTTAGAAACGCATCTGTACCAGTGTAATAATTTAAACTTCGCATCGCACTTACCTCTGTGTCATGAGTATCATTATTCCACAGTCTACTATATACAGTCACGACGCTTGGGGTGATTTTTTGCAATTCTCGCGATAATTGCTAGCCGCTTGGAGCGCTGTGAGTACTAGGAACAATCAATGACGTTATAGTTACTTACCGGGAACAATAGACTGTGCCACAGCCATCGTGATCTAATACAGGCCGTAAGGCAGACCATGTAACTCGCTTAACCCGATCGCGATGGGTGGCGTTTCAACCATATAAATTAGTTGGGATGCATAAACAGTAACATATGTTTCTCTAAAATGTAGTGTCATTCCATTAATAAAATTTAAAACAATGATTATGACACACTTCTGACATAATTCACTTGCGAGTTAAGGTGTAATATTATTTATGGTGTGAAAATTACGTTGTTCGTATGTGTAATACCTGCCTTTATTTCGATTAAATATTGCGAAATTCTTGTGCATTCATTTATGCACGATTCAATAATTTTCAATTGCACCGCACGGATATTTAGATATGTTGAAGTTATAGATTATGTTTATTGTACCAGTTTCCCCCTTTCTATCTAAATTTAGTGATCTCCAATGCCTTGCCATTCATATGAAAATTATAGGTTATATTTACTATATTTTAACTTATATTCCTAAATTCGCAATTATACATTATAATTAAGCATAATGTCATGTATGATACCCCTGACATTCAATTTGTCTGTATTTTAATACTACAATTGAGTACTGAATTATTGTATTTATCTACTACTTAAGAGACGAAGTAACACAATTGTACGTACACTAATTTCATAGGAGTGGTATGGTAAATGTTTTGTCTAAAATTAAGGAAAGTAGATGTGCTAAATTGAAATCACAAAATAAATTCTTTTTACTAAACTTCAAAATAGCTTACATTCTAAACTTAAAATGTTGACGCGAACAGATTATGTTAACATGTAAAATTATCTTCAGATTAAAATAACACAGTTTTGTAATTATTTCTGCAACATATTATGCAACAAGAAGTAAACGGAACTTGTGGACACATTAACACTAAATAAAGCTTAGCAATGATACGCAATAAAGTTATAATATAATATTTCACTGAGCTCCATACACTGAAATAGAAAACCCGAACTAGATCGAAAAGTCATTGACTGTGCCGTATCTTGCATTTTTGTGAAAAGTTATGTAAACTGTGAAATGTTCTTTATTTATTGTAATAACTGTAAATGGCTAAAATACAATAATTTGAATAATAATATGGGGCAAGGAGACATTTGTAGTACTATAAATTGTAAGAAAAATAGGTTAGAGTTATTCTTCTTCCGAAAGATCCAGGAAGGTGAGTTTATAGAATATAATATATATTTTATGAAAATAATATATAAACCTTATGTATTTCATATTTCAATAGTGGAAGGAAGGTGTTAATTTTTTCAAAAGAACACGATATCGAAAGTACAATACAGTTTATCGTCTGCTAGGGAAAGTCTCTGTGATGAGGCGATAGTAGCGATCCTGGTGGTGAGCAACTATCTATGGATGCATATTTCAACTGTTTACGTTTGCATATTTAGTAAGTATTAAGCTTCGTGACTGTATATACTAGACTGTTCTCCGTTGCCTCTGAGTCGGAACATGCCTTGCGCAACGCAGTACTGCGGGGCCGCAACAGCCGGACAAGTGAGCAGCTCTGAATCGGAACAGTGTTATTTCGGAACAGCAGGTTCCGACCTACTGTTCAATTTTGCAACAGTTCCGAGACCGGAACAGTTCCAAAATAACTGTTGTGTTATTTTTTACCCATCTCTAGATCATAATATAAAATATTGTGTTTATCCTTTTTATATCACCCACCTTCCCTTATTTCTAGTACCGGTACCATCGATTGTTATGATTTTACTCCTCTCGCCCCACTTATCGCAGTATAAGAAGAATCAGTAGGGACAATTGGCTATTTCGTGGGAACGAATGCTGGGTGCGCATGTCACGAAACTAACTCTAATATCCGGAACCTCCACCACCTCCATCTACGACAGGACTGGCATAATTTAATATTAACTGAAAACATTTGTTACTCATCTTTTAAGAATTTGAAAAACATGAGGCAAAGGAATGGCAACATAATCGTAATAATAATAATTACTCCCGTATGTAAACATCATGAAAATATGCATTAATTGACGCTGATTTTAAAGTCATTGGTAGATGCTTATGTTGGTAACGTAATATTGAACCATTAGCTACATAGATCATGACATTCGTTTCGATAAAGTTACGACGTCAACAATGCATATAATAAAATTTTATTGAACTTGGACTCTCACTTTGAGAGAGGAACAGAGATTAAGGGTATTTGAGAGTAAGGTTCTTAGGAAAATATTTGGGACTAAGAGGGATGAAATTACAGGAGAATGGAGAAAGTTATACAACGCAGAACTGTACGCATTGTATTCTTCACCCGACATAATTAGGAACATTAAATCCAGACGTTTGAGATGTGCAGGGCATGTAGCACGTATGGGCGAATCCAGAAATGCATATAGAGTGTTAGTTGGGAGACCGGAGGGAAAAAGACCTTTGGGGAGGCCGTGACGTAGATGGGAGGATAATATTAAAATAGATTTGAGGGAGGTGGGATATGATGATAGAGACTGCATTAATCTTGCTCAGGATAGAGACCGATGGCGGGCTTATGTGAGGGCGGCAATGAACCTGTGGGTTCCTTAAAAGCCATTTGTAAGTAAGTAAATAAGCTAATAACATTATATTAGTGATGGATATTATTTCATACCAGTAACGTTATACTTAGGCCTACATGATTATTCGTCTTATTGACTAATATTTTGTATATTGATATTGATTTCCAAATTGGAATTAACATGCACATTAAAATTTCTAACTGTATCGGTTGAATAGAATGTCTCCAAATAAGTGAAAGAAAACATAACTTCGGCTATTTAATAATTAGGCTACCCGATTACGTTGGTGTATAGCTAGCTCTTGGATCTGTAGCTATGAAAGAATGATTGAAAGGATACAAAAATTGATATGAGCAATGACCTTTGCCCTTGTAATGACATGCCGTAGTTTGAACTCCATGAGGGCATTATTTCCTGTGTTCGAGGCTTATATAGAGATAGTAATTAATATGCGTTTGAAGGAGTTAAAAAATATGTCAAAATTTACATACATAATGATTCTTGCCCATAGTAATAAGCCAGTGTCTCAACTTTGTAAGGGAATTATTTCCTGAGTTCGACTCTTATAAAGTTATAAGACGTAATTAGGATTTGGTGTAGGACTCCTGTGTCTAGCTATGAAGGAGTTAATAATTTGTATTACTGACTGCAAAAAATCCTTTACGAGAATGGAAGAAGGTAAGAATTTGTTAATTCAAATTTGTTACTGTAATATATATTTTACGAAAATAGAAGAAGGTAAGAATATTGTAATTCAAACGTAGTCTATTATAGCAAAGGAAAAGTGAAAGAAGTTACCGGAATTGAACTGTTACCAGTTAAGCATTACCCACCAAGTGCAGCACTCCATAATGATTTAAGAATTACGACGTAGTTATGTGATAAAAGTTGCGGTAACTAATTATTAGGCCCTCTTTGTACACCTAGGTAGTTAGGCCTATAATTAGTAGCCTACATCAGAAATACAGTGAATACCGGTACACATTTTTAACTATTGTAACAGGTTACCCCGAATTCTTGTTTATTTATTAAATGTTTCCCTGGCGTATGTATTTTACAACATATTGTGATCCAAGACGGAATGGAATAGATATGAAGATACAGAATAAAACGATAAGCACTTCGCTAATAGTATATCTTATTTCAGCCATGAACACTGGAATTTTATATGTAATTTGAAAAGAAAAAAATGAATTTTTATTAGACCTACCTAATAATTCATTAGACCTACATTATAAGACACAAATATCACTATAGAACAGAAGAGTACAACAGTTAATAGAAAGTTTCATCTGAAAGTTTAACATGTCTGAATGTGGTCTGAACAGCTGACAGCTAGAATCAGTGGCTGAGTGCTATGACGTATCGGAGTTTCACACACTTTTCTGCTCATTTTTTGTTGGGTCTGGGCGTGTGCAAGTGGCCCTATCCTGCTGTACAGTGTAGAGCAAAGTGTGAAACATGGAATAGTAAGTAAGTGTAATAATAGGCCTAAGTGTCACACACATTAAAGGTGCAATGTATTATTATTATTATTATTATTATTATTATTATTATTATTATTGTTATTATTGTTGTTGTTATTATTAGTTATACTTTATTTTACAAGTAAAAAGTAGACAAAATAACTTGTGAAGACAGTGAAAATTTAGGTACCTATAAAAATAAAGCGATCACATAATGAATTCTATTGTACGATCCTCCAGGGAAAAAATACGGTCCATTATTAACTCGCGTACGGTTTTCGCATCTTCTGAGATTGGCAACACTAAAGAGGGCTATAGAAAGTGGGGTTTATCAGCAGGCAATAGGAATTATAGAATAGAATTTCCCTGGTCTGTTTTTCTGTGCGCATGCACTCCGTTAGCGTATAATTCCACTTTCAGACGCTAGAGGTCAGTGTAATCGAGCACTCGCGAACGGTGAAACAGCAATCTGATTTCCTCGCAAGTCTGCTTAAAAGTATTTCTGCTGTCGACTGCTGGTGGGATATCAGCAAGAACTCTAGGGAAAAAGGCAGAACCTCCCGCTGATGCAGATAGAGCTGGTTTGAAGGTCACTGAAATAAGACACTACTACATCAAAGGTACCGACGCGCAGTGTCCATACTTATAATTTCCTATACGCTGGGTTCATCAGCCGCATTAAATATAATGTCAAGAAGCTTCTGGAAACCACCAGCGGAGCACCACATGCATATTATATATTATATTATATTATATTATATTATATTATATTATATTATATTATATTATATTAGCCTATATTATATTATATTATATTATATTATATGGGTATATGCTGCCAGGAAGTCGAAAGAAGGATATCAATGGCAAAGGAAACTTTTAATAGAAAAAGGAGCAGCTTGTGCGGACCTCAGGCAAAAGAACTAAGGAAGAGACTAGAGAAGTGCTTTGTGTGGAGTGTAGTATTGTATGGGGACAGAAATGTGGACATTACGACGAAGTGAAAAGAAGGGATTAGAAGCACTTGAAATGTGATTTGGAGAAAAATGTAGCGTGTGAAATGGACAGACAGAATGAGAAATGAAGCTGTGTTGGAAATGGTGGATCAAGAAAGAATGATGCTGGAACTGTTCAGGAAGAGAAAAAGGAATTGGTTGGGTCACTGGCTGAGAAGAAACTGTCTACTGAAGGATACACTGGGAGGAATGGTGAACGGGAGAGGAGTTCGGGGCAGAAGAAGATAAATAATAGACGACATTAAGATACTCGTATATGGATCATATACGGAGACTAAGAGGAAAGCAGAAAATAGGAAAGACTGCAGAATGCTAGGTTTGCAGTGAAAGACCTGCTCTTGGACAGAACACTCGTTTTATTTTTTGCTTCGTGGCTTTAACGGTTTACATAACTTTGTTTTTTCTTTGGACAGAATAGCCTATAGTCATTATAAACACCTAAATTATAGTAAGACATAGAAGTGGAGTATAATTTTGTAGGTCATCTTTCTTCAAGTATGAAGGCAGGAGAGAGATGTAATGCAATGTAACTAACTAGAGCGGTAAGCGTTATATAGGTAGGCCTATGAGAATTATCTGGAGTTACCATTTTGCTCGCTATTGATTTTGAAAGAGAAAATAAATGCTTCTAAATTAATCAAGACAACTTCATCACTGCCTGGCACAGTGATCTTTAACATCTCCTTCCGGCCACACCCATGCCTCATAACAATCCCAGGATTTCTAAACCCAAATTACAGAATTTATAGCGGGTATATATTCATTTTCACAGCAATGAGGCTGAGAGTAATCTTCACTTCTAAAATTCAAGGTGTGTAGTTAAGTGCTTATTTTCTGCATGTGATACCTGTTTCTGCTGCTTCAGTAGTCTTTCGTTTAATTGTAAAGGGCTCACGCAAATGAGTTTTCGAACACGTGTAACTTACGTTTAGTGAAACTCAGATACTTGAAATTCATATCGATAAAAAGAGAAACTCAGAAAGTTTTGTTTTAGCACACCATATAAATGGTAAGGCTACTGCGTAATAACATATTTGTTCTTGTTGAGACGAAATGGCTACTATGGAGGACGGAAAAACACACGCTCGCAGAAAGTCGCATTAATTTGTCGTCTGGTTTTAGGGCCTGCAGCAACAGTCGACTTCGATATTTGCAGCTCCCTGCTGGTTCTGATGGTAGATTTTCAGGGATTACGTAAAAAAACTTTCAGACACATTTAACTGTTTCCTGCTCACTTGCGGGCGTTCGGTTGATTTCCTCTTACAAATGTAAGGCAAGGGGATCCTTGCCTCAAAATCGGAGTACCACTTGCTAATTGTAGATTCGCTATGTGGTTCTGCACCAAACCTTGTTTGGAAATGTCGTTGGATACTAATAACCATGTGTGGGCAACTCGTGCTCTCAAAGTGTCAACACAACCTCAGTGCAGGTAGAAGGGACTCTGTAAATAGCTGTAGTGTGTATACTGTTCTTGCAAGACACAAGTTCGCTCGCGTCTGCAGTAAGTGGCGGCTCGTTTTAAGTGAAAAACAATGTAATCCCCAGATCATTTCCCTTTAGTGAGGAGTCGAAAGTGAATTTTTTTTTCATTGAGAAGGGATGTAAAGCTTGTACTCGTATTATATTCTATTACACTTTCTTACGCATGTCATTTTATTTTTGTTTTTAATTTTAGTGGGACGCTTTATCAACATCTCTGGTTATTTAGCGTCTGAATGAGATGAAGGTGATAATGCCGGTGAAATGAATCCGGAGTCCATCACCGAAAGTTACCCAGCATTCGCTCATATTGGGTTGAGGGAAAAGCCCGGAAAAAACCTCAACCAGGTAACTTGCCCCGACCGGGAATCGAACCCGGGTCACCAGGTTTCGCGGCCAGACACGCTAACCGTTACTCCACAGGTGTGGACATGTCATTTTATGTTACAGATAAACACAGTGAAGGTTTCAGTAAAGAAATATTGTCTAGATCTTCTTTAGAACAGCTAAAGGTAAAAAATGGGATATCAACAAGATGAGATTGATATCAAATTGATATCAAATATCGTTAGAACGTTGTGCGTGCGAGTTACAGAATTGCACGACATATGATCGACTAGCTAAGGGCATTTACTGATAAATTTGAAATGTGACAGTATCATGTAGAACATAGACAACTTCACCTTCCTTGACTATAAACAATCTTGAAGAGTCAAGAAAATCTTCTTATCAAATATAAGATCCTACTTCAAGACCTACAGTAGAATTCACTGGTAAGCTTGGAGAAACGGTTACAATTGACAAGGAATCGAGATTTCTCTGAAATCCTTTTGGTTTACAGTCGATAGAAGATCCTGAAAGTTTATAGTTTGAATTGATAAATCTACAGAACAGCAGGCCACTCAGATTCCAGCGAAATAAGAAATAGAACTGTTCGTAATGCTGCCTAAGTCAGAATTTCCAAATATACTCTTTGCTTCCATATACCTATACTGTATGTGCTTGAATCAGAGTGTAATACAAGAAAGAAGTGTCAAAGATCTCAATGTACAGAAAGAGCTCAGAAGTAAGTTTATTTCATTTGCCGTGACATGTAAAACATACTTCCTTGAATTTGTGATTGTTAGCGAATACACACTATTACCTTTCTAAGAAGAGAGGAATAATCTTTAATGTACAAAGAGTTGTAAATTCTCGCGTTCTATGTTTCAAATGAGACATATAATAAGAAATATTAACAACATTAATAGTGTAATAATGAGTAAGTGTTGCAGCTAGATTTGTTGTATCTTGAAAAGGTATTCAGTTTGTGTTTCCAGTACTAAACTAATTTACAAAGTTAGGAAATAATTTAATTTTGTTGTATGTGTTTAGGTACAGTCTGTCCAAAATTACTATGATTACTGTACATGCGTCATTCTGAAATTCAAATCTGGAGTAGATATCACGACCACCTGCATGAGCCGCCAGAACGCACCGTGGCAGTGAACTGATTTTGCAGCGAAACTACAAACAACTTGTAACTGTTGCTGCTGGCTCCGTCTGTCTTTCTATCTTTCAAGGTTTTTTAGCACTTTGGGAGCACGAGTTGCCCATCCATGCTAATAACTGATTGGTTGATGTGAAAATTTAGGATGCAAAAGCTTTTCTGTCCTTCATAGCAGTAATTTCATCTCAAGAATAAAATATAATGTTATTATGCAGCAGTTTTACCACATGTGATGTAATAAAACAAAAACTTTATGAATTTCACCTTCCCATCGGTATGCATTTTAAGTATCTGAATTTCATTTAACGTAAGCTACAAGTGTTCGAAGCCGGAAAGGTCATTTGTGGTAGCCCTGTACATAAAATATTTCTGGAAAACTAGTATTGGATTGTGTTCGAAAGATATTAATTTGGATTTAAAAATGAAAGTACTAGAAAGAAGACTCAATTCTGTGTTTTGTAGAAAAACTATCACATGTAAGAAGTGGCTTGCTAGTCTGCCTGATTCGACTAACTATTCCGATTAGCCTGATGTGACTGATTCATGCAATGGTTTCGCTAACGCTGCTGGTATGGATGACTGATGTAAGTGGCGTGATTTATTGGCTAACTGAACTATCAGGCAAAATTGACTATCACTGAATTTACTGGCCTGAGTGGCGTCATGTGCCTGATTAATTAATTTAACTGGCGTAACAGACTATCCTGACTAATGTATGTTCTTACTTTTGAGGAGGAGGGAGATAAAATTTTAGAATTGAATAGATTCTGGAGGGAGAAATGATTGAACAGAATTATTGTAATTAATTTTCAAACAACTGGTGTGTTCTGTTAGGCCTCTTCTCATACTTTTCCAACTAATAACAATACAGTATACTAAGGTTTTGTTTTCACAGCAAAACTGGCTTTAAACATGCGTTTTATATTGCTTAGACTTTCAAGTGCTAATTCCACAAACAAAAACTCCTTTAATCTTCTGACAGCAACCCACTCTTCTTCTGTTTTATGGGTATTTCTTTTTACAGCTTTGAAAACAATCGGCGTACCCTACGCTGTGCACAGTGAATTACTCTGTTCCATCCTCTAAGGATTCACGAAAAGTTCATATTATTTGGGCTTCGTTCAAAATGGGTAAAAGTAAACTATGATCAAGTTAATGCCTCAGCTGTTGAGTAGCCGCATTTAAAACAACCAACCAAGTACATGGACATTATAAGAAAATAAAAAAGGGTGGACAGTTGAAATTTACATACTGAGACCCATTTATTAAGAAATTGGAAACTACTCAAAACATGTTGAATGATGGGACAGGAAAACATTATAAATCAGAATTTGCTTCACACCTGTCATTTATTATATTAATAATCATTTCACACAGAAAATACGTACAAAATCATTTCTTTTATTTGCCATATATGCATTTCAAATTACATATTTCCATTCTCGCCATCTACACAGTTTCTCTAATGAAAAAATCTTACATATTTCTATCGCATCCAAAAACTGAGTTTGTTTATCCGTGGAACTTTCCTACGACCATCACGTATACAGTGTATATAATTAAGAAATTTTACACTAGTCAGTCTCAAGAAAGATGTTTGATTCCACAAACACTTTGCATTATCTAAAGAACTTCTAAATTCAATATATATACATACATATGCATATACATGCATATATATACACGTACCTATGTATACATTAGGGTGATTCACGAGGATTTACCGTCACTTACGGAGCTTATTTCCGAAGACATTGAGCAAAAAATGTCCTGTAAACATTTGTCCTAATTTCAATATTTTCAAAGTCACACTAATTTGAATTTGTTTGTACAATAACTTTTTTCTTCAACTTTAAGGGTAAAAGAATATAGAATGAACTATTCATAAGTATCATTTCTTTAATTGGCTAACGGTATGAAACTGAAAATGTGTTCTCAATTGCTTTGTACAGATTTTGTTTTTCAATTTTTAACTAAAAATTACATCATTCTCACACACTTATCACAAAAATTGTTACAAATCATACGACTTTAGGAACTTGATTCTTTACATTTAATTATGCATCCTAATGTACAGTCTGCAAGAATTTACGAGAGTGGTGTAAATTGTAAAAACTGTGATAGGCCTAAATTCGTAAGAAAATGTAACTTTGTAGTTAAAGATCGAAAAAAATTCTGTACGAAGCAACTATGGAACTAACAACACAATTTTAGCTTCAGCATATTCGCTAGTTAAATAAATGATACTCTTGGATAGTTCATTCCTTATCTGTAATATTCTTTTACCCTTAAAACTCAAGAATAATGGTATTTCACAAACAATTTCAAATTATTTTAACTCTGAAAATATTGAGATTAGGACAAATGTTTATATGACATTTTCTGCTCAGAATGTCTTCGGAAATAAGCTTCGTAAGGGACGGTAAATCCTCGTGAATCACTCTGTATATATAGTCTTTAAAGCAAATTTCTACCAGGGGTACCAGGATTGAAACAGCGATGTAACGCTTGCACAGTGATCCAGTCCAACACCACAATTTCGTGACTAATAACACGATTGAAATGTGGTCTCGTTCGATCAGGTATATACTACGATGCGAGCATGACCTTGAGTTCGCGCCGCGTATGCGCGAGTCTCGAGTGAGGAAGCGCGTTGACTGGCTTGTGGTCTCTACTATAAGCAGTAAAAAACTAGGTCTCTGTTTACATTTTTCATCGAGCCGCAGGAGATCCAAAGATTAGCATATAAAGTAAAATTTTAATTTATTTTATTTTCTTAATTCTTAGGTGCATTTTCAATGGAGCTGTAGACACGTCTTTCTTACAATTTTTAGTTTCTGAAAAGCTATTAAAAATAAAAACTTAAGTTTCCATTTAGTATTACGGAGTTGTGTCTGGGTGGAAAACAAGTCATAATAAGTCGGTTAAAAGTGATTCTAGGAGATCCAAATCTTTTATGCGTAACGTTGGCACCATAATTTGCGAACCCCTAAATTTTTAAGTTCGGAAAAAAAATGTTTGGCCTCTTTCGATACTTCCTACTGATATAATAATATAAATTAGACCTATATGCAGTTCAAATCTATAATAATCTTTGCCATTATTATCATTTCTGAAGCCTGGAGTTTCTCTAATGAGTCCCATCTAATATTTGGAATAATAATAATAATAATAATAATAATAATAATAATAATAAACAATAATGATGATAATATTATCAAATGTTCAGCCACCGCCATAGCGGTAGCGCGTTTTTCTGCTGGCCCGGAGTTGAGCTCGGGCGTGTATCCCATTTCCCTTGAGGTGTTTACCTGGTTGGGTTTTTTCCGAAGTTTTCTCCAACCGTAAGGCGAATGTCAGGTAATCTATGGAAAATCCTCAGCCTCATCTCACCAAATACTACCTCGCTATCACAAATTCCATCAACGTTAAATAACTCAGTAGTTGATATAGCGTTGTTTAATAACCAAGTAAAAAGAATCAATGTCATTTTGGTACTTCGATGATGATTTGTGCAGTAATAATGATTTATTTCAAACAAGTCTTTGGGTCGTAGGCTTTGCTTGCTGTAAACGGGAATTATTATTATTATTATTATTATTATTATTATTATTATTATTATTATTATTATTATTATTATTATTATTATTATTATCATTATTATCATTATATCCGCCGACAATGTGGCTAGCTCGTGTCGATTCCCGCCGTAGAAAATGAAAGAAATGCATCTTCCGTCCACTGGGTGTTTTTACGTTGTCTTGTGATTGTCCTGTGACGTCTCTGCAGTGGGTAATCCCATGATCAGGAAGACCCGCACTTGTGAGATGTCGTGTGTGTGATTCAGTGATTCTCCCTCCCCTAATCGCAGGAGCATGTAAGACGGAAAAGTGGAAGTTAAACCGACTAAGAAGTATTTATTTATTTATTTATTTATTTATTTATTTATTTATTTATTTATTTATTTATTTATTTATTTATTTATTTATTTATTTATTTATTTATTTATTTATTTATTTATTTATTTATTTATTTATTTATTTATTTATTTATTTATTTATTTATTTTAATTTGGTATTTTACGCCGCTTTATTAACTGCTATGGTTATCTAACGTCTGAGATTAGATGAAGATGCCAGCGAAATGAGTCCAGGGTCCAGCGCCGAAAGTTACTCAACATTTGCTCTTGATGGATTGAGTGAAACACCTGAAAAAACCTCAACCACAAGACTTGTCCCAACCAGGCCGGCCCGGATGGCTCAAGCGGTAGGGGCACGGCATGTCCTTATCGCTTGGTTCGAAGGGTTGTGGGTTCGAGTCCCGCCTCAGGCATGGGTGTTGTGTTTGTATTAGTATAAGTAAAACAAAGGAAAACAAATGAAAAACGAAAACAGAAAACAAAATAGAAAAAAAAACATGATTTGAACTCGGATCAGCTGGTTTACGGTCAGACATGCTAACCGTTACTCCACAGCGGTGGACATTATTATTATTAATTAATTAATTAATTCATTCATTAATTCAGTATTCTGTCCAAGGGGAGGTCTTTCACTGCAAACCCAGCTTTCTCCAATCTTTCCTATTTTCTGCTTTCCTCCTCGTTTTCTCATGTGATCTATATATCTTAATGTTGTCTGTGATCTGATATCTTCTTCTACCCCGAACTCTTCTCCCGTTCATCATTCTTTCCAGTGCATCCTTCAGTAGGCAGTTTCTTCTCAGCCAGTGACCCAACCAATTCCTTTTCCTCTTCCTGTTCAGTTCAGCATCATTGTTTCTTCACCCACTCTTTCCAACACAGCTTTATTTCTTATTCTGTCTGTCCACTTCACATGTTCCATTCTTCTCCATATCCACATTTCAAATGCTTCTATTCGCTTCTCTTCACTTCGTCGTAATGTCCATTTTTCTTCCTCATAATTATTATTATTATTATTATTATTATTATTATTATTATTATTATTATTATTATTATTATTATTATTGAACAAATTACGAAAGTATTGCATAAGATAGCGGAATATCTCGCGAAAACTCTCACGAAACCATATTTTTTTCACAGGATATTTCATTTTGTACTGGCCGAGATTTGAACCCAGTCCCGTTATGAAATCTGAAGTTCTAGGCGTTATGCTTACAGTGGTCGTAACACTTTTATGAATTTTCGCAAATTAATAGTTCTGGTATGACAATCATAAATAGAATGTTGCGGTATGATACATCAGCCTATTTCGAGCGATGGATCGAACCACACACCTGTCCATTTTGTTTTAAGTTTTATATTTACTGGTGAAATTAACTATTCCGCACGTCGGAGTTCTGCATTTAGTAATGAGGCACGTGATGTTGCGATTTTGATATGGCAACAATAAAGAGGAAGCTTTTAACTGCGTGTAAACATTGGGCCGCCCGTCTTTTGTTTGACGGCGCCTGCAGAGCGATCAGCGAGCTCTCAGTGATCTGAATGGCTCGCCCGGCTGCGGACGGACGAGATGTGCTGCGCTCAGCTCTGAACCCCCACGATGAACGGCCGAAGCGAGACACCAGGTAAATAGTGACTGACACGCCGGTACGATGTGACAGTGCGACCAACGTGTATTCAAGCATGTCTTATCAGTTCATCACTTACACATGCAGTGAATGTTTAAATAGTGATATAGTGATTAATAAATGCACTATATTATAACGAAAAAAGTTCACTGTTGCATTTATAGCAAATAACATAATGTTCTCCCGGTTAGGTCAGAATAATAGGAATATTTCCTCCCTTGACTGAATTCTTAGGCAGTTCATATTGCGGATTAGTAACTTAATCAAAGTTAAAATTAATAACTTTATGTAAGAGATATTATAGTGCAAATTCGACGACGTTTCTAGCTAGGACATGTCGAGAATCGAGTGTTGTAATCTGAATTCTACAGGTTCCGATATTGTTGCCTGTCATTACTTTTAACTGGTGATGGTGGACGTCATTGTGGATATCCAATTCGGTGCTTTTGAGTTTGTTTTTTTTTTTTAAGATATTGTCGATAACATTTTTATGATTTTCGGTTTTTATGATCCTATTAATATTTATATCGTATCAATTGGAGTAATATTCACTTGCATATCGATTTAGAACGTGTCTTTCTCATAGTGTTTTGAATATGCCTGCATATTTCATGTTCACTTGTATACGAAAATATTTTATAGATAATTCTACATAAAGAATATAAATTATTTAATATTATATATTTAGTTTATTTAATATTACGTATTTCTCTTCGTCGTCCTTTATGAATATGATTATTTTTGTAATAAATTAGGTGATGCTGATTTTCCATAGGATAGTATACCTATTTGAATAATTAACAAGTGATTACCTTATATTTTAATTGGACCATTAATTAAGGAGGAAATTGTTTTGATGTTAATGAGTTTAATATTTTTACATTTAAAGATATTCTCGTATGTAATGTTTCAAATGCAATATCTTATCAAGCACATTTATTTATCTTTAAACATCATCACTATTACTATAAGCTTAACAAATCATGGGGCAGCCACCGGCGTGGCTCGGTCGGTTAAGGCGCTTGCCTGCCGGTCTGAAGTTGCGCTCGAGCGCAGGTTCGATTCCCGCTTGGGCTGATTACCTGGGTGGGTTTTTCCGAGATTTTCTCCAACCGTAAGGTGAATGCCAGGTAATCTATGGCGAATCCTAGGCCTCATCTCGCCAAATGCCATCTCCCTATCACCAATCTAATCGACGCTAAATAACCTCTTAGTTGATACAGCGTCGTTAAATAACAATTAAAAAAATCATGGGGATTTTTGTTGCTGAACGATCAACGCTAAGTCAAATGTTTGTATCACTTCCATCCATTATGTATGCCTAACGGTTTTGAACCGTTTTGGATATAAATGTATCGGAATCGTGGTCTCGTACGTATTTTTTTTTTCAATAACCACATTGATTTTCTTTCTCCGGTACTCTGATTACGTGTCTGATCCTAGCCTATAACCTATGCAGTATGTAGGTTAATGGTAATAGTACAGCACATTAATTCTGTGACATTTCTTTTAACAACCAATATTATTTAAAAATAAAAAATACAAGTTCTGTATCAAATTATTGTTCTCTAACAAACACAAAGTGAAATATTATCTAATAAACGTTGATTTAAAAATAAAAAATCTAATTTAGTGGAATTTCACGTTGGTAAATTCATTTAAATACCCATATAAATTTTTTACGTATTTCGTTCAAAAAATGTTGTTTGTATGAATTTATTATCGATACTGTATATAAAATATTTCAGTAAGCCAGAGGTTTATCAATTTGGCTGTGCTTTGGACAACCATTGAGCCTGTTGAATGATACATAAGTAAATAAAAAATATCGTGTTTGGTTTAAACTAATCGGATTTATTTAAAGATTTATCTGTGTTATGCTGTATTTGGGATTAACGACGGATTACATTTTTCGATATAATACATGAAGGGTTCAGAGCCATAGTGGGCCAAGCGCCATTTATTAAAAATGGAGAAAGCAAGGGTTAAAGTGAATACCATAGTTTAATGAAGATTAACATATCATTTAGTTTTAATGTGTATACTTTATATTACTTGCTATATGTTTCCATTGAATTATGGTAATACTTCATTTTAACCCTTGTTTTCTACGGTTTTAGTAAATGGCTCTTTGCCCACTATGGTTCTGAACCCTTCACATCATGCGATTGTAATGTTTTATTTAAATATTTCGGAATGTCAGAGCTTCATAAGCATTTCCGGTTTTTTTATTAGGATTTTAATACTCGCAAATGACAGACATAATGAACAGGAATAAAATTAATCGAATTATTCGAATTTTATTATAATAATTAAATTAGAAAATTAGTTTCCACTTTCGTCGTCATTGCTCTCTCAATATTTGTTCTTATATTTTTCGAAATTTTCGTTTCCGTAATTTGTCATGTTCGTAGGTGCGGTCGTTGTCACCACCACCACCAACGTCGTCATCATCGTCGTTTTCATTTCATCTTTTTAATTTTTGTCGTCATCGTTGTTTACCTTTTCGTTACCTCTTTTTTCGTCGTCACATAGGGCCGTATTCATAGACATTTTTAGCGCGGGCTTTCGGTGGATGATCAGCGAACTAACGTTTTTCGTATTCATAAACCAGTGTCAGCGATATGATATGATATATATGATATGATATGATATGATATGATGTGATATGATATGATATGATATGATATGATATGATATATGATATGATATATGATATGATATGATATATGATATGATATGATATGATATGATATGATATGATATGATATGATATGATATGATATGATATATGATATGATATGATATATGATATGATATATGATATATGATATATGATATATGATATATGATATATGATATATGATATATGATATATGATATATGATATATGATATATGATATATGATATATGATATATGATATATGATATATGATATGATATATGATATGATATATGATATGATATATGATATGATATGATATATGGTATGATATATGATATGATATGATATATGGTATGATATGATATATGATATGATATGAATCCTGTTTAGCACGCTCGTAGCGCGGGCTAGCGAAATGTCTATGAATGGCACCCATAGTGTTTTACAACCGTTTAAACTCTTTTCTTTAGATAGGTTTAGATTTAATGAGCATTTTTAATCGATCTAAGATAAGTTTATTGAAATATTCAGTCCGGTTGTGTATCTTCTTCCTTCCTCTTCTTTTACACTAGAATTTTTATCCTGTTGTCTTACTTACCTTGTCATCCATTATTCATCTATTTAAGACAGTGGTTCCTAAAGTGGTGGTCGCGACTCCCTGGGATGTCGTTAAGAAATTAAGATGGTTCGCGAGATGATTTACAAAATAAGATAAAAACCGTCTTATTAACTTACTCTTATTTCGTATTTAGAAACATAAACAACGTTGAACATAGTAAAAAAAAATGCGATAAATGTGCCTTTCCTTCAGAAAGTAGCTTCTCCAATCTGGACTTCGTATTCCATACACATACAATGATCTCATTTTCAAGTTCAATGAAATTTCTCGCTTTTGTTTTGATGGTGATCATTAGGGTCGTGACATCTGTATGTTTGTATTAGTCTGAGGTGAACATACGACGCCGGACAGAATGTAGTCGACGCGTTTCAAGTACAGGCAGCGGAAGCGAATTTGACACACGCCTAAGAAAGCACGTTCCGTGTTTTGTATACGATTATTGCCTATTATAAAATCAAGACAATACAGTCATTGTATATAAGGGTTAATATTGGAAAGGTCTAAAATGCTGGTGAGGTTGAGAATAATTGTTGGAAATCATACTTAAATTGTCACAAAGTGGTAAAACATAAGTCTGAAAAGATATTTTTTTAATATTTAGCGTTTTGCATTACAATTTTAGAATGCCGGAAACGTATATGGCGTACAATTTTGCTTTCCCTATAGGCCTATTTAACTGTTACATTAATTTATTTATCACATCTATTCCGTACCTTACTTTTCTTGCATGTTGTTCGCCTGGTTTCGGTTCCTGCTGCAATAAACAACAACATTCATTTTCAAAGTTTCAAATGAAAATGACCGTCGAGTGTCGGAGAGTATAACCTTGTATGCGGAACAATGTTATGTTTTATTTAACGACGCTCGCAACTGCAGGGGTTATATCAGCGTCGCCGGATGTGCCGGAATTTTGTCCCGCAGGAGCTCTTTTACATGCCAGTAAATCTACTGACATGAGCCTGTCGCATTTAAGCACACTTAAATGCCATCGACCTGGCCCGGGATCGAACCCGCAATCTTGGGCATAGAAGGCCAGCGCTATACCAACTCGCGAACCAGGTCGACTATGCGGAACAACATGCAAGAAAAGTAAGGTACGAAATAGATGTGATAAATAAATTAATGTAACAGTTAAATATAGGGAAAGCAAAATTGTACGCCATATACGTTTTCGGCATTCAAAAACTGTAATGCAAAACTCTAAATATAAAAAAAAACATCTTTTCAGACTTATGTTTTACTACTTTGTGACAATTTAAGTATGATTTCCAAAAATTATTCTCAAACCTCACCAGCATTTTAGACCTTTCCGATATTTCCCCTTATATACAATGATTGTATTGTCTTGATTTTATAATACGCAATAAACGTATACAAAACACGGAACGTGCTTGCTTAGACGTATGTCAAATTCGCTTCTCCTGCCAGTACTTGAAACTCCGACTACATTCTGCCCGCCGTCGTATGTTCACCTCAGACTGATACAAATATACCGATGTCACGGCCCTAGTGATCATAGACAGACTTATTTTACATAAATACGTAGTTGCAAATAGACCTATTATAAAAAATTTAAGAACCACGTACTTTTGCAAGCTCGAGGTATTCTTGCGTTTTTTTGATCCAAAACTGGTCTATGCTCCGCCAAGAAGTCTAGTTTAAACATTCCATAATATTTCAATAAGTTTTCCCTCCATTTTTTTTCTGGAATTTCAGACTGTTGAACGCCAACTGTCTGAAAATGGTTTCATTATCCATCTGTGTTTCCCGTAATAATTGTTTTGATTTTATTCCGAACATTACTCAAAAAACTGTTTAAAACTGTAGAAACTTAATTGCATGTCCGCAGAAAACAAACTCAATATTTGTCTATCATATGCATTTAAATTTTCTCTGAATTCTTTAACGCACTGGAATGAATCAAATTTCTATTTGTCAAGTGATGTTGACCAGAAAACAAGTTTCTTTATAATTCCGTTGATTTTATCCCTGGCTTTATGTTAACATCTTGGCCTTGCAAACTAATATTCGAAGTGTTAAGTGTTCGAAAATATCAGCATACATATTCCGATTCCTCGTTTGGCCTACACCGATACATTAAAAGTTCTGCTCGTAACTGTATAACTTCCAGTACATTACTCCACGAAAGCCATCATAATGTACTTTCGTGTTAAACATTTTAAAACTATGTTTTATTTAACGACGTTCGTAACTGACGAGATTATATTAGCGTCACCGGTGTGCCGGAATTTTGTCTCGCATGAGTTCTTTTATAATACATGTCAGTAAATCTTCTGATATGAGCCTGTCACATTGAAACACACTTAAATGCTATCGACCTGGGCCGGGATCGAACTCGCAACCTCGGACACAGAAGTCCAGCACTCTACCGACTGCGCCACCCAGGCCGACTACTTTCGTGTGATAAAGAATATTTTCATATAATGAATACATGTCTTAACAAATTTTGTTAAAACTACAAGTTTGCAACTCCCTTCTTTTGATGGAATTGACCACTTTGTATCGTAGTGCCACGATGGTAATAGTTCGAAGTATTAGAAATAATGTTTATTTAATATTGCCTATCATTGTTGCAATGTATACTTCTATAGGTCACGCAAGCAGGGAATACCAACGGAATGAATGCGAATCAAACAATGCGATAAGGAAGAGCGGGCGACAGAAAAGGTCACAAGATAGCTTGAATGATATTCAAGAGTACAGACGGAAGAGAAATGACATCGATAGAATCAGTCTTGCGTTGTGATAGTTACCTTACGACTTTAGTTTGTTCCATTGCATGTGAATGCGTATCGCACGGTATTATTATTTCATTCGTAAACATATCTTGCGCGTTTAATTAGCTTCGAATTATTCTCTTGCTACGTTTTTTTATTTCCACAGCGATGTCCTCATCTGTTCATCTTCTTGGAAGAGACGGTACTTCCATCGGTTCGCATCTCTCGCCCCCTTGGCGTGCCTACATACACACGGCAAAACAGGCAGCAACGCCACCATTACTTTTCGGTAATCATTCCTCGCGCGAGCTATATTTTGGTGATTCTTTCTGTGGTACCCACTGGTTTTGAATAAAATTATCGTTATTTTCGATTTTACAAGAATTTTCGAATGGGGTTAATGCCGGTACCGTAGTGGAGGGTCGAAAAGAAAGTCTCATCGAAAAATAGGTCGCGGCTTCAAAAAGTTTGGGAACCACAGCTCTTAAGAGGAAATCTAATCTGCTGTCAAAATTCTGTGGGGTCGTCTGGTTGTCTCTCGCCTGGTAGTATTCCTTCGTTGGCAGTTTCTACTAGTCTATCCCCTTGTATTCTCTCTATATGATTGTTCAATTTCGTTTTACTTCTCTTTATCCATTTGACTACGCCTTGTATATTGTAGGGATGGATTTTTATGGGAACAGTGGGATTGGAAAGACGAACGTTCAATTGGTTTCGGTGGGATTAGGAAAGGGAGTGATGTTTTTCCGGTATTACGAGAAAGGAAGATCATGAGCTTGGGGTAGTAAGGTGACGTCACAGCATAACTGACTTAACTTCATAGCAGAAAAAACCACAGGAAATTAAGTTAATCCTGAAACCGTTCCGCTTTAGAGTAGGCCTACTATTTTTATATCAAAATGACTACAAGCAAGATTTTATAAATTTTCAAACATAGACATAAGGAGCTTTTTTTTTTTTTACTCTTCTTGAAGTATGTTGTTAAGGTTGTCTTGATAACGAGTATATCTTTAAGTAACAATGAAACATAGCCTACATTACAAAGGGATACAATTCGATCATTGACTGCTTCATAGTATTGCCTAGTAGGAAATATAGGAAATGCTGGATTTGCAGTGAAAGACCTACTCTAGGACAAAAGATTGTTTGATTTTCACGAAAACATAATAGAACATACAAATATTTATTTAAACTAATATTAACTCTTTGCTAGATATACTTACTGATGTAACTATTTTCGTAATTTTACTAACGATATAAACAGTAGCCTATAACGCAAATAAAATAAGGAAATATATTTTTTTCTGGGAAAACTATTAAGTTTTGTTCTATGTTGTATGAAAATTTTTTAATCCTGTGTAGACCGTCCCCGACGACTGAAAAGGACGGCACTTATACCCCTTACAGCCTGTATAGGCCTACATGTTAAACAGTGCAAGTAACAGTAGAAAACCCTGTCTGTCTCCTCTATTGATTTATTTTAAATTTGACATTCTATCTTTTAATTTTATTTTTTGTGTTTTTATGTTTGTATTTACATTTGGCAAAGGCTATGTTGATTTACGTTCTGCTGTTATTTTGGCATTCCAGTTCGACTATTCATTTTTGTGAAAAAAGGTTATCAGTGCACTCCCAAATACAGCATATCACTAAAGTATTCTTTCTCTTATGTGAATGTTATAACGAGAGTAATCGTTGTTGTGTCTTCTTCTTCTTCTTCTTCTTCTTCTTCTTCTTCTTCTTCTTCTTCTCTGTCTTATTATTTAACGCTACCGAAATAAATCCAATACGGTGTAGGTGAGAGTGCCTTTCTAGTTTTCTACCGACACTAGATTCCCTCAAAATGCTGATTCGGAGTTTATGCCAAAATTGATTCTTCCATAGCGTATTTAAGTCTCGTTTACAATTTGATTCTGTGATATTTTAGCTTCTTTAGACATATTTTCGCGGATGGGAAACACAAAATTAAATGTCGTTTCCTTTTATAAGATTCGCGTTGTCATTCTATACAAAATTAAAAATTGCATTATATCCTTCGCATCGTCATAATCATCGTCATAATTATCATCATCATCACCATCATTATGATCATCTTCATCGTTCATACAGAGGTACTCAACTAGTCGTTTTTCTGAGACGGCAGATATAGTTTCTTCTGTAAAGATCGATTTGTTTTATGGATATTCTTTTCCTGATTTCATTATTGTAATAGTAATAATAATAATAATAATAATAATACTTACTTACAAATGGCTTTTAAGGAACCCGCAGGTTCATTGCTACCCTCACATAAGCCCGATATCGGTCCCTGTCCTGTGCAAGATTAATTCAGTCTCTATCATCATATCCCATCTTCCTCAAATCCATTTTAATATTATCCTCCTATCTACGTCTCGGCTTCCCCAAAGGTCTTTTTCTCTCCGGCCTCCCAACTAGCACTCTATATCCATTTCTAGATTCGCCCATCTCAAACGTCCTAATTATGTCAGATGAAGAATAAAACGCGTGCAGTTCTGCGTTGTGTAACTTTATCCATTCTCCTGTAACTTCATTCCTCTTAGCCCCAGATATTTTCCTAAGAACCTTATTCTCAAACACCCTTAATCTCTGTTCCTCTCTCGAAGTGAGAGTCCAAGTTTCACAACCATACGGAACAACCGGTAATATAACTGTTTTATAAATTCTAACTTTCCGTTTTTTTACTGCAGACTAGATGAGAAAAGCTTCTCAACCGAATAATAACAGGCATAATAATAATAATAATAATAATAATAATAATAATAATAATAATAATGATAATGATAATAATAATAATGATAATAATAATAATAATAATAATAATAATAATAATAACATGGCTTCCCATATTAATAGACGACTGGTACCTACTACTATGTTATGAAAGGGTCAATGAACGTCTTTCTACTGTTTCTCAAGAACTAGAATTGTAAACTATTATATTACAGAGAACAATAATAATTTTAGACATTGTTCTCATTAATTCAAGACTGCGTCTGTGGCTCAAGCACTTGGGAGTTGCTCTTCCTTCTTAGATGACCCGTGTTCGATCCCCTGTCATATCGTGATGGACTTGTAGTGGGCAAAGACATTGCACTATATTAATACATGCAGAACATGCACTAAATAGTAATTTAATTTTGACGTTCTCAATCGTCCATTTGTTATACAAATTTTGCAAATGACCCATCTACATTCAATCCAAGTGGACTAATGGAATCTGCTTAGTATCAGGCAGATACAACTTGGAATTCTCCCAGGACTGTGTTCTGAAGGCACTGCACGAAGCACGTGTCAGGATTGTTGAATATCGAACCATAACATTCGAGTAGTTAAGCCTCCTCATCCCCCCTTACAGCAGCTCGTCGTTGAAGTGGAGCGTACAATCGACGACGTTTGTTTTCGTTAGCTGCTCTACGTGTCAATTCTAAAAACACTAGGGAATACAGTAAATTCATACGAGAATTCAGTCACAGCTCAGATCTATAACCGCTTCTTACTAAGAATTCGGCTTCATTCCCGCAACATTCTCTGCGTTTTGAGGTAAAAAGACAGTTTTAAACCGACCGAAGTGGGTCAGACGGTAACGTTTGTGACTAGCATTCAGAAGGTTCCGGGTTCAGACTCCGTAGTTGGCCAATCTGACTGGGGGTTTCGTGGTTTTCCTCAGTCACAAAGGCAAATTCCGGAAGCGAAAATTTACATTACATGATTCATCACCGCCTTAATCACCAATATCATAAATATTTAAAACATCTAAATCAGTTACATGAACACAAGCCATCTATAACACATGATAATAGTTAAATAAAAACTCAACAATAGTGAACGGCCTACTAATATAGGCTACTCAAAGATCCTAAACATGCGATATGACTAAAGATAAAACGCGTGTAAATAAATACTTACAAAGAAGATAATTGTAAGATAGATTTTATTGTAGTATTTAGATTTAATATGCTCTTCCAATCTTTTATGTCATTATTAGGTCATCTCGAAATTCTTTTCGTATAAATGTTATCTGTAAGATGCTAGACAACAAACATTTTTTTATACAGTGTGGAAGTGAAATAATTCTGCAGAATTGCAGAGCGAATAGCTCATGTTGTATGTAACAAAAACTGTGTAATACAAACAATAACATAACAAAACAATTCCTCTTATTCTGTCATAAATTTGGAGTCCCAATAACAACAATTAAGGAAATTTCTATGATAGCTTTGACGGAATCTCTGCAAATTTTACTGCGACACTTGTATTTCAATTCAAATTACAGTTAAATTTTCTCATTATATTTCATTTTTATCACATTTTTATTTTACTGAAAATGTTCATTATTGTAAAATATTATTTGGTTTGGAATTGAAGGGGTTACATCAGCTTCTTGTCTATGCGGATGACCTGAATATGTTAGGAGAAATGCACAAACGATTAGGGAAAACACGGAAATTTTACTTGAAGCAACTAAAGCGATAGTTTGGAAGTAAATCCCGAAAAGACAAAGTATATGATTATGTCTTGTGACCAGAATATTGTACGAAACGGAAATATAAAAATTAGAGATTTAGCCTTCGAAGAGGTGGAAGAATTCAAATATCTTGGAGCAACAATAACAAATATAAATGACACTCGGGAGGAAATTAAACGCATAATAAATATGAGAAATGCCTGCTATTATTCGGTTGAGAAGCTTTTGTCATCTAGTCTGCTGTCAAAAAATCTGAAAGTTAGAATTTATAAAACAGTTATATTACCGGTTGTTCTGTACGGTTGTGAAACTTGGACTCTCACTTTGAGAGAGAAACAGAGATTAAGGGTGTTTGAGAATACGGTTCTTAGGAAACTATTTGGGGTTAAGAGGGATGAAATTACAGGAGAATGGAGAAAGTTACACAACGCAGGACTGCAAGCATTGTATTCTTCACCTGACATAATTAGGAACATTAAATCCAGACGTTTGAGATGGGCAGGGCATGTAGCACGTATGGGCTAATCCAGAAATGCATACACAGTGTTAGTTAGAAGATCGCAGGGAAAAAGGCCTTTGAGGGTGCCGAGACGTAGATGGGAAGATAATATTAAAATGGATTTGAGGGAGGTGGGATATGATGATAGAGACTGGATTAATCTTGCACAGGATAGGGACCGATGACGGGCTTATGTGAGGACGGCAATGAACCTGCGGGTTCCTTAAAAGCCATTTGTAAGTAAGTAAGTAAGTAAAATAGTATCTACTGTAAATTTGAGTTTATTGTAAACAAACGTCTTGTAAGACATTTTTAATGTCACACTTTAAATGTTATTGTTTAACATTCTTTGTCTTTGGCAACCACACCAAGTAGAGAAAAATTAGATATTATTATTATTATTATTATTATTATTATTATTATTATTATTATTATTATTATTGGTGGAAAGTTCATAGTTTTCTCAGAAAATAATTTCTTTTGTGTTTTATACCCCCTTAGTCGCTAACTATTGCGGGTAAGATCGTGATTTTAAAACATGGAGACGAAAACAACCTACAAACTTTTCTAAATGAACAGAAGTTGAAACATCAGAGCCGAAATGTTATATATAAATTTTAACTAATTTTTATTTGTGAATATTCAAATTCCAGTTATTTCAATAAATTATCACATTATTTATATCTAAACTCATTTCACTTTGATAAAATATATCTATTTACTTTAAAAAGTGCAATTTAAATATTCAAATCTCTGTAAATAGGCGAAAAATAATGAGCATTGACTTTTACTTTTCGATTGGAAAACAGCCTATATTTTGAAACAAAAAAGTAGGCCTATCTAGATTCTAGATTCGTTTTACTTATTGTGAGAATAATCTTCTGTTGTATCTAAGATGGCTTTAAATAAATATTTTGTTGTTATTAAATACACGTGACAGTATATTTTGTACGTGAGTAGCATTCTCATTGTTCAATGCCTATACTGCGGGGAGACGAGTCAGAGCTCTCCGTTGCAAGCGAAGCTAATATGATCCATGTGTATCTAACTTGCATTCAAAGTAACACCAAGCGCAGGACTCTAGTCATTACTCAGCCACTATAATCACTATAAACTGGCTTTGTAACTCTCATCGCTTTCGCTGCAACACACTGCACACACACACTATAACCACAGTCTAGTATATACAGTCATGAAGCTTGAGTTGTTGGGGTTGCTAGGAACAATAGACTGTGCGGGTACTATTTCGCATTGTCTGTAATGAGGCGATAGTAGCGATCCTAGTGATTAGCAACTATCTATGGATGCATATTTATTACATATTGAGCACAGTATATGCTAGACTGTGCTATAACTCATTAGACGTTCCATATAACGTTCTGCAAACTCACTATCCAAGAAATAGCGAGCATATTATACTACCATCTATTAGTGGAATACTTAAGCCTATTCTTTTTAAAATTTGTCCTTATTGGTAAAGTCGTGAGTTAGTCTACAGGTAGATTATTCTGGTCCCTAATAGTATGGTTGAGAAAAGAAAACTTTCCAGTGTCCCTTCTCTCTTTCTTTCCCTCAATTTGTGAGTGATCTTTCCTTGGAGAGTAAGTTAATTTGGCGGCTGCAAATAATTTTTTTATTTTTCTCGAGACAGACTCACCCCTGCATCTTTTGAACATTGCTCATAATCGAACTTGCGTTCTTCTGTCCGTGAGGTGTGTCCCATTTAAATATACAGGGTATAACAGGACCTCACCGACAAACTTTGAGGAATGATAGGTTACACAGAGAAGATATTTTTTTGTTAAGGAAAGTATGCCCGATGACACGTTCTTTAGGAACTATGCATCCACAAGTTAGATGTCCAATATATGGCTATTCCATCTCAAATCGACCGAAATATAGAGAAAATTGACCTTGCAATTTTTAAATACAATGAAACTTTTTCTGTCCGTTGACAACTGTGATACAATGCTTTGTGCAAACTTTGAGGCATCAGAACTTCATAGTGTTTAAATTTAAAATATTTAAATGTATCGTATTTTCATAAAATTAGCAACTTTAAACTGTTGTGGCTCCGAAAACCTTTCACCCAATGATCAAAATCATGGTTTATTTTGATGCTGAGAAATTAAAGTTTATATTGATATGTAAATAGTTTTCTTACTTTTTATGGAAATGGAGAAATTTAGATTTTTCTTCATTAAGACACCTTTGACCACGAAAAAATATTTTTAAAATATATGGTTAGATTCCGCATTGAAAGTACAAATAAACACATATTTTTTACTGGTGCACCGTTGATAAGAAAGTATTGAAAATGTCAAATAAATAAAATAGTACGCGCGTGAAGTCACTAGCTGACTGTGAGGCGGGAGCTATACCTGGTAAGGCTTATCTTGTCTCAGTAGCAATAAAACCAAGTCTCTTCAAATGAGGGTGGAGATTATAGGAGGGTTGTAAATTTTCAGGATTCCTTTCAAAACCTTGTTATTGTACAGGCTACCGGAACTCACTTTCTTGAAAGACAATCTCAGTGACGGAACTACACAGTACGAAGAGAGATATTTTGTTTTTTTATTTTGTGCTACAGAATGTATCAACTAGTCCCTTCCGCCACTGGATGGATGGACAGCATCGCTTCACCCCTCCATCGCCATAACAATACAGACGAAGTAAGACATATCTCCTTTCTCTCTCTTTTCACAGTGAGACAAGATACATCACACAGACTTTAGCCGAGACAAGCAAGGCCAGGAGACAAACGCGTGATGTTTCGTCTAGGAGCGCATAGCTGGGCTAGCTTTATCACAAGTTTTCATATACACAGGAGTAAAATGACGCCCAACGCTCGCTTATCTTCAGCTCTCGGCCAGTGCGTGCGGTACTGCGCCGTTCAAATCTAGGCGTGTGAAAATAATTTATTTAATACCCTCGAAACTTATTGCCGAGCCATTAAGCAAACAATGCCGAATCCCTCTTAATAATGTAAGTTTTCTCAATATTTTTTACAGTTTTACAAATTGGCAAAAAGCCTAAAAGTAAGTAAAATCAGAGTATCTGTCTCTCTGTATAGGCCTACAATAAAAAAAATGATTACTTCTTAACATAACCTACCAAATGTCAGCTTCAAAATGAGCTCCCGTTCAATGTTCTGTAGTAAATGTTCCAGAGTTCTGGGCGCTGAAAGAGGCTTGTTTTTATAAAATACGATAAATTTGTCGCTCAATAGTACGAAACCCGTTTGACTTTCGATAGTATATTTTTGAAAATGCATTGTCCTCAGCACCTTGTATAAATAGGGAAAAAATTAGAGTATTAAAAAAAATGCGAGGTTTTTTACTGATCAATTTCATATGGAATAGCCCTATATATATATATATATATATATATATATATATATATATATATATATATATATATATATTTACAGAATTGAAATTTAATTTTCCATCCATGTTCCGACAATTTACAACAGTTGTTAAAATTACATACCCTGTTACAGTACCTCATTACATTTTTGACACCTTAACAGCATTAATCATACAACTCTGTTAAGCATGGCAGTGTTGTGTTGGATTGTTGGATGGTAAGACGGATTGAAGATGCACCACACAGACCAATAACAAACTACAGCAGTGCAACAGAGATGATAAGGACTTAAAGGCGCACACTTATTCAGCATACGTGATTCGGAATGCGCTTCTAAAAAGAATGCATAACTCATGAAGGACGTGTCATCGAGCATATGTTCTTTAACAAAAAATGGTCCTCTCTGTGTTTTCTATCATTCCTCATAATTTGTCGGTGAAGTCCTGTTACACCCTGTAGAATTATTGCTACAAAGCTTAAGAGCCCGTTTTTAATCCTATCTAATGTCTTAATATGCTCGTCTGTAAGGATTCCTACATGCGGCACCATATTATTGTAGGGAGAGACGGAAGAATGCTGTACCTCTGATCTCGAACCGGATTGTACTCTAACGCACAGGTAAACAAAACTCAACGCGCCACCTCACTCCATCTGTACACCGTTGCTTTGTTTCACTTGTTAAGTTGTCTCGGATCCTAAGCCTGTTCATCACTGAACGAACTAGTGACATATGCAATCTCTTTGGATTTATTGGAACCTTTTCTTAGTATCCTCACAAAGTATAACGCTCTCCAAGCTTTTCCTGCGGTAGGTGCTGAGAAGTTTTATTATCTTTAATTATTTGTTGTTGAGGATAATTTGACAAATTTACATAAAGTAGAAGTTGTTATTAATAGCTACGTAACATGTGTGATAATTGATTCCATGTCTTATAATCAGTTCATGTTGTAAACATATTTTTATACGTGAGTGAATCACTGAAGAAAGGTCTAACGTACTTTTAACATATAAACGTAATATACCTAACATGCAGTCAGTAATGCAGATTTTTGTAAACAGAAAAATATTAAAAATCATAACAAGATCTAAAATGCTACATAGATATTTCATATAAATTTGTGTTCTGCAGTATTAATTACACATTTACACTTGAACCGTCTAATGTTTTACTTTTGGGATTACAATTAATGTCTTTCGTGTATAATTCAGAAAACGAAAGATTATCTTATTTGGGTGCATATTAAATTATTAATTTGTGTCATTGAATAATAGTTTAAGAAAAACTGTAAACAATTTCATTCGTATAGCAAAGGAATTGAATTACTGCAAAACGTATAAACGTATGGATGTATGTGTTATCTTCGTGATATTTTTGAGTACCCGGAGGGGGTCCCTCGCTGTAGCGTCGTGGTCTAAGGCATCAGGCGTAATTGAATGAGAATGGCGTTGGGAAGTAATGTTTTCATGCAATTTCGGCCTATGTATGGGACCGGTGTCCACCCAGCATCGTGATGAACTTGGGAGCAACACTAGGCAACGAAATCCGGCTTCGAAAACTAGCTAAGCTATAACGGCTGGGGTGGGGGATCATTGTGCTGACCACACGATACCCTGTTCTGGTTAGATGATCCTTTACCTCTGTTGAGACATGTGGATTTTATTGGGTTATTTTACGACGCTGTATCAACATCTAGGTTATTTAGCGTCTGAATGATATGAAGGTGATAATGCCGGTGAAATGAGTCCAGGGTCCAGCACCGAAAGTTACCCAGCATTTGCTCGTATTGGGTTGAGGGGAAAACCCCGGAAAAAACCTCAACCAGGTAACTTGCCCCAACCGGGATTCGAACCCGGGCCACCTGGTTTCGCGGCCAGACGCGCTGACCGTTACTCCACAGGTGTGGACGAGACATGTGGACGTGAGGCCAGAAGTTTACTGGTCCACCTTGACTCTTCATGTCGTTCATATACCTATCACAGACATTTGTTTAAGTATTATTTATGTTTGAATCCAAATAAAGTTATACAATATAGCCTACTTGTATTCCATATATTTTTCTTTAATCATACCAGGAGAACAAAGTCCTCAGGCCTTGTCGATAATCAATAAAGGTATTGGTAAAACTTTGACAGTGAAAAAATAGCCTATGGGCAGTTTAAAATGTAACCTACATAACAGGTTAACTATTGTCTCTGCTTCCACAGCCACCACCATTTGACTGTTGAGCAAAGTAGCCGAGATTCGATCCCCGACAGATGTTATCAAACTTGCAGTGAAAAAGCGGCTGGGAGACAGGTTTTCTTGGAGTATTTCTATTTCTCTCATCATTTTAATCCCACTATTACTTCATTATAACTTTATTATTTAATCTTCTTTATAGTCCAAATGTTACAGTTTGTTATTGACATTATCATAAACATAAAAACGAAAACAACAAAATATTGGGATTAGCATTAAAAATGGATATAACAAGAAATCAGACATTTATTATACAGAGTAATCGAAATTGACCTATCAAAAATGATAGAATGTGAAAGGGAATGTCGTATGAAGTAAATTGGAGATAGGAATCAGATAGATACGACCGACACATACCCAGATATTCAGATATTGAGATAAGATATCGCTAATGAAATGGGGCAAATATGATTACCTAGAAAGAAACGTTTGTGCAGAAGTCATGAGTTGTCATGCCGTGCAAGCTTTATAACAGTATTCGGAAGTGCTTCCCTCCATCTGGATGCCGACTGCTGCACGGAGGACGACACTTCCTGGACGTGACATAGTTGCTCCTTGCTCACCATCGCTATGGTCCCTTGAAGTCTTGCGATGTTTGTCTCAGGATTATCAACACATTCTCGGTACACAAGCTCTTTCAGATATCCCCACAGGAATAAATTCAACGGATTTAAATCCGGAGATCTTGCAGGCCACTGCACTGGTCTTCCTCTGCCGATCCATCTGTGGGGAAACATTCTATCCAGTTTCATCCTAGCTACTAGACTGTAGTGGGCAGGTGCTCAGTCATGCTGATACATCACGTTTCTCCGAGTAGCGAGGGAACATCATCTAAGAAGCCGAAGACTATTTCCCCAAGGATATCTGCGTACAAAGCGCCACTAAGAGTCCCTGCAAACATGCACAGTTCCACTATTTCCGTATTGAGAATACCAGCCAACACATTTATGCCCCGTTGTATCTGGTGTTCTATCACACGTGTGGTATGTGAATTTTTATGTGACTATTGTGGGAGTTGAACACCCCCTCACGAGTAAAGAGAACTTCGTCGGTTCACATAACACGATCTAGGAACTGCAGTTCTTTCTGCGTGTCGTCGTTAACCACAGACAGAAATTCAGGTATCTGCTGAATAGATGTAGTGCACGGGACTGTACCGAAGAGGATATAGTGCATCATCGTGAAGGATATCCAGTACCAGGCTATGTTTCGCTCCGAAACGTCGCGCAATAGGATGCGAAGTTAGAGTTGGATACTAACAGGTATAAAAACAACGGATTGTTATCGATAATACAGTATATGCCCTTATTTTAAGACAACGTACATTAGGTAAGCAAGGATCTATTAAAAAATGCAGTGAAGACTGCGATCCGATTAGCATTTTGCAGTTAATATCATTTATAACTATCAGAAATAACAACCAATAACGTATTTCATGAAAATTGAGCAATATTACATATCTACATATATTCTTTTTTTAATTTGTATATTAAAGTTCATGTATGTCAAACGCTAGAACTTATTATTATACTTCAATAAAAAAAAGTAATCACTTCAAAATATCAAACGCTTTTGAAAATAATCAGTTTTTGTGCCTTCTGAAAAATTTACTGAAATGGACATTAGGGGTTTCTGAAATTCACGATCCAAATGTCATGACGACATGGCTTGGGATCTAATTCGGGCGCTCTGGATGGGAGACGACACTCTAGCCCTTGAGCCACAGAAGCGGCAAGATGTCTTTCAAAGACCGTAAGTGAACAATGTAAACTTCCAACATAACAGCAACTTACAGTACGATTATTTAGTCCTGACAGTCGCCGACAATGTGCGCCTGGGTCAGGTGAGTCCATTAAGTTATGCCAAGGGGTGTTCGGATTAGTTAGTCGCTTGCATTCAGAGCGATCGGATATCACGAGTGCGGTAGAGCGATGTGTTTCCAGTACAGTTAAGCTGTACTGCATTCCTTTACTCACCGCTCGCTCTTATATCTACTCCGGAGCTCTCCCCACTACTCCTATTACTTCCCCTCTTTCGCGCCGCCGAGCTGTCAGGGCTAAATAATCGGTCTGCACCTACTTATATATTTCTATCTAAATTGGACCGGTCTCTGAAGTGTAGCCTATAGTAAAGAACTGCCGACAGATGTGTTCAGTATAAATATATAAATACTCGTATGCAGATAATCACCATATCGTTCATGCTGGAAGACTCGGGTAAAACACAAATTATGAGTACATGTAACTTGTGTGAAATTCGCTCTGTATTAGTCCACGAAATTGTTCTCGCAGAAACAGACGATGCAGCGGTTTCCAGTTGCTCTCGCTACCCGTACTTAATAAATACAGTGAATGTAAAAAGTATTCGCACGATGATTTTTTTATTACAAGTTGAGATCTAAATGAAGTACTATTAACTCTTGGTATGAAGTAAACTGTTCACGTGTAATAATAATGCATCACATAGCAAATACACACAATAAATTTTCATAATTTTGCGTGTAGATTCTGTCATAGTTCAATAAATTGAATGCCTAACAAAATTACAGCGTAAAAAGTATTCGCACACTCAACTCTGTTGACGAATAAAAACATTCCTGCGGAACGCAGTAGGCACATGGTACTAAGGAAACGCACGTAATTCATGTTCGAAGTCAGTTTGATTCTAGAATCACAAGTAGTATATAGACATCACGTCAAATGGGACTAAGAGAGAAAGAAATTCTAAGGAAGGAAGGGCTACTAGCATTCGTCTGTATAATCAATGTTAAACACTGAGTGAAAGATCAACGATTGTGAATAGAGGTAAGTCAACCGTTAAGGAATCATAGACAGATACGGGGAAAGAAATTCGAACGGAAATTTAAGGAGAAGTGCCGGCAGAGAAAAATAAACGAATACAGTGGCAGAGCAATCATGCGAAAAATTAAAAAGAACCCGCATATTAGTGCGGCAGAGCTTCAATATGATCTCGGTATAAGTGTGTGTAACAGTACAATCCGAAATTACCTAAGCAGCAGCGAATACCATACTAGAATCGACCATAGGAAATACTACATAAGTAAAGTTAATAAGGGTAAAATATTAGACTTTGCTGAAACAAATCTTAACCGGCCCCAAGAATTCTGGAACAGAATGTTTTTCACTGATGAAAATAAGTTCAATATATTTCAGTCTGGTGGGAGAAGTTCTGTGTGGAGAAAAAAAATGCTGAACTGGAAAAGAAAAACACGGTGGAGTTTGAGTACTAGTATGGGGGTGCATGAGTTCAGCAGGAGTGGAGTAGTTGGCTTTTATTGAGGACAATATCGATCACCAACGTTACATTGATATTCTGAAGGGTTATGTAGTGCCTAGTGCCCAAAAGTTGGGCATCAGGGGCAATTTCATATTCATGCAGGACAACGACCACAAACATATGGCCCACAATACTTGACTGTGGATTCTCTATAGCATCCCTTCATATCTTCAGACACCTCCCCAGTCACCAGACATCAACCCAACCAAGACCTTTGGGATTATTTAGAAATAAGACCTAAAACTAGCCATATTACTAGTAAAGAGTCTCTAAAGACTGCAATCATAGAAGAGCGGAACATTCCAGCAAATATTACTTCAAATTTAGTTAATTCTATCCCCAGAAGGTTAGAGGCTATTGTAAAATGCAAGGGCTACCTTACAAAATATTGAAATTGAAAAGGAACTGACTAAAGTGAGACCAGTGTGCGAATACTTTTTGTTCGTATTTTTGTTTGGTATCATTGTGTTTTAATCAAACATAATTGTTTATTGTGAGAATTGTGCAATTCATTTTGTGTTTATATGTAAACTAATAACAGGAAATGTATATACTTGTACGTAACTTGTGTTCATGTCTAAAAAGTTGAGAGTGTAGGATTTGAAGGACATTTATTATTGCTATATATTTTTATTACCCACCGTGCGAATACTTTTCACACTCACTGTAGATATCAAGCCATCTATCACTGCATAATTTATCCAATGATTAATTACAGGATACAGTTATCTTGAGCTTTTAGAAACCTTTACTTACTTATGGCTTTTAGAGACCCGGAGATTCATTTCCGTCCTCACATAAGCCCGCCATAAATCTCTATCTTGAGAAATATTAATCCAGTCTCCACCATCATATCCCACCTCTCTCAAAACTATTTTAATATTGTTCTCTCATCTACGTCTCGGCCTCCCCAAAGGTCTTTTTCTCTCCGGCCTCCCAACTAACACTCTATATGCATTTCTGGATTCGCCCATACGTGCTATATGCCCTGCCCATCTCAGACGTCTGTATTTAATGTTCCTAATTATGTCAGATGTATAATGCAATGCGTACAGTTCTGCGTTGTGTAGCTTTCTCAATTCTTCTGTAACTTCATTCCTCTTTGCTCCAAATATATTCCTAAACACTTTATTCTCAAACACTCTTACCCTCTGTTCCTCTCTCAAAGTGAGTGTTTCACAACCATACAGAAAACCCGGTAATATAACTTACTGTTTTATAAATTCTAATTTTCAGCTTTTTTGTGAGCAGACTGAATGACAAAAGATTCTCAACAGGCATTTCTCATAATTATTTATTTTACGTTTAATTTCCTCCCGAGTGGCATTTATATTTGTTACTGTTGATCCAAGACATTTGAATTTTTTCACCTCTTCAAAGGATAAATTTCCAATTTTTATATTTCCATTTCATACAAAATTCTGGTCACGAGACATAATCATATACTTTGTCTTTTCGGGATTTAGTACTTCCAAACCTATCTCTTCACTTGCTTCAAGTAAAATTCCCGTGTTTTCCCTAATAGTATGTAGATTTTCTCTTAACAAATTCACATCATCCGCATAGACAAACAGCTAATGTAACCCGTTTAATTCCAAACCCTCTCTGTTATCATGGACTTTCCTAATGGTATATTCTAGAGCAAAGTTAAACGTAAAGGTGATAGTGCATCTCCTTGCTTTAGCCCGCAGTGAAATAAAAAAAAGCATTCGAAACAAACTGACCTATACGGACGTACGTTTCACAGAGACACATTTTAATTAATCGAATTAGTTTCTTGGGAATACCAAATTCAATAAGAATATTATATAAAACTTCTCTTCTAACCGAGTCATATGCCTTTTTGAAATTTATGAATAACTGATGTACTGTTGTAGAAACCTTTTAGAGTAATTTTCATATTTATGGAGGGGATAAAAAGTTACCCAACGTTCTTGAAAAGATGAAAATTATGAAATATATGTAAAGGCCACCGCTCTGGAATAATTGCGGCATGTCTGACCGTGAAGGAGCGGGCCCGGGTTCAAATCCTGGTTGGGACAAGTTACGTTGTTGAGGTTTTCAGGGGTTTTCCCCCTCAACCTATTAAGAGGAAATGCTGAGTAACTTTCGGCGTTGGACCCTGGACTCATTTTTCTGTCATTATCACCTTCATTTCATTCTGGCGTTGGGTATCCATTGCAGTTAATAAAGCGTCGTAAAGTGAAATAATAAAAAAAACCATGGTGAAAAGTTGACAGTGACGACAATGGAGTAATTCATGAATGTGAGTTACATAAAACTGAAATACTCTGGAATTGGCCTAATCACTCTTTTAACTATAAGCATTCATTCATTCATTCATTCATTATATACCATAGATCTTACAGGAGCAGTGGAGCTTTAAGATGTGGAACAAATCAAAATTTTACAATATTACAATTACATTTTTACAAATTTTTACAATGTTTACAGTTTTTACAATATTCTACAATTTTTTACAATATTTTGGCGAGATGTAGTGAGATGAGGTGAGGCCCAAGGATTTGCCAAAAGATTACCCGGCATTTGCCTTGTGGTTGGGGAAAACCTCGGAAAAACTCAGCCAAGTAATCAGACCAAAGGGGGTGAAATGAAGTGAGGCCGAGGACTCGCCATAGACCATCCGGCTTCAGTCCCACGGCTGGGGAAAACGTCGGAAGAAACCATTCAGTGAGACCAAAGTGTGGTCCAACCCAAGCCCGAACGCATCCCCTGATCAGCAGCCCAGCGAGTCTGCCGACTGAGCTACATCGATGGCTCTGCTTCTGCTCAAAATATACAATACATAGCCAATCAGATTATTAAATTTACAAACGCAAACGATTATTCATCAGTTAAGCTATATGTATAATAAAAAACAAAAACCCGAGTCATTCATTCATTCTTTCATTCATTCATTCATTCATTCATTCATTCATTCATTTAGTGTTCTGAGCAAGGACAGGTCTTTCACTGCAAACCCAGCTTGCTCCAATTTTTCCTATTTTCTACCTTCCTCTTTGTTTCCTCATATGATCCATATATCTTAATGTTGACTATCACCTGATACCTTCTTCTGCTTACGAACTCTTCTCCCGTTCACCATTTCTTCCAGTGCATCCTTCAGTAGGCAGTTTCTTCTCAGCCAGTGACCCAACCAATTGCTCTTCCTCTTCCTGACAATAAGCATTATACGTAGAATTAGCTGCTCGAGAGGATGAAGAAATAACACGAGGAAACCTGTCGCAACACTACTTATGAAAAGCACATTTTAATAAGACTAGCTACGATTACAAGTGGAATTGGTGTTTGCTTCAGCTAAGAAATGCGGAAGTGTCTGCGTGGGTCTAGAAACTGCCACGTCGCCAGTAAATTTACAAAACACTTTTCGAGATTTATAACGCAAACATCAAAGATGCATTGCTTGTCATAGCTATGACGTCCTCCAGTTGTTAAGGTGAATTGTGTCTCGGGAGACCTTCACGGTGAGGAATTGCAGCACAAATACCCTACTTACCAGCAAGTGAAAAGTCTGTTTTAAATAAGAATGGCAAAGTAATTGCACCTTAGCATAACCTTCCGTCTCGAGTTTAAAATAAAATGGAAAACAAGCATCGTACTCTACATCTAGGCGAACTGTAGTCGAATAGCTTTCCATGCTGGAGGTCAGATTTCTAAACTCACAGAGTTCAAGTGAAATTTGTGGTGGGCAAAGATGGCTTTGGGGCAGAGTTTCCCGTAAGTACTCTCATTTCCACTGGAGTTATTACTTTATAACTTAATTTAATATTGCCTATAAAGTGAAATGAGTGAATGAATGAATGAATGAATGAATGAATGAATGAATGAATGAATGAATGAAACCGTACTGTCACAGTCTTACGCAGGGGACGAAACTTAGTGCCCAATGGGAGAGAGGAAAATTGTTTCAGGTTAACTGTGTTTTAGAGTCCCTCTACTGTGTACACTTGGTCAAAATGAAAGTGGCAGATCTCTTGAGCAGCGAAAATTTTCTAAGTCCCTTCGGGCGAGCGCGCAGTTCGCTACCGTAAACCTCCGTGCGCCGCTTTAGTTAACTCCATAATACAAGGCGCTGATTTTTTATTTTTTTTTTAATTTTTTTTTTTTATTTAACTAGCTAGCTAGCGAGTACAAATTAAAATTATAAAACAAAAATATTTCTAGCCGCTACCGTAAGAGCCAGACAGCATGCTTCGAATCTCCGTAGTGAATTTTTTCTTTTGTCCTTTCTTTTATTTTTTCAACTCCTTTTAGTGTAATATAGGCCTAATCAAATAATTTTGCTTATGTTAATTCATGTTACTTACAGATAATTACAAAATTGGTAAAAATTTGTGGTTATAATTCCAAGAAATCAGAATGTATTTTATCAGAATTATAGTTTTTCTTCTTGTTTACAATTACTACGTTTAGGCCCTGATGATCACGGATTTAGATTAGTATAATAATCATATTCCCTGTAGCACAATTTGCAAATTAATTATTGCCAATTATTTAACCGTCAACATATTTACTGAATGTTACTTAGGCAATAGAATGCAAAGCAGCAGGGATTAATACTAATTAACACAGCATTTTAATATGAAAGTCCGTAATTGTCGTCTTTAGTGTTACTTCCATCTAGCGTCAAAAGTTCCTATTAACACGAAAAAAATAATAAAGCGAAAAGTATTGTAAGGATAAAAGAAATGACGAAAACCTGTTACATTTTCACTGATGCATTTAAAAGGCAAAAAAAAGAAAAGTTTAGTAACTCCACGGACATTTGAACTTGCAACCCCACGAACTATTAGCTATCGCTCTACAAATTACGCTAAGAGTTTTACTGCAGTCGGAATGGCATTGTAACGAGCAATGGTCGTACTCCATTGGGGAACCTGCTATACAGTATATATAGAGTTTGTGTTACAATATTCATCGTTTAAACACTCTAAACGGTCTGTCTGTTTTAAATATCGTATATGAATTATTTTCTCGGAAGATTTTAGTGATTAATAGTTGTGTTCCCCATTATAACTACTAGAAGAATATACGCTATCTTTTGAACAAAGCCTGGCTGTCCCGGGCGCTCACGGTAATACTCGATTCGAACTTAGTCTCTCAGACGCCGGCCACTTTCATTTTGACCAAGTGTACAATAGAAGGCGGCGTGGGTCGTGCCCCGTTGAACTACTGTGCCTTAGTTGTTCGCTGTTTACTTGCTTTGTGTTGCAGTCGACGAGTAACTTTTTTAATTGGTTCTTTTACGATGCTTTATCAACTGCGACGAGTAACTTAAATCATGGACTAGAGAGTACAGAATTTCGTATTAATTTCGAAAAACAAATCGTTATAAAATATTATAGTTCACGTTTTATCACTAATTAGTTTTAAGATAATCGCAATAATTTCGTGTAAAATGGAAAGGGAATTTTACTTGAAAAAAATAACCCTATATTACGTATTAGGCGTCAAAATAATGATAAAGGTTTCATACAACAATTTATTCTACATATTAAAATTAAACAAAACTTTATAATACTGAGAAAAAAACATTATTTGTATTATGTAACATATGCTGTTTCTATTTTTGGAATGATAGCATAGCAGAAGTGGCAATATTATGTTATTTCATTCTGCGCCTACGGTCACTAACATTTAAATTTTACATTGAATAAAACTTTTCTGCGTCAACTGTTGTACAAGGAACCCAGACACATTTCAACACAGCAGCTGTAAATTCAGGATAATTCAACATGAGAGCTCGTAATGCCTCAATCACGTCAGCTTTAACATTGTATGTGTTGGATGATTGTCATATTGTATTCTGGTAAAATATAAGGGGAGTCACGGCTGCGGTCCCACGAGCCACCATGAGCCGGAGGGGAGATGGGAGAGGCCATGGTACATAGCACTACCACCACCAACTAATGACCACATACCACGGGATCCAATATCGGTGGCGGCTCACAGCCGATTTACACCGGACGCAAATCCGAAATATGAAAAGGAAACGGAGGTGATGAAAGAGGGGAAATGTTGTTATAATGGCGAAATGAGTCCAAGGTCCAACACCGAAAGTTACCCAGGAATTCTGCTTCAATTGATTGAAGGAAAATCTCTAAAGAAACCTCAACCAGGTAACTTGTCCCAACCAGGATTTCAACAAGGGCCCGCTCGTTTCACGGGCAGACATTGTAACCGTTACTCAACAGCGGTGGAATAGAGTACTGTTGATAACTCGTGTGTATTAAATTTTGTGCGAGGTCGTGCGTATTTGCTTGGTTTCCGCACAAAACCAACCCGCGGTAAGTCTAAAATTCCACATTCAGTATTCCCAACCGAACACACATAACAATTTCCCTCTTCTTACCGCTTAAGTGACATATTCATTTTACTGCTTTAGGCTTTTAACATATTATTTTTAGAGACGTTCAATATAGTAATAATTATAAATTGGAAACTTACCACTGCAATTTCACCTAAATTGCACTGTTAATTATTGTTTTTAAATATTTGCAAAAATTAAGTAAATTCTACAACTCCACTAAAGTTGCTGCATTTCGTGATGCATGTAACATTAAGGAAGCCGTTTGTTTTAAGTTCGCATTTATAGACTGGGGGAAAAAAAGACAGACGTATATCACGGCCTGCTGGAGTATAGTAAACACAGAAAACATTTTAAAGCAACAATGTTGAAGATAGATATTTTTGTTTTCCAAAATTGCCGTCATTGAACAGAAACCAAGATGGAGATTTCATTGCAACTAATTATAAATTCCTCTTTCAGGTATGTAATAAACGATCTTCGCACAAAATAATGTACGATACACGAGCGGTATGTTTTCTTTCAATTCTCGGAAATTAAAAAAGTTCAACTACGTTTCGCTTTTTCAAACTTTTCCTCGAACATGAAAACTTCAACATACCGCTCTTGTAACGCGTATTACTATTATTTTCTCGTAATCCTGCTTTCATATTAATTTTATTGACTGTTGTAAGTTAACCCATATTTTGACATCTTGATTCAAAAGACAGTGGTTTGCCATTTGTACAAAAATGTCTGTGAATTAAAATGCATTGCTTCCCACTGGTAATAGACTAAACAAAGGAACATGTATGAATCTAGTAGACTAAATAAATATCTAAAGATACAGAGTTAGAATAATAAAACAATAGCGTATATTTTCATCTTTCCCCTACTTGTGGGGAACACGACTTCGTGCTTTACATACATTTTGAAATGCATTTTATGGACACGTAAATGTGTATCTTTACTGGCAAAGGAGTCTTAACGCAGGTGGAAACAAATCAAGCCTCTGCAAAAATAATATATACGAACAGAGTTAAACCGTTAACTTCAGAGCTGGAAAGTACCTAAATATTGTTCCACACTGTAACATTCCGAATGGATTATTTTGATTACACTTCTTTTTCTGTTTTCTACGCACCATAAAGTAACCAGAGTGGAGGAGAAGAGCATTTGTGGCTTCCTTCGATGTTCTAAAGCCAAACCACTAGAGAATCTGGATACACAGTTTCGTCTTAATGGTACATAAAACGCGCGTGAATAATAGATGACATTTGGTACTCCTTCGTTGCATTTTCATGTGAAATACGACAGATGAATAGACTATTTGCGTAATAGAAGTTTTAAAACAGAATGTTTTACTGATGCTGTGCTTAATATTAATAAAAAATGGATAGACATTAATGGAGTTAAAGTGAAAGGTCTTCACAATTATCCGTTTCCTAAATAATAATAATAATAATAATAAAAATATTATTATTATTATTATTATTATTATTATTATTATTTAGGAAACTGATAATTGTGAAGACCTTTATTATTATTAATATTATTTTCATTTGTATATTATACTGAATATTGCTTGTTTTAAATTACATATATCCGGGCACGTAATTTTGTCAAATATCGTTAAACAATACTTGGAGTTATATGACGAAAAAGAAAAGAGTCTACCTCGTCCTACAAATGTTACAGTTTGACGTTTTTCCAGAATACTGAATAATGAAAGAATTTAATGAAAGTAAAGTTGATGAGTCAATAAAAATTTCTAGGTAAAGAATTTTTCGACTTATGCGCTCTTAAGGAAACCAGGTAGTGATTAGGGGTCAAAAATCCGATTTTTTATTTTATGTTTTAAAAAAAAAAGTACAAAACTTGCTCTTTAAAACACAATAAATATTGTGAGGGGTATTTCTGCAGATACGCCCTTTAAATGGCCTCTTTAAATTTGGCTGTGCATGTAATTCATACATCCTTCTTTATTAATGCCGTTTTCCACAAGTTGACATTAATCAAACTTAAGTGCATTTTTCTCTGAAACTAATGAATAAATTTATATGAAATTTTTACAGTGTTTTCTGCAGTCTTTGTTCTACACAGTAGACCTACGAGTTTAAGAATATCTTATACATAACACGAGAAAAAATATATATGCATTGAAAAAATTGCAAAAAATGTTAACAAAGTTCATTATTTTTCTGTTTCACTAGAGGTGAAATATTTAACTAAATTTTGCTTTAGAATTTACAATATACATTACCGGATATCTAAAAAAACAAAGCTTATGAGTGAAAATTGTAGCAAGTAATGTGCACCTGAAGAATGAGGTATACACTACACTTAGCAAAGTGGAAAACAGGTTATCAGTTAGGGCCTTTATTTTGCACCTGGATACGAAACTAATTAGTTGTCTTTTGTATCACTAACTTCAGAATGATTGATTGCGTAAGCATGAAAATTTTTATTCCACTCTGAGCACTGAATGCCTAGAAATATTGAACTAAACTTTTGTACTGAAATTTTTTAATCGCACAGGTATCACTACCCACTACCCTTAAAGATCTTAATGAAAAATTGTAATCGTTAATCATTTAAATTTTCGGCGTTCTCAACTAGGAAAAAAGTCAGGAAAAATTGCACATAATCACACTGGAATTGTAAAAGTTGGTAGTTGACTTTGCGGTCACACTACAGACAAAATGACAGATTTGTATTCAGTTTTTTGTTATCTTCTAAATCCCTCGACATGGGACAGTCTGTTGTGACTGATGAAAGAAACTTCAGCCGTGTGTTAGGAAAACATTGGCCAAGTCGTAAGTCCATACGCAAATTGTATCAACAATTTAAAGACGCCGGCAGCGTCTTGACATTCGTGTGGTACACCAGGAACGTTGCAAGAAACCATGTTGCACAGTTCGAAACATTCATGTGCTGCATGAAAGTTGAAATTGCATGTGTACAAACTCCAGCCACATACAGCCACAAAGAATAAGCTTCGTGAGATTCAAGTTAGGACAGCAAAAATAACCCCCATAATTCCCCCCCCCTCCCAATGAGGCCACTTTCCCCACACATGACATTATAAACCGCCACAATTGCTGGATTTGGGGCAGCAAAGGGGACAAATATGAGTTTGAAAACTTTTACAATTTTGATCCAAAATTTGTTAAATTTAAACTATATGAACAGGCCTACAATACTATCACTTGTACAAAATTCGATGTCATTAGGACTAATAGTATTGAAATTATGTTTTCAAATATATTTTATATTGAAGTCACTAAAAAGTGTCCTTGCGTTTAAGTTTGCAAAATTTGTTGTTCATATTTCCTCAAAAGCTTGAAAATAGTCTTGAGAATAAAAATTGATTAGATTTTTGAGTTCAGTCTAAATAGAGAGTCACAATAAATGTTTAAGTTTCATGAATTTAGCATTACAGCATATTTTAATCTAAGTGCAATATGAATATTCCCCGAAGGAATTTAATATTTCATATAAATGCTAATTAAATTTTATTTATCAACATTTAATTGACCTCTGTGAGAGAAGTTTCAGACCAATCTGACAATAACTGTTGTGCAAGGAGCTTTTTTTGATACAATAAACTTCTTTATATTTTAATCCTAATTGCTGGGGTAAATATCCCAATTGTTGTATCTAATTTAAATTACTATAGATCTAATAAAAATAACAAATACAATTTCCACGATTTTACAAAAGTTAAAGAAAATTATAAGGTATATTTATCATCAAAAGCTTAAATTAATGAGTAATGTGAAGAGAGGAACAACAATCATACAAATTGCGAATCTTTACCCTCTGTTACTCTAATAAAATATCCCGGGTCGCACTTGGACATGTTTGTCTGATAAACTTTTCGTCTGGGACGCACCTGGACGGTCCCCATAATGGTATAAATAAGTTAAAGACGTATAATTACATTTTTATAATTATCATTTTCGCAGTGTTCAGTCGTATATTCAAGATTGTTGAAAAATGAGCGAATATAGCAACAAATGTTTTACAAATATTTAATTTAAAATTTGTGTTCAAAGGGACTATATCTGACCGTAGATAATTCTGTTCTTCAGGGTGAATTAACTCTTCCCGCAAAGAGGAATCACTCCTTCTGATCATTCATTAAATTATTGTAGTTACATAACAGACGTGAGTTTCATCCTCGGGCACCAAGATGTATTCGCAAGAGCCTGCGTCTAACAGTCCTGCGTTCCCACTCGCTATAAAGGCGAGTTAACAGCAATGAGAGCTTCCCCTGCTACATCACACGCGGCGGTCATGGCCCCGTGGCCCCTCTCCACGCCGACGCGATGGTTTTCTTCAGAACCAAACTCTCATCCACACCCTCGCCGGGCAACTGGTCTTTCCCTGTCGATGACCTTTTCAACGGATGAAACAAAATAAAGAATGTAGAACGATAGATCATGTCTTTTGCATGTTCTATCACTACTGAGACGTCTGTCGGCATCAATGCTATCGGTAGAATCCCAAATATAAGGGGTGGGAGTGAAGTACACTTAGCTGCAAAAAGAATGGGCCGACTCTTGGTCGATAGAAATGCTATCGCGCGGTTCACTCGTGTAAACGTAACCCACTGCAAGCCATTGCTGTGGTCTCTTCATTTAAAGTAGTCCGTCTATAATGTAGTGAACCTTACGAGCAGTGTGTGGCCCAGTGGTAAGAAGTCTGATATCCGTACAAGAGGTTGTGAGTTCGCTTTCCAGTACGGTAAAATTATTATTTTTTTATTTTAATTTTTACTTAATTTATTAGCTTAAATGTGAAATGGCATTTGTTAACAAACTTCGTTATGCCTGCTTTGTAAAAATATTATTGCCCATCATCTGTGGGCTATTAATAGGTGAGACCTGGCCTGTATAAACAAAAATACTTGTTTCACATCCTAAAATACCGGACGCATATCAAACACAAATAAATAATTAAATTAACAAAAACAAACAATTTTTTAATATATTAACAAAACAAGGCCTGTGGTGGGGACTAGTATCTCGTCCACAAACCACCTGCGTCAACAACTGCCCTCATTCTGCGCGGCATGGAGTCCACAAGATTATGGAAACAGGTCTAAATTCTTGGCCATCTCCTCCCACGCATCTAGAATTCTGTCCCACAATTCCTCAGGTGTCCGAACGGATGGTTGTTCTGCCCAATTAGAGCGTAGGATCCTTTTGGCTGCAGCCAACAAATTTTGAATCGGATTCATATCAGGTGAATTTGGAGGCCAGTCGACTGGGTCGACATCACGCCTCCTCGTAAGCCATCTTTGAATCCGGTCGGCGGTGTGTATCGGATGATTATTCTGCTGGAAGAAAAGTGTTCCTTCTGGATATCGTTTTCCGTTGTATTAACAGCAGTATTGCTTGAAATAGAGAGGGAGATTTATTATTTATTATATTTTGGGCATATTCTAAGAGATATCGTCACATAATTATAGCTTTGCGAGACACATATGATGGCAAATTTGTAATAAAAGAAAGAAGATTGGGCGAGATTCGAACCTTGAGCTACTACTATCAACTTGTTCAATAGACCAATGCCGTAACGACTTACGCTACTGTAACCGTTAATATCAGCTCGACATAATACGTGGTTTTCCTGTTCATATTCGCTCCAGTTGATTTTGTATTTATCAATTTTATTATTATTTGACTCTTCAAGGGTCCTGGTGTATCTAGAATCAACCAGCCATTCGATTTTATTACATACTAGCTTAAATTACCCGGCGTTGCCCGGGCTTTAAATTTTGGTCTATTTCTAAATAAACTGTTTATTAGACTTATCGGAGACCACGGCAAGGGAACTATATAAAACCAAAACGAACCATATTTACTTATGTTTTCTCCTCCCTAGTGACGAATATTAAAGAAAGTGCCACTAATATCCAAAGAAACTGACTAATCGAAATAATTCCATTTCACCTATGAATAGAGTTTTAACAACATTAAGACCTTATGTTACAGGGATATTTAAGATATTTAACATTGTGATTGATGATAATATTTATCGTACCACGGCATTATGCATTATTAAGCCTTTCTGCCCACAATATATTTAATTTCCTTCAAGGCCAAACTACAATCTGTAACGGATGGATTCTATCAAATACATGGATTTCAGGGTGTTATTGCAGTAACGGTGACTATGCTCATCAGAATTCACTCTCCTGGAGAAGGCAATGTAGAACACTACCACAACAGAAAATCATATTTTTCTATAAACGGCCAAGTCATTTGTGACGATAACTTATTAATAAGAGACAGGTTAACAGTAACAGTAAAATAGGCTCTATATTATTATTGCAATATTATAATATTATCACAAATATTACTATAACATAATAATTGCTTGAAATCGAATGGCTACAATAGCAATACGTGGGATAAAAACATCATCTTCTTTCATTTTTCCAGTTAATATTGGCACTCATATTACGTTTCGCATGAGTTTTTGGCACAAATTTTTGTTAGTGCATAATTTTGGTGAGTCAATATTTCGCAATAGTAGGTCTACTATGACTATTCAATATTAAGTAAACTATGTGGTAGCAATCCTTGTAGTTTGAAAGAATTCTAGAATTCAATTGGATAAAACAGTCTGCTCACTACCTACAAAACTGCATCGAGGAATTCATAATACGGTCCTGGACTGCGTAAAGATACTTATTGCATGAATTATCTAGTTTTAGCCTTCATGATGTGTAACAACAATGTAATTTAATTTCGTGTTAAAATTTCCAAGGCCTCGTGAAAGTCGATGTTGAATACAACAGACAATATTAAAGAACAACTGACTGTAGAAGATTTTGCATTTTAATATAATACATGAATATTTGATCTATTTATTTTTATTTTTATATATTTAATTAATTTAACTTCCATTTGCACAATTTTAATGTAGCCTATGTTCTTCTTCTGGTTATGAAGGTTAAATGTGCAAACTTTGGCACATATCGGTCAAAGCGTGTAGATTTGTATAGAGAACATACACACATATACACATATACATACATACATACATACATACATACATACATACATACATACATACATACATACATACATACATACATACATACATACATACATACATACATACATACATACATACATACATACATACATACATACATACATACATACATACATACATACATACATACATACCCACATTCAATTTTATATATTAAGATTTTAAACTCTTAAACAAAATATAGCAAATTTAAATGGTTTAATTATGTGTTACCTAGTGAACTACAGCTTGACGAGACGAGCATGCGCAATGTTATGTCTCTGGAACTTAGAAATTGTCGGCCGGCCCATTCTTTTTGCCGCTAATTGTACATTAAAAAACTCAGGTACCATAAAAATTGAAGTAAAAATAAAATGATGTCCCTGTATAACACGCCCGTAGTTAACTTCATAGGTCCGGTGTCCGAACTTCCATTCCTAGTAATAAGTTACTACGTGGTTCGCATCAAGCGACAACACCGCCTGACATCCAGGCAGACAAAATAAGCAGCCAGTCTCGATGGGAGGAATATAAAGCATTCCCACTAAGCTTTCAAGATTCAAACCCGGGTTCTGCTGGCGTTTATAGCAAGAAGCATTATCACTTGAGGCCCTGCTGAGGACATAGAGAAGTTTATAGGCCTTAATACATACACTGGCTCCAAAAACTATTAGCACACACCATTTTGTTGTAGTTCAATTTAACACAATTGAAAATGCAGTTGATGCAAATGGGCAAAGATAAGGTAGTTAAAAGATTTTAATTATGAAATTATTCAATGACTCTATAAACAACCTTTCTAGAAATTAAAATATAGTATTAGAATCACCATTCTCATCCTTGATCACGTTTACCCTTCCCTGATATCCATTCTTGAATTCCTTTATGCCCTTATATAAATCTCTAATGTTTTTATTTTTACTATTTGTTTCTATTTGAAGAGTGGAGAAGTTCAAATATCTTGAAGCAACCGCAACAAATATAAATGATACTCGGGAGGAAATTAAACACAGAATAAATATGGGAAATGCCTGTTATTATTCGGTTGAGAAGATTTTATCATCCAGTCTGCTGTCGAAAAATCTGAAAGTTAGAATTTATAAAACAGTTATATTACCGGTTGTTCTTTATGGTTGTGAAACTTGGACTCTCACTTTGAGAGAGAAACAGAGATTAAGGGTGTTTGAGAATAAGGTGCTTAGGAAAATATTTGGGGCTAAGAGGGATGAAGTTACAGGAGAATGGAGAAAGTTACACAACACAGAACTGCACGCATTGTATTCTTCACCTGACATAATTAGGAATATTAAATCCAGACGTTTGAGATGGGCAGGGCATGTAGCACGTATGGGCGAATCCAGAAATTCATATAGAGTTTTAGTTGGGAGGCCGGAGGGAAAAAGACCTTTAGGGAGGCCGAGACGTAGATGGGAAGATAATATTAAAATGGATTTGAGGGAGGTGGGATATGATGATAGAGAATGGATTAATCTTGCTCAGGATGGGACCAATGGCGGGCTTATGTGAGGGCGGCAATGAACCTCCAGGTTCTTTCAAAGCCAGTAAGTAAATAAGTATTAGAATCACCAAAACATTATTGGCAAAGTGCCGCTATTGTTCATTTCCGTCATTTAAACTGCATTAACCACAAGGTTATGTTTCTGTACCTTCACCAAGGATCGTTTACCAGTCAGTCGTAACTCTGGTGTGTTAATGCTGTCAACATGGGACCGAAGAAAGGTGAACATTCATACTCTGTTCGAGATAAAATTGTTACTGCACTCACAAGGGAAAAGATAGATAGGTAGAACACTTTGTATAAGCTTCTCTATTGCGAGATCTATAATACGTAAACACAGAGAACAAGGATCCACACGAAACAAGCAGAGATGTAGTCGCCCATGAAAACTCACATATCGAGAGAAAAGAAGCGTCATACGTTCAGCCGAAAAGAAACCTACAAAAAGTGCTGCCTCTTTAGTTGCTGACATCGCAACATCTAATAACACAGTAAGTGCTCGGACAGTACGGAATGTCTTGAATAGTGCTGATATTCATGGCAGGTCTTCCAACAAAAACCATATATTTCCGAGGTAAACAGGAAGAAACGTCTTCAGTTTGCCAAGAAATATTGTGCAAAACCACTGGAATTCTGGGACTCTGTCATATTCTCAGGCGAGTCGAAGTTCAGCTTATTCGGATCTGACGGACGGAAGAAAAGTGGCAAAACCTAACGCAGAATTACAACAACAATACATAGTTCCCAGTAAAACATGGAGGTAGGCATGTTATGGTTTGGAGGTGCATGGCATTCTTGGAGAAAAGGCCAAGAACCACCCATCTAATAAAGAAGCGCTTAAGCGGTTTCTTGGATGTATGAATTTTCCCCTGAAACGACGAGAAATCTGGCCTTTATTGATGAAAAATGAATCAGCACAAATTCATTGGTGTGTTGCGGGATATTTTGTCCAGCAGTGTGCACAAGTTCGGCCTGGATGGGGTCTTCCGTTTCCAACAAGATAACGACCCCAAATACATCGCTATAAAAATCAAGATAGTGGCTACTATAATGCCTCCAGAAGACTTCTTACCCCATCACAGAGCCCAAATTTGAATCCCATGGAGTATTTGTGGCATTGTCTTGGAAGAGAGATACCAAACGCCGCCCATCTAATAAAGAAGAGTTTAAGAGGTTTCTTGGATATATGATCTGAAATTTCCCCTGAAACGACGAGATATTTGGTTCATTCAATGCCGAGACGTCTGGAAGCTGTCATACGTGCTAATGCTTGCATACAGGATACTGAAAATACAGTACAGAGATCTATTATACGTATTAGTATAATCTGCCAATACTTTTTTTGAAATCAGAAAATAGGTTTTCTTTTTTAAATAATTATTTTGTGTTGTTGTTGTTGTTGTTGTTATTTCAATGAAATATTTTTAGTTCTATATTATATTAAGGAATAATCATATTATTTTCTTAAACTTCCCCTTTATACAGATCTTACAGGGAAAACATTGATTGTGCCAATACTTTTTGGTGCTAGTGTACTTGAGACATCATCTTTATTGTATAAAATGGAGTCCATTTAATGACCGATTATTTTACGCACTTTGTCGGTGTAATAAACTCGGTCTGATACATGTGGTGTAACGTGGTTAACAGAGAGCTTGTTCGACATCACACGAACAGATAAACAAGAGATGTAGATGCCTTGACTCGGAGCCAAACTTGCTGAATCGCCCGAGAGGATCGTTGCACACATGTCTCTTCAACGTTTCCTGTTATTTAAACCATGCAGTGAACAAGCCGCGCTGTGTGTGTATCTGTATGTCCCCCCGCCCCGTTTCCTTTTCAATCACATGTACTACTGAAATCGTTAACTGGTTGTAAACTAGTGACGTAACATTAAAGCTGTGATGTTATGAATCAGGGTTGGGAAAACCGTCTAATTATATAGTGCTACTTCGGAAATGTTGGTCGAGTAGTTTTTCTTGTGGTATTTCCTTGCTAAGACGAAAAATGTTGGAATAAGACCTGGAAGGAATGCATACGTATCTATTTTACTTCTCGATTATGATTGTCATACATTCTGTAAAAGAAGAATTTCCTGAATTTTAGCTTTAAGAAAGATGTCTCGCATGAATTTCTAATTTATTTCAAATATCCTGTTTTTTTTAATATTGCTTAGAATTCTTACGAGTTTTTTTTAATTTAGCCTACTTATCGGAGACTGAAGAAGAGCCGGAAGAAGTTTTATATAATATTCTTATTGAATTTGGTATTCCCAAGAAACTAGCTTGATTAATTGAAGAGTGTATCTGTGAAACGTACCGGGAGTCCGTATAGGCCAATTTCTGTCTGTCGCTTTTCCAATTCACTGCGAGCTAAACCAAGAGATGCACTATCATCTTTACTGTTTAACTTTGCTCTAGAATATGTCATTAGGAAAGTCCAGGGAAACAAAGAGGGTTTGGAATTGAAAGGGTTACTTCAGCTGGTTGTTTATGTGGATGACGTAAATATGTTAGAAGAAAGTCCACTAACTATAAGGGAAAACATGGGAATTTTACTTGAAGCAAGTAATGAAATAGGTTTGGAAGTAAATCCCGAAGAAACAAAGTATAAGATTATGTCTCGTGACAAGAATGTAGTACGAAATGAAAATATAAAAATTGGAAATTAATAATTTGAAAAGGTTGAAAAATTCAAATATAGTAACAAATATAAATGACACTCGAGAGGAAATTAAACGCAGAATAAATATGGGGAATTCCTGTTATTATTCAGATAAGTTTTTGTCATCCAATCTGCTTTAAAAAAAATTGAAAGCTATAATTTATGAAACAGTTAAATTATCGGTTGTTTTGTATGGTTGTGAAATTTGGACTCTCACTTTGAGAGAGGAACAGAGGTGAGGGTGTTTGAGAATAAGGTGCTTAGGAAAATATTTGAGGCTAAGAGGGATGAAGTTACAATAGAATGGAGACAGTTACACAACGCAGAATTGCACGCATTATATTCTTCACCTAGCATAATTAGAAACATTAAATCCAGAAGTTTTGAGTTGGGTAGGGTATGCAGCACATATGGATGAATCCAGAAATGCATATAGAATGTTAGTTGGAAGACCTGAGGGGAAAAAGACCTTTGGGGAGACCGAGACGTAGATGAGAGGATAATATTAAAATGGATTTGAGATAGGTAGAATATGATGGTAGGGACTGGATTAATCTTGCTCAGAATAGGAATCGATGGTGGGGCTTATGTGAGTGCGGTAATGAACCTCTGGGTTCTTTAAAAGCCAATTGTAAGTAAGTATAATATTTTTTCTCGTTTAATAAAGGGGTCCGAGTAGTTGAGACAGCGTCGTTAAATAACCAACTAAAAATAAAGGGGTGAAATTAATTATGCAGATTATTAAGAGGGTTATTTCATAAGTCATTGCAACTGTGCTATATCAGCCGATAAAACTCCAGCAATTAAAATCCACTATATGCGTTTGAAAATCAATGGAATATGCTTCGCAACCAGCGTATTCCGAATCTCACCGGACCGGTGGACAACAATGACGTCACGCTGCAGCGAAATAGGAACAAAACTGCTGGAAGGTTCGATGGCTGTCATGGCGGCTGTATAAGTTGTTGTCTGTGCTCGCTAGCAAGATTTTGCGAAATTTCCGTACTGTCATCTCGTTCAAAGAAAAGAAAGCATAAACAATTCATTTCTTGAACCAGTAGTAATAACTGGTCCGTTGACATGTTCGCTCATAAGCCATTACATTATTATTTTTACGTTGTGCTCATTACAAACAATACAGCAGAACCAAAGCAGAACACACCGCCATGACACAACAGTGTACGATGTCATTCGTCTGCTAATTCCCGCCCTATACAAGAACCAATCAGATCCACTGATGGCGGCTGATGGAGACTGCCACCACCTCTGCAAGCTGATAAAACCGCCACGACACCGGTGGAGCATCAGTGACGTCATCGTTGAAATTCGGAACACCGTGATGCCATCAGATTGCTCAGCGCTGAGATTCGGAATACGCTCAGTGGGGTCGGGACACAGGAGCCAATGGGCAGAGGACGATCGAAAGATACGTAAATATAAACTATTGTTTTATACAGCTAATACCTTCAAAATAGTTCTCCAAGGCTTGCACATCTTTTCCAGTGATGGGAAAGCCATTAAATACTATTGGCTGTGAGTGATATCAATATGTACCACTTGTGTCGAAACGCTGTTAAGATGCCCTCTTTGTTTGCAATACGCTTCCCACGCAGAGGCCTCTTCAGTTGCGAAATGAGATCGAAGTTGCATGGACTGAGATCGGGCGAGTAGGGAGAGTGTTCTAAGATCTCCCACATCCACCACTGTAAAAGGTTCCTGACACGAGCTGCGGTGTGGGCTGTAGGGTCATTATGGAGTATTATGGCGTTGTCCATTTTGGAGCACGGTTGCCAGCACACTAACTTTGCGTGTGCTGTTAACTAGCCATCAACAGATCCCATCTGGTGGTGGAATTGCGTGGAACAGTGGTCGTCAGAACTCGCTTAAATGGTAACAGGTAAGGAGTGTATCGCAATATGCACCGTCGTGTAGAAGGGAGAGGTAGAAAACATACCTGCCAGCAGCCATGAATACACGCTAATGCCTCTCTTATCCACGGGTAAGAGACGCTAACCCGAGGGTGCACTGTGCTGATGACCGCTGGCGTAGATTATAAGACAGGTTTTCAAACGTATATACTGGACTAACCGTGTTGCAACATATTCCGAAGATATAACATGGTTGTCATGACTTATGAAATAACCGTCATATAAATAAGAAATACACGAAAATATTTACTGCATTATTGCATTTTCTATCCCAAAAAGAATATTAATTGATGTTGATGAAAGAAGAGTAAACAAAATAAGACAATGAGTGAATCAAAATCAACATGAAGCACGAAACTGACAATATTGTTCTTGTTACAGCTACCACCGCTCTTCAGGAAGCCAACTGTGTGGATTACAGCACACGGCACAGCCGGAAAGGCTACTTCATCAATCGAAAATCTGCTGCCTTAATGGCAGTTGTGTATATAATCTCGCTTGTGGTGACAGGGTTGCTAGTTTTCTATTGTGTGCCACAGTCAAATTGCACCACACCTCAAACAGAAGATGGCGCCCCCGTTCCTGTCAACAGAAGTCACCATGTTACTTCAATTCAACCCAAGATACGCAGCAGTAACCGTCTGCCAAATCACATCATACCAACACATTACAGGTTAGAGTGAAATGGACTATAATGAAATATGATTCGAATTATGAATATATGGGCTCGTATGTGTGTTGACATGAGAATAATTCATAAGCTAAATCAAGTAGAATCAAGATGAAAAATATTGTCATTTGAAGGTTAGATGAGTTATCCAAAAGATTATTTCAGAGTGTCGTATTCTTTCCTTGCTTTGGTATTAAGTGTTGTTTAGTCAATTGTCCGAAGACAGCTATGGCGAGCTCGGCTGAGTCAGACTGTGAATATAAAATCAAAAACGAAATTTTCCTTTCCTGTACCGGTAGTTTGAAAGTGTCTATACTCGTTGTTACGTTCAGGGTATTATTTACAATTTTTATTAAATTGTGCTTTGTTTCCTCTTTTGAGGTGGTTCCAAGAATTAATCCGGTAGACAGTCTGTAAGAGTAAGCTACAAAGTGTTCCTGTTCTTTTAGCAGTGTTCAATGTGTCCCTGATTGGTACAACAACGTAAAGACATTATAAAATGTAATGCACTCAGCACTTCCCTTTAAATCTCTAATCATGACAATTTTACAACAGCAGGAGCAATGTGGATGTGTTGCTGAAGGGACGCATTCACCGCAGACACGCTATTATCTGTGCATTTCGAACTGGCGGCCCAAGGTCAAGCAATGGACTGCATTTGCCACGTGCGCTTACCCCAATTCTGGACCATTCTCCTTAACTAAAGTCAACTGGGCAACCGGAATTACCAGTGCTTCAGTTCATAATTTTCAGTTCAGTGATTCGTGCGTGGTTTGTACATTTGTACTTTCGTACGTGACCTTGATCCGCCAGTTCGACGTGCAGATAATAATATGTGGTCCCTTAGGCCTAATGGTCTGTATGTTCGCCGTTTTCTTTTGATATTCTTATAATATCTCTCCTAGGCTCGAATTGATAGCCCATGGCATAAATCCTACCATAACTCGTGGAAATAACTATAAGATACTTTTCAACACCAAGCACTTGCAGGAAAGCCACACTGACTAACCACTGATGCAGCGAAACATTATAAATGTTTATGATATTACCTATGGTTATATAAATAGAAAAAAAAACAATTCTCAAATAAATTTGCATTTCAAAGAAACATAAAATATAACATTAATATCTTTTTACTTGAGATTGCACACTTGATCTTAAACATATGAAAAGAAAATTCCTAGCCTTTTAATAAGAGCTTAGTAATTAAATAAAGACTGGGAAACGGATTATTATACACTGAAAGGTAGAGATGTTTCAAATAGGCTACTTAATTGTTTATACATATATAACAGTTGCCAAAGTAGATAAAAGTTCAGTCGGATATAAAGAACTGTGGCGATTCAAGACTGCTTGAATTCGGGACTTCGGGAGTCATCAATATCGAGTCTCGGAACACTCACAACCAGTCTTTACGTCAACGACGCGACGTAATACATTGTCGTGCAGGTTTTCGGCTTTGCGGGCGCTGTTAGTCTCGCTTTCTCGAGCGTTGTTCATCTCTACTAAGAATGCATTTTATAAGTTAACAGGCCTTTAAGGGGTCACAATTTTCACCCATTTGTTTTATTTAAATTGCATAAAGAGGCCTACAATCCTATCATCTATACAAAATTTGGTACCATTAAGACTACCTAATAGTTTTGAAATTATATTATTTTAATATATTTTATATTGACCTCACAAAAAAGGCTCCTCGCGACAAAGTTTTCGAAATTTATAGTTCATATTTGTACAAAACCTTGAAAATAGCCATGAAAATAAAAATTAATTAGCTTTTCAAACTCTAAATAGAGAGTCACAATATTTTCTTTTATTTAATTAATTTACCATTACAGCATATTATTTTAATCTAAGTGCAATATGAGTATGCCTCGTAGGAACTTAATATTATATTTCATATAAATGCTAATTACATTTTATTTATGAACATTTAATTGACCTCTATGCGAAGTTTCAGACCAGTGTAACAATAACTGTTCTTCTGCAAGAAGATTTTTATTTAATAAACTACTTAAAATTTTAAGTCGAGAAAACAGCATTAAAAAACATTTCTCTCAAATCACTCACGCAATGTAATGTTTGGCCACACTTGATTATATGGTTAGCTCATTTAAAATAAACTCAAATATAATTACGATCATAAAAACAAAGTAGATTTTCTTAATTTTTCAGCATTATTTCACCATAGTTTCTCCTAAATATGTTCCTCCTATTTAGTCAGCTTACTTATGCCCCTTAAACTTACCTACAGCAGGGGCGTATTTTGCGGCCTACCGGGGCTACCGGCGGTAGCCCAAGGAAATTACAAAAGAAAAAGTTTATAATATAACATAATGTAATAATTTTGTATTATTAGTTTTACCATAGTAATTAAAATTAAAGTAATTGTTAGATATATTTTGTGTAATAATAGGGTCAGCGGTAGCCCAAACCCTTTAACCAGTATACGCCACTGACCTACAGTACCTTCTACTTAAGTTCTTGTCCTAATAGTATTTATTACTACAGTATTTATTTTACTACAATACTGTCTACTACATTCTATCTTTTCTTATCTAATACCTATACATCAATTATTTTATCACCGATACTTCTCATAGTAACCTTTTTCTTTATAAACCCTCCATCTTAAATTTTATCTATTTTTAATTATTTCATTATTAGTTCGTCCGTCTTTATTCTTACCCTCTTATCTTCTATCATTCCATCCCTGTCTACTATTATACACTTATCTACGTTAGATCACTGCCTCATTTTTTTTAAATACTTCACTACCTGCACTTCTCTCATAATCACTTTCTTCTTTGTGTTCATTCTATCACTTCTACCTCCTCTAGCCGGCTTGCGCTCATTTTTCTCGCTCTCTTTCATTGCTGCCTCACTGACTCATTTCCCATTCCATCAGATTAGGTTAGGTCAGGTTAGGTTAGGGATGATCCTTTGTACGTCGGTCAAACGGAGGCCTATTGTGCACCCCGAATTTATGGGATGAATGAGGATGAGGTATATCAGCCCACCGGCCGCATGTGACCCCTCAACTGTTCACCCAATGGGGGGCCTCTCCCCCCGCCCTAAGTTCATACCGCCAAGGTGACCAAGCACCACAGGATCTATTACAATGGCCCTTCCAAGGTGTCGAAGCGCCCTTGGAAGTGCTCTTAAGGAATGAATCCTGACAGAGATATTGTGAAAGGTTGGGAACCCAGGGACGGTTGCGGAGAAGACGCCCCTCTCAGTAAGTGGATGAAGACATGAGTGTTGACCTGAAAATGTCTATGGAATGAAATGAATGATATGAAATCTAAATTCTTTTTCTACATGGGAGGGGAAGGGAAATGGACTGTGGCAATGAAAATTCCAACCCAGCATTTGCCGAAGTAACTGTAGAAAATCACAGAAAAACCACAGGTTGGTCGGTCCGGGAATCGAACCACGGACCTCCCGAATGCATGAGCCACCTCGCTCGGTTTCCCATTCCGCCCTCACTCCTATCTCCGCAGCTTAATACTACATACCTATATTACTTTGCTCCTTATCAGTACCAGCTTCACTTTCATTTAACCATTAGGCCTATCTATAACCTATTCAAGCTCTTCTCCTCTCCTATAATAGTTCATTGTCCAATGATTGTCACTCGTCACGCCTACACTTATCTCACTTCACCTACCTACCATCATATGTTTCCAGGTTCACCAATTCGTCTCCCCTGCCGTGCTTAGTGCTTCTATTTGCTGCTCCAACTGCTCATTGTTTTTTCCCCATTCACTTATCATTTTGCTATGTCACTATAATTATGAAGATTGTAAGAATAAAGTCGAGAGTAGCCCAATTATGAGAAATATTTATTTATTTATTTATTTATTTAATTTGTTTGTTTGTTTGTTTGTTTGTTTGTTTGTATTCCTCATAATTGAGCTATTCTCGACTTTATTCTTACAATCTTCACCCGACCTCCTCCCTCACTTATCACCTTCCTGCTTTCCCTTATGGCAGTGGTTCTCATAGTGGGATCTGTGGGCTCCTGGGGGTTCTCTATACTCATTATGAGGGTCCGCGAATATTCTGGATAGAGTAACTTTCTTCTTCGTTCAGAACCAGATGGCCCAGGTTCGAATCCCAGTCGGGACAAGTTACCTGGTTGAGGTTTTTCCGGGGTTTTCCCTCAACCCAATACGAGCAAATGCTGGGTAACTTTCGGTGCTGGACACCGGATTCATTTCACTGGCATTATCACTGCTAAATAACCTGAGATGTTGATAGGGCATCGTAAAATAATCCAATAAAATAAAATAAATCTTCCTTCAGAAGGGTTTTATTTATTTTTTAACGTGGCATTAATGTCATAAACCTAATTAGCCTTTGTTGGAACAACTTAAAAATTCGTTCATTTATTGTCGACAGCCTTCGTGTGTTGTTAAACGTTGTAAAAAACTGTTGTAAAAAAGATTTTCTTGTGTGGTAATAAGGCCTCAAGTGCACTGGCCGTTGTTGGTACAATTTATAAATTCGCTAGATTGTTGTTGACAGCCTCCATGTGTTTTTAAAGTTACTAAACAGTTTAAGATTGTACGATTAAACACAATGAATTTAAATACTATTATAGTCACAATCATGCCATGGTATGAAAGAAAAATTTCACAACCTCGAGCGGGAATCGAACCTGCGACTTCCTGTTCTCCGGTCAGGCGCTCTACCACTGAGCTATCGAGTTCGTCTCAAGCTCACTGGTAGAGCGCCTGACCGGAGAACAGGAAGTCGCAGGTTCGTTTCCCGCTCGAGGTTGTGAAATTTTTCTTTCATACCACGACATGATTGTGACTATAATAGTATTTAAATTCATTAATATGTCACATCAACGGACGTGTATACGTCACCAAACATCGTAAGATGAAGATTAAACACAGTAACCACAAACATTTTGTAAGTTTTGTCTGTAATGTATCGTTGGCTTAAACGTCTTCATAATACGGATAAAGATGAATTTGATTATTCTCCGGTTCCTATTTCTAACGACAGATCTATATGAATTCAATCTCCCAAAAAGGAGGAAGATCAACTTGTTGAGTTATCGTGTGACACTACTTGAGTGCCTAGAATCAAACTGACTTTTTCCAAATTATGAAATATGGGATTAAGGTATAGACACATTTCTGTGCAGAATTTTGCGGGGAATGTGATAAACTGCTCGTTTGGAGTCAAACTGGAATTTATCTGACTTAACTTTAGCAGTGAAATCACAGTTAGGAGTCTAACTTCACTCATATTTTCTTTTCTGAAAGATCAGACTTTGATTCTAGGCGACTCACTTGAAAAACATGCAACTGAATGTCCACCTATATTTGAATATTTACTAGAATTAAAATTATAAATTGTTAATTTTATATATAAATTTCTAAAAGTCCTAAATTGGATTTTATAACGTCCTAAATCTTTCATTTTAGCACCTAGAAATCAGTTCCATAGTTATAATATGGTTATTGCATTGTCATTTATGGATATCACTTGGTGTTTATGCAACTCGTAGAACTTTCGTGTATCTAAGGTTGCATTGCATTCTAGGAATGCAACTAGGAAATCATCATTATTCTGCAATAATAATAATAATAATAATAATAATAATAATAATAATAATAATAATAATCCGTGACGCTTCAGCTATTCAAGGACCCAGACCGACCAGCTAGCTGCTGGCCTCACGTCCACATGCCGATACAGAGGTGGACGATCATCCAATCAGGATGGAGGTATTGTGTGGTTATCACGATGATTCCTCCCAGCCATTACAGCTGATTTTTGTAATCGAATTTTGCTACCTATGATAACTCCCCAAGTGCATCACGATGCTAGGTGGGCACCGGTCCCATCCAAATACATTAATGTATTTGTAATGTAATATCTACTATGTATTTCTATCTACGTCTTTTTTATGTCGTATGTATGAAACTTTCATATAATATGTCAGTTTTGTGATAAATATGTATGTAATTTCTATGTAATATATTTTTGTATGTCATATGTGTGTAATTTTTATGTACTGTGTATTTTTTTTCTGTCATGTACATTATCTATGTACTCATAATATGTCTGTTCTTGTGCAATATGTTTGTTTTTTGTGCCTGTTTAATTTCTGTGTAACATTCTTTATTATTATTATTATTATTATTATTATTATTATTATTATTATTATTATTATTATTATTATTATTATTAAATATCTACTTCTTTATATATAATGTTTTTAATGTCATATATATATGTTTCTGTGTGTAATATATTCTACGTACTTATATATGTATTTGCATGTGATATAATTGTCTGTCTCTTATAAGTTATATGTATTCGTTAGTAACATTTGTGTACTTATTTGTATCTGAAATGTATTTAATTATAACCCTAACATACCTTATGGTAAAATAGGGTTCAATATATTTGGATATTAAAAAAAAAAACACTGACCGAAATTTCATGAGAAAATTTCTTCCCCCATTTGAACCCGAACCAGCACACATTCCATAATGCGAGGCCTAAGCAAGACGCCTTAAACTACTACGTCAAGGCGCGGGACTCATATTCTACACCATCATTTGTTATTCTATGATAGTCTACCCCATCTTTACAACTCTAGGTGCGTCATTAAAATGTAGTTCAAGATAGAACAGCATACAGATCTATGTTTAAAAAGTTACTGAATTATTCTTCAATCGAGTCCAAAATAAAAGTCACGTGTGCAAGGAATAATTCAAATGTTATTTTCCGTTTTTCCCACACCCTGCGCAGTCTGTGCTTGATTTAATAGCGTAAAATAACCACTTGAAACCTCTAATTTATAACAGTTTCTGTACGGCAATGTGAGTACGCAAAGCTTCAAAACTTTCTCTAGTATACACAGTGAATCGTGAGTAATATCATTAATTTCAGGGGGTTATTCTTTGAGAATTTCAAACAAAAAAAGATAACAAAATTTTGCACGTTTTTCTTCCTTTCCGAGATAAAAATTGTTTTATATGAAATATTTCATAGTGTGTTTTGCTAAAGCCATTGATTTAATTCCCAATATGCTCAGTCAATTTAAGAGAGCAGTGTATTATTATAATAAATTATTGAAAGAATTTTACTTTTGTTCTTCAAATGTGCAGAAATTTAATCAGTCCATTGCTGTGAAGTAACGGTTAGCATGCCTGACTGTGTAATGAGCAGGCCCGGGCTCAAATCCTGGTTGGGACAAGTTATCTGGCTGAGGTTTTTCCCCGGGTTTTCTCTCAACCCATTAAGAACAAACGCTGGGTAACTTTTGGAACTGGACCCTGGACTCATTTCACCGGCATTATCACCTTCATATCATTCAGATGCTAGATAACCACAGCAGTTGATAAAGCATCGTAAAATAACCCACTAAAAAATCGGAACAAATGTAATATTTTAAAATTCCTTTTCAGAACGAAAACTTGATGGCCCACGGCAAAATTGTTTAATACAGTCCTTGGATGTACAAAATCGCAAAGAAAACTCATCATTTTAAAAACAGTTATCCATGTCTGTTGTCCGTCTGATATTGCATGTGATATTCACATTACTTGCAGAAAGGCAGAAATTGTAAATTCTAGAATTTGCAAAGAGTTCTTTGAAATGCTGATTAAGATCTTCTAGATAATAAAATAATTGAAACCTAAAGATTTGAATTCGTAGGTATTTCTTCATAGAAAGACTTGTGCACAAAAAAAGGTGAGTGAGTGAGTGAGTGAGTGAATGCATTTTGTTGAGTTTGACATTTTTACACGTTCATTTTCAGACTCTATTTAAACAACTGTGTTTACACTTTTTAAATATTATTGATTGGTACCATTTAACTGACCAATTTGGTCAAATAATGAAAAATATTACCAAAAAAAAAGCACTGGTATATTGGTAATGGAAGATGAGTGGAACAGAGAAAAATTCTCTCCAGCACCAGGATTTGAATCCAGGTTTTCAGCTCTACGTGCTGACGCTCTATCCACTAAGCTACACCAGATTCCCATCCCGATGTTGGATTGAATCCTCTCAGTTTAAGTTTCACCTCTTGGATTCCCTCTAATGGCCTACCCTCATGCACTGCGTCATATATGTATGACAGTGGCACAATGTCCCATGTATGTGCAGAGGTGCACTCGTTATGAGTGACTAACTGGCCAGGATCATCAAATAATGACGCAGAATTTCTGCACGGAAATATCATATGTACTTCGGTACATCATAAAAATATATATTGGTAATGATCGCGTCAAATTTGTAAATTAATCATTGATTCATTCTCAGGATTCAGTTGGTGCCATTCATTTTGGAGGACAACTTTACAACAGCAGGGGAAGTGTGGATAGATCTCGAGTGCTTAGAAGCAGCAAACAATGTAACACTCAATATCAATGATATAGAGGTGTACGAGGATGCCGTGCAGGTCACACAGTTGCTTCAGAAAGGAAACCTTACTATTCAGGTCTGTACCAGATCGGGTAAGTGAAGGCTCATTCCCTAACAAAATTGCATGACTATAAACGAGAATACTTAGGGATATTTCGCGGGTGCTCGTGTAAAGGGGGTTAAGTTGATTTGGCTAAACTGGAATAAGTACAGATTTGAACTATCCACAATTACCTTTCTCTTGTGTTAAAGGGGTTAAGTAATTCTTCCATCTTTGATGCAGTTACAGTGCTCCATATTTTGTGACAAAGGAGTTTTGTTCAGTACCAAAGAGAGAAGTTTACATACCTTACAATTTGACTTAACCCCCTTTACACGAGCACCCGCGATTTCATTTTTTTTTTTTTTGTATTATTTTAAAGTCAATTTAGACATTTTCGTAACAAAGTCTTTATATAAAGGTACTTCATCTATTCAATTATAAAGTAATTCTCAGTTTAATAACAAAATCTTTTTTATATTTATTGTTTGAATTGTTATAGTCTGCCCACACTTCCGAATCAAGCCTACATTATGAATATACGTACCATAACCCAAAATAATTTTAATATGTCGAATCGTTTATCAGACATACCTTGTAACAGACAAATAAACATTTATTTTATTTTTAAAAACATGTTGAATGATTTTAGTATGAATATTTCAGTTTCGAAATCTAAATCCATAGCTTTTATAGGTCAACCTATAAGAAGTAAAATACAATGCCACTATTAGAACAAATAAATGGATTTAACTATCTAGGGTGTCAAAGTTAAAAAAACACTTTTCTATGTCAAAATTTCTAATTCGATATCATTTCTATATAACACGAAAATTTTCCTACTGTCAGTATCAAGTAAAAGTAATATTAACATAGTAGGATTCAATGTATTGTAATTAATTTTCTTTTTTAATGTATTTGTATTAAATAAGAATAGAAATATTAAATGATGGTGATATAAATATGCATAAAAATTTTAATATAATTTCTCTGTGCTTGGGAGATAACTGTATTAAAGTGTTAGGCAATAATAGAAAATCACATATTAATAATTCTTTTTTCATTTTTAAAGTACATCTTCATTCGAACAACCATTTTCTTCTTTTTTCATATCTCTCAATAACAGAATTAAAGTACTGTACTCTCAAGCAACGATGCAGAGACATTTAACACACTAGAAAAAAAGGAAATTTTCCTTATGATTGCTGTTATCAGTATAAATATGTATAACCTTATTATATGTATGTGAAGATAGTCGGTGGTGTAGGCAGGGCGGGGGTGAGGAGGAACACCAGGCTGAAGCCCTTCCCCCATTTTTTTTTTTTTTAGAATTATTTTTAAATTATACATATTACAGTAGATATAAAGCATGAAGAATCAATCCATCATTGGCATTGAGAGTGCAACACTGAAAAGAAAAACATTGTTTGATTTTTTTCTACCGACAATGACCAATATTTAGGATAAAAAATTCTTGGCATTTCTGCTGACAAGTTATTTTAAATTGACCGATGATTTTCAAAGAAATTATGAAGCTACAGTTCTTAACACAATAACTAGATTAAGTAATTTATTTAGGGATTGCATCTATTTATTCACTCTGCAATGATGAAAAATGGATTTTGCTTTACTCTTGTGGAGTCTAAATTGATTGTAAATTTCATAGCATTAAAACAATAAATTATTATTTTCCTTTAAATATGTTGCATTCAAGGTATGCAGTTATAGGGAAATTTGTCAAGTGATGTTTTCAATACTTGCCCCCCCCCCCATCTTAAATTCATGGCTATGCCACTGAAGATAGTCTACAATCATTTTAATACCACAAACTGTTAAATATTAGTAACTATAGAGAGAAACTACAAAATGCATGTCACAATAAAGTATCATAGGCTATTATCATTTAGGCGTATTTTTTAAGTAACAATCATATAAATTACAAACACCTTATTTCAAGAGTTCAGACATTTTGAATGTCCAACAATGTTAAGTATGTTCAGTTTTTTTGTTCAGTCGTAGGTACATACATACAGGATGAACCATAAGTAATGTCATTAATTCTGGTGGATGATTACTTCAGTAAAAGGCAGCAAAAATTCAAATCTCATTTTGCTGTATTTTGAATAGTTTTCCAGAAAAATGTGAATTTTAAAATACATGAATTACGAGATCGTGCAACGCTGTATAATCATCAGGGAGTGCACATAAGACTTTGTTGCTCTGGCTTGTTATGAACAGTACATTGTTTTTAAACTCGTAAGAAGAAGTAAATGAGAGGATAATATTAAAATGGATTTGAGGGAAGTGGCATACTATTGTAGAGACTGGATTAATCTTGCTCAGGATTGGAACTGATGGCGGGCTTATGCGAGGGCAGCAATGAACCTTTGGGTTTCCTTAAAAGCCATAAGTAAGTTACGTAAGTAAGAAAAAATACAGATGATATACCGTTTAATTTTGTGTTTAATCTGTGTTAGAGAGCAGAGAATGAACACTGCTCATTTCACGTTAATTAAAATCTTGGAAAATTTAAAATAAGCTCTACAACCTAATTTTAATTAAATGTTCGGAAAACGCAGACAATAAGATATGCTTACTTCAAAATAAATTTAAAAGATTAAGACATATTTCTGCTTTCCCATTTCAATAGAATATTCTAGAGAACGTAAACAATAATGATGCTTATGTTACGTTATTAAAACAAAATTTTAAAACATTGAAAACTCTAAAGAAAAAAATAAAAATGTGATATTTTACGTTTTCGATTTAATTTTAATTGAATATTCGCTGAACACAGGCAACACAAAAAGTTTATTTTACGTTTTACAAATCTAATTAGTGATTTTAAAAATCTTCGTTTGTCGTACTACAACCATTTTCTTCAACCAATTAAAAATAGTTTCCTCCCACTTTAGTTTTTAAAGTACTAACCAGTAAACTGGACCGATGGCGGGCTTATGTAAGGGTGGCAATGAACCTCTGGGTTCCTTAAAAGCCATAAGTAAGTAAGTAACCAATAAACTTACATACAAGAAATCAAATTTCCCTTAAAAGCAATTGTGTGTGTTACGTTTACATTTTTCATTGTCTCAACCATCTCTCGCATTATGCGAGCTGCATCTCTGTGGCAAGCAATAACCTTTACATGGCTGTCGGAGTGCATAAAATTTTTTAATTCCTTTGCAGAACGAAAAGTTACATTTGTTGGAATCAAATTTCTGCACATTTAAAGGACAGAACTAAAATTCTTTTAATCATTTATCAACAGTAATCTCACTAGAGGTTTTGATTTATCTAGAGAACACCAAAACTCGAGTGAGATTTAACTTACTATTAAACGATTAGAAGAAAGTATATAAATATAAGAAGAAATAAAGTACTCTAATACAATAAAATATTAATTGACTTAATGAAATTCTATTTCATTAACGTTAACTTCACCAAATCGTTTGAATGGAGCCACCATTTTCAGTTGACTGTCTATGCTGTAAACCAATGACGATCGCAAAGCATGTTTTATAGTACCGTAAAGAATTTGCAGAAGAAACAAATGGTAGGGAGGTGATAAAACAGAGGAAAGTACCGTCATTTCCCATAACTATGGTCCTGGAACACAACTATGATCCATGGTACAATCATTCAAAGAATATTGTAGAAGTAACATAGACTGTTCGTAGATAGCTGCAGTGACTTGACTTCAAACTACAATACGAGGTACTACGTTATGGAGTACAAAATTTGAATAGTTGTATCGTTGACCATAGTTGTGTTTCAGGACCATAGTTATGGGAAGTGACAGCTAAAGATTAGAAGAAATAAAGTAGCCTACTCTAATACAATAAAATAGATATTAATTGACTTACTAAAATTATATTCCACTAATGTTAGCTTCACAAAAACATTTGAAAAGAGCCGCCATTTTCAGTCGACTATCTATGCGGGAAACAAATGACGATCGCGAAGCATGTTTCATAATACCAATTGCAGTTTGAAATGTTGACAAAGAAAGAAACAAATGCTATGGTAGTGATAAAATTAAACAAATGCTAAGGATGTGATAAAATTGTGCGATAAGCAGCCATGATTGGTTGAAAGAAGTCCTTTCGTATCGTTTTATTGGTCAAAAGTAGTATGACGTAGTAAAGGTGTAATAGTCACCATAATACACTGCTCTCTTAAATTGACAGCATATCGTTAATTAATAAATAGTTTTCCCAAAATACACTATGAAATGTTTCATATAAAATAATTTTTTTCTCGAAAAGGCAGTAAAAACGAGCAAAATTGTATTAAACTTTCTTTTTATTTGAAATATCTCGAAGAATAACCCCTTGAAATTAATGACATTACTTACGGTTCATCCTGCATAATCTAAAGTGACTTTTGTTTTTCAGGTTGTAGATCACCTATATAATGATGTCGCTCAGACGTATAGTGTGATACTTGGTCAGAAATTAATACCAGGCGAATCATATCAATTGTACATCAAGTTTCTTGGACAGATCAATGATCTCCTGCAAGGTTTTTACAGGAGCAGCTACATAGACCCTGATACAGGACAGAAAAGGTGAGACAAAATATGCCCATATGAAACTTTATCACAACGAACTCGCACTCCTTTTAGTTTTCATCTCTGTTTATGAACTGTAGTTACGGTTATATCTTGGTCTTTATTTATGACTGTACTGTGTACCATCTGTACAACAACAATATAACCATGAATAAAGACCACGTAGAGCACTGCATAAATCTCAGTGAAGTGCAGTCAGAAGTGACATTTATTAATAAACAACTACTATTATCTATTACTTTATTTTAGACTACCAGTAATTAATTTGTTGTAGGTGGTTGGCTAGCACTCAGTTTTCACCAACAGACGCACGTCGAGCTTTTCCTTGTTTTGATGAGCCAGCATTCAAAGCTCACTTCACAGTAAGCCTGGCTAGACCTGCGAACATGACGTCATTGTCCAACATGCCCATTAATCATACGGAACCTATGTAAGTACCAAAGTAAATCTTGGAGTAAAGTCGAAACTTAAATTTGCAGAAAAGACTTGAAGTAATTTTCTTATATAATACTCTTTCACTCCATCTTTCTTTTCCTCATCTTCATTCTCTTTTCCCTTTTCTTTTTTCTCTTCTTTTGACATAGAATACAACTTTCCCCAGGCTGGGTATGGGCACCCGTTCCACGTTATAGTCCGCATCACCGTTTTTGGCGTGTGAAATAAGTAATGGGAACATTGAGTGAGAGTGTTTTACACTTACCGCAGTCAGTCTGACAACTGTGTTTGGCAAATGGCTGATGTGACGTGTATAGGAAGTGGTACCATTCTCAGCTGCACTAACAACATGCTCACAAACTGGGCACTATATATCTAGGACAAACGCCAAAAACCCTGGCGCCAGCTGTACGTGGTGAAACAAAAAGTGGCAGGATTCTTAATAACACTATGAGTGCTAATGTTATCAGTAGTTAAGTCTTGAACCGCGCCCAATGATACCATCTCCCCTCGCTACTGGCATGATGGCACCGAAATTACGTATAAAATTAGTCATGTAGTGCGGCCTCTCTCAGTTATATCTCGACATTGTGAACAGCTCCAAACCTGTGCGACCACTCCTTTGATTTGTACAGTGCATGCAGTATGTCCAGACACTGCCACTCTTCGTACAGAGCTGCGTACAAGATCGCATGAGTCTACTTACGAATTATAGGGGAATGGGTTAGCTTTTGCCTTGAACTCGGTAGACACACGCCCGACCTTCCCTTCTACTCCTATCCCCTCCACAGAAACGTTATTCCCGTACTGCACATTGCGAGTGTCTTGATAAAATGCATGAGTTGTAATCTCGAGTTCTGCAATATTTTTTTTTATTGGGTTATTTTACGACGCTGTATCAACATCTAGGTTATTTAGCGTCTGAATGAATTGAAGGTGATAATGCCGGTGAAATGAGTCCGGGGTCCAGCACCGAAAGTTACCCAGCATTTGCTCGTATTTGGTTGAGGGAAAACCCCGGAAAAAAACTCAACCAGGTAACTTGCCCCGACTGGGATTCGAACTTGGACCACCTGGTTTCACGGCCAGACACACTGACCGTTACTCCACAGGTGTGGACTGCAATATTAATATGATGATCATAAGCAGAGAAAGAAACGTTTCCTTGGGGGGGGGGGGGAGGCAAAGCAAAACTATAGAATCCCCATATAACGTGGTTATGGGGACATCATTTACCTCCTCCCCTCCGTATAGCTTGACCATGGTACAGTATATCAGAATATGATCATTTAATAAAGATATTTTTGTGGGGCATGTTTCTTACATCCATATCTGCGATGTTTTGAACCGAGTTGTATAGGCCTTGAACTGTAGGTCTACTACAAATTATAATAGGGCATAACTTAAAACAATCTCCCTCTTTTTCTCTCCCGTACAGAAACACATGCATACATCAATAAAACGTTTTTATATGAAGCTTACCTTCCTGAAGATATCATATGAAATGTAAACTCTAGGCCTAATTATTTTATTTTATCTCGTCTTTAAGTTTACACATTATACCGGGATCACTTTTCTTTTTTCTGCATTGATGTGCAGTATGTTATTCATTTTTCTCCAAGTGGCGGCCTGAACACCTGCAGATTTCTAATACATGAATACAAGCTGTTCAGGCTGTTGCAAATGAAACGTTACAGTGGTTCCATTCCTCAAATGAGGTATAGAAATTCTTATACATTCAGAAATTTAAAATAAATATTACAGTCCAGACACATGATCTGAAGACATTAATTCATCAATTTAACCACAGAAACTTAATCATAAACAAAAGCAAAGAAGATTTTTTTGAATTCAATATTTTCTAACGTTAATAGAAAAAAAAAAGAGTTCAGACTAGTTTGGGGGGACAGTGCCCCTCCATGCCCCCCACCATAACTCCGCCTATGGCAGGGGCGGCTCGTCCATAAGAGCTGCGGAGCTGCAGCACTCCCTGCTTTGACAGGAAAATAAAAATATTTATTTTAATTTTTAGAAGAATTGTTACAGCTTTTATTGGTAAATTGCTTTATATTTCATCTGGCCGGGAATATGTACTATTATCTTATGCATAATCTTTTTGCGAGTCGACTGTATTGGAATTGACACTGCATTCAAAGTCGTCCTGGGATCTGCAGGGTGGTCAGCTCATAGAGAGTGTGTCTTGCTTGGTCAGGGGGTAGAGAGGTGAAGGGGAGCAGAGGAAAACTGCTGCTGTTTAAAACCCATATCTCGCTGCAGTGGTTGCAGAGCCAAGCAACAAGGGATCTTTCCTCTCCTCCCACACCGCTATTGTAATGCTGCGTCAAATGGATTCTCTATTTCCTTGAAACTTAATGACAAAATTTTTCTTTTCTTTTCCCATACTTATTGTTGTAGAATCTTGTCGAGTTAATATAACGAAATTAATATTCTCTTTTGCCTTATTATTACGTATATATCCAGCCTCCAGCAGAACCTAATATTTGCCTTAACTCAAAATGATTGCACGAGTAGAATCCTTTTGATATAGCACGTAAAATACGAAAGAGACTTCTTTTCCAGTTTTAGAAAATTGTTGACCATCAGTATATCTGAGTGTTGCTTTGGTGTGACGTCTTAATACTGTAACTTAACCAGTGCAAATGTGCAAGCATGAGTGTGTGTGAATTACAGAATATTAATTTTATTTTTCTCAACTTTCCCTTGCGGAGAATATTGATGTAACGAAGTGAAATTAAAGGGTCGTCTGTTACCCGACTTAAATCTTACTTAAGCTTCATCCAGCCGAAATAGTGCATATATGTAAGGAAGTATAACAATGAAATTTACGCGAAGCATTTGTAGTTACGTGGATGTGACCAAAAAAATAATTTGTATTTTGTTTTCCTTGCCTCCTCTTCGGTGGTGATACTGCATGGACTAGGAGTGGTGTGACAGATTTAGGACATTTGCCCCTAAAAAGCAAAATGCACGAATCTTCGCAGTCTCACCTGAAAAATGTTGTTTCATTGGCTATGTTACGCAACTCATACTGCTGCTACTAAGTGAAACGAACAGAACAAACATTCTCAAACATAATCAAGAAGTGATAAAAAATCGTGAAATTATTAAAAAAATAGATTGTATCAAATTTTGTGGCCAATATGAACTTCCCCTTAGGGGACATGATGAAAAAACGATTCGAAGAACCCTGATGTGTTTCGTGGGTTGCTACAATTCGTGAGTAATCTAAACGAGCCTCTCAAAAATCATTTGGAACATGTCACTGTTTAAGGTTATTCTAAGACAATTCAGAATGAACTGGTAGATTGTAAGTTGAGTGTCTGCCGATCTGAAATTCAGACTGAAATCGATGGTATTAGTTTTTCTTAGGGATTAGCAAATGGTCCTACAGACATCTCCCAACTAAGTCAGGAAGTTTTGGTTTTTCGATATGTAGTGCATTTATTTTTGTCCTGTACTTGTTAATAATGGTATCAAGAAGTGAAATTTGTATGTACCGAAATCTATTGCAGCTCTCCCAATCCACAAGTTCACGAGCCGCCACTGGCCTATGGTGATGATAAACAACTACAAAATACTTTTGAGTGAACCATAGTGAAAAATTAGTTATAAGCTGGGACTAATTTCTAAATGCCCCTTCATATGACGAGAAAATATATTGCATGCCCTTCATTAACTATTTCTCTTATCAAAGACTGTTATTCTCCATTTGTAAACCGAAACAAAAATCTAACATTCAAACCAAAAGCTGTACATAGTTTCATTCCCGAAACTGGATGACAGATTCTGATACAGAGCAGAATTATTTTACGTGAATACGCCTTTAAAATCAGAATAATGTATGGAGTACCAGGCGATGTAATGTTCGCATAGTGATCCATCCCAACATCATAACTTCGTGACTAATAACACGATTGAAATAAATGTGGTCTCGTTCAATCAGATATATGACTATGATGCGAGCATGCACTTGGTGGTGACCCGTAGTGACTGGTGGCCATTTTGAGCATGCATGAAAATTTCTGGGCAGTAGGCCTATACCTCGCGACTCCAATGCACTAGAGCTCTGATTTTGGTGCCAAACAGAAGATCTCTTCTAGATTTGTCGATACATATTCACGTAAAATCCACGGCTGGTCGGGGACATAGCCACAACAATTTTTTTTTATTCGCCATTCCCTCCTTCTTCCCTTTATTTCCACTATCTCTTTCTCTTTTCTGTTCTTATTCTTCGCCCCATTCCTTTTCTTATTTTTAATTATTTTTTTTCCTACTCTCCTTGCGGACTTGAGGTACGCCACCATTTTATTTGTAAATTTTAAGTTGCAGATTTTTTTGATCGATATAGATGTCTCTTTCCTTTAGGCTTACATTTGACTATTACTTCAGTAATTTTCGTTTATTTACTTGGTATTCTTTCATTTTTTGTGTTATTTTTATTCTTTTGTTTTTAGAAAGTATTTTTAGTTCAAAATTCATTGATTCCTCTTTTTTTAACAATTGAGGGCTGTTTAGCAAAAACATCAGTTGTGCAAAATCTAGTAATTTTAGTTGGAGCGGCCATCTGATGCTCCTCTGGGACATGTATGAACACATGTATTCAGTTCTTTGAAAACGTCAATAGTACAGTGTCGAATGGCGTCTAAAAAATTATATTTCTGTTAAAACGTCAGTAGTCCTCAATATTTCTTGTAAGAATGTCGGTTGTCCAGGTTTCATTGATCTACACAGTGTTGACAGCATCATTTCGCCAGAGTAGTAGCTGCTAATGTGTTTTGTTGCATTTCGCATTCTGCATTATGAATGTGGAACTTTTGAAATAAAAATGTCATTTGTCCAAAGGATTTTTTGCTCCATTTATCCAAATATGCGTTATGTGTAAACAACATACTGTAGATAATCCAATAACTGTGAAGTGTGTTCATACAAATTACCAATGTGAAATGCCAATAATTTTGATGTCGTAAAGTTTTTTCAAGATTCCCACAAAATATCATTTTGGACAACTCACGTTTTTGCTAAATACCCCTCAATTTTAACATTTTTTTTAAGTTTTATAAACTTTTATATTATAATTTATTGGCTTATTCTTTTCAAACTTCAGATCTACAGACAGCTTAATACAGTATAATAACTGTCAGAATCTACTATAATTAATAAATCAAAGCGGGTTTTTTTTTTTTTTTTTTTTTTTTTTTTTTTGCCGCAGATACTTCGTCTTTGCATTCAGCTGTGAAATATTGGTATTCTCGTTCTCATTTCTTGGCTTTCCATTCTCGTTGACGTTTCTGGGCAAATGTGAAGCCTTCATTGTGAGTGACATTTGAGAGCCTCATACCTAATACAAATGCTGTAAAAATTTTAAATCTCTCATTAAGTTTTGCATTATTTATTAACAAATATAATTACGCATAATTTCATGATTCACTAAGTGTTATTCGTTAAGAATTTATGTTAAAAAATTGTAGTTTTTATTTGTATATCTTGTAGGCCTATAGAAACTTTCAGAGTAAAGCAAATTCATGGAGTACTGTACTTGAAGGCCATTCATGGACGAGGGATGATGCGCTTTGTTATTTAACTATCCATTTTTAAAGCACGCAGCCTACTGGGAGTCAATGGCAAAACAATATAGCGCAAATAGAGCTACATAAAGAATAGAATGAGCGTGACATTTTGCTTTGGTAACTATTTGTACCGGAAGGTGTACCGAGAATGGCAACACAGATTAAATCTTTGTAGTTAAGAGCCGTGATCGGATTGATGCACAGAAGAAAAATTAGATGAGATTGGAGAAAGATTAGAAAACACAACGCAAAAATTCCTTAGACGTTTGGCTTAGAAAACAAATGCAAGTAAACCCTCTACTCATAGAGCAGTAAGATTACTTAAATTAGCAAGACTTGTGGCCTCCTAGAAGACCTGATTTAATGCGTGTGACTGTTACTTATGTGGCAGCATTTAAAAATAAGGTTTATGCAAGAAACCCACACACAATAAATGAACTTAGACTACATAAGAGCTGAAATGGAGTCAATCAGTGCTGCTGAACTTGTGAAAATCAATAATAATTTTACAAGAAGGTGCCAGCAATGTGTAGCAGTCAACAGGGGAACATTTTGAGCATAAAATATGAGTTGGGTAAATACAAATAACTGTACATTGCTTGTCTGCTAGGTGAACAGTAGGTGCATGCATAGGAGGAGACAGTCACTCTGCGGCCACAACTGGTAAATTCCAACTCTCCAGGACAATTAAAAGATATTCCCTATACATGAAATATCCGGGGACCGCGTAAAAAGAGCATAATGAACGAGATAATGTTATAAGCAGGAGTGTGTAAAAGAGGTGTTATATAATTGTTTTAAGGTATCGTCCTATTTTCTGTTTTTTATCTCATTAAAAGTGTGTGTGTTGTTTCGACCTATGCAAATACGATAGGTATGTATCTGCTAATAAAATATTATGAAACTTTTACAGTTTAAATTAACATACCGGTACTGAAGACAATGGCTTAATGATAATTTTATTATTTGCTAGGTCTGAGATTCCAGGCTGGATGTGGGACCATTATGATGAGACTGTCCCTATGTCTACGTATCTTGTAGCTTTCATCATATCTGATCTGCATTCACTAGACGCAACCATGGAAAACCTCGCAACAAAGAATAATTTCAGGTTCGAAGTGTATTCTCATATGTTGATAAATTATGTGCAAAGTTAGAAATGTACTACCAGTCCATTATCGCACTATTAATTGATTCTACTCACATTCAGTTGGTTAAAATTATATTAATGAAAGTACAGATATTTAAAAAAAACCAATAAATGGATAATGCATGAAAGATGATGAGTAGGCCTATAATCAATTAAGGGGTTAGGTACAGCTTACAGCAGTAAGATTTTTGGAAATATTAAACATTTTTTTCCTCTATTACTGTATCTTGTACAATAATGAAAATTGGTATGTGTAAAACATTGTCCTGCTATATGGGGGAAAATATATATATATATATAATTTTTTTTTTTTTCAGAATTCAAAATGGTGGCAGTTCACTCTGCAATGATGAAACTTTTCCCTCATAACTCATAAATTTGTTAACTTTTTCATGTTCTCTTTCTTTCATTTTATTGCTGAAACTCATGTTTACAATATCATGCTCTTTCAACTACCGTACATTTCTTAATAAATTATATATATATATATATATATATATATATATATATATATATATATATATATATATATAATTTTTTTTGGAAGAAAATATGATATTTGACCTTTTTTTTTTTTTTTTTAAGAATTTATTTGTATTAGACAATCTATCAAAGGGAGAGGAGTGATCTTGCATCATATTGCAGCCATGACATGCATAAAAAAACACAAAAAATTTCATCACAGAATGTTGGATAGTTTTTGAGTTACTGTACAGTGAAATGAATGAATCTTAAAATATATATATATTCATATAGCATAAGGACAGTGTTTTACACATATCGATTTTCATTATTGTACAAGATACAGTAAAGGAGGGAAAAAAAATTGAATATTTCCAATATTTTACTGCTGTAAGCTGTACCTAACCCCTTAAATGTCGCACTACAACTCATGCCAATTATCTGAAAATATGTGCAAAGCTGAAGTTATTCCTTTTCAATATTGTACCTATTATATCAAGAAATGAAAAATTAATTATGTTCTTGATACTTCATTTTGAGTGGATTTTTCCCCCATAGGTTCACAGTTTGGTCTCGGAAATTTGCATTGCCGCAAACAAGTTATGCTGCAAAAATTGGACCAAGAATTTTGCATTACTTGGAGACATACTTCGACATACCATTCCCACTTCCCAAACAGGATATGGTGGCACTCCCAGATTTCGGTTTCAGTGCAATGGAGAACTGGGGACTCATTACTTTCAGGTGGGTATGAAATTAACTTGATAGTAAAAAAGATAATGTGTTGCCATTAGATCCGAAATTCGCGGTTTTAAAGTCACTGAAGACAATACACTTTCAGTGTTCTAAAATCTTCTTATTCGCAAGAGAAGTAAAATGTACGCAGTTTCCTGTACAACATCCGGGTGAGGAGGGATTAAGGATTAAATTTTTATTTTTTCAGTAATAATAATAATAATAATAATCATAGTCATCATCATCATCATCAATCTATCACGGACTTGCACCTTTTGACATGTTCTGGCCTCATCATCCAGAAGTCTCGTCAGAAAATGTCCTTGATTTCTTCTTCCCTGTGGTCTGTATTTGAGAATGAATTATGGAATTCGTAAGTAATTTAATGGTGAAATCTAATAGTTTTAAAGAGTAAAATATTTTAGCCAGCAAAATCCTCATGTATTACCTTAATGTAAAACACAATTTGAGCTACAACAGTTTCGACTCTAACATCAAGCTTTTTCGTCATATTGTTTGGGATGATTTTTCAAATATCAATGCATTTGCTCGTGCTCCAACTTTATACTCGTTTTGCAATAGAGCCCTTTCCGCACTTGTATTATAATATTCTGTTGCAGGCACTGAGTATAAAACTTTGCTAAGTAACCTCCTTCCAAGAGAGCACAACAATATGACAAATCTGGGAGAATTTTATAGGGTTTGTTTGAAGTACAGTAGGGTTTTGTACTGCACCTAGAAAAGAAATTACTTTTCAGATAGTAATATTTTCAAGGATTGTAGATGAAATTTTGTGAAAATCTTAAACTTCAGAGATCTGCCCAACATTTAATTTTGACAAAATAATATTATGAAGAGCTTTGCCAACTATTACTGATATCACTATTACTCCTGCTACCACCAGTGGCGAAGCTACTTGTAGACAATTGAGGCAATGCCTACTCAAAAAAAAATTATCACGATTAAAAATTATAAACAATATTCCAATAAATTTTCCTGCTGTAATTGTTGTGATTGAGAAACTTACTGTTTGTACTGGATTCTTCGATCAACGACCACTACATGGAAGAACATGTCAACGATAGATGTGCTTAGACAGGATGTTCAAACATCTATGGTTGAGGCAAATGTTCCCTTGCCTCTTCAAAAGCCTTGGCTCTACAAGGGAGACTGGGGAGAAATGAAAATAACATGAGGTTCTTTGATGGAAGATGGAATTCCTAGCAACTTTTATATTGTAAATATAATTTATGTATTGGTAACATAGTAATGTATTACTTTCTGTCTACTCACTTTTGAAGTACTGGCTTCGCCACTGGCTGCTGCCACCATTACTACTATCACTGTCACTGCCAATACTGCCGCTACTACTGACTCTTCTACTACTGCTGCAACTACTGCTATTGCTACTACTGCTCAATTGGTAGTGAAACTGGCTATGGACTGGAAAGTTGAGTTCGATCCCAGGTAGTAATGGGATTTTCTCGTTGCCAAACTTCCAGAATGGCTTCAAGGTTCACTCAGTACCCTATCAAATTGAGTATGGTACCAGGTCTTTCAAGGGGAGATAAAAAAAGTGGTCAGAGCATTGTGCCGACCACACCACATTATTCTTGTGGCGAGGTCAAGGAAGCATGATGCCACCAGCATAGCTCAGTTGGCCGCTGATCCAGAGTTGTGCTCGGGTGTAGATTCGATTCCTGCTTGGGTTGATTACCTGGTTGGGTTTTTCACGAGGTTTTCCCAACCTTAAGGTGAATGTCAGGTAATCTATGGCGAATCCTCTGTCCCATCTCGCAAAATACCATATCGCTATCATCAATTCCATCGACGATAAATAACCCAGTAGTTGATACAGTATCGTTAAATAACCAACTAAAAAAAAAAAGAAGAAAAAAGCATCGTACTCTACAGCTTACGCAAAAGATCTGAAAGCTTCGAGACCGTTGAAATTTAAATGGTAGATAACAGTTTCTTGTCAGATGTATATTCCACTTGCAAAACGTTTTTCTCTTTGCCAGTCAGTCACTTGCTCGCTATAATAATATGTGCTTGTAGTAGTCTCCCTGTATTATGTTACGGAAGTATTCAGTTGTAGCATTTTTAAGTGTGTGTAATATTGTACCATGAAAATCGTGTATATAGAGTTAAAGTGCGTGCGTGTATATATGGTATTGGTATTTAAATTGTGTATATAGATTATATAGTCATTTAAATCGTGTATATGGAGTTAGAGTCGTGTGTGTGTGTGTGTGTGTGTGTGTGTGTGTGTGTGTGTGTGTGTGTGTGTGTGTGTGTGTGTGTGTGTGTGTGTGTGTGTGTGCGCGTGTGCGCGTGCGTGCGCGCGCGTAACATTTCAGTTGTGTATATACAGTTAGTTTAAATGTTTATAAGTTGCAATTAGACCTATTGTTACGGAAATTCTTGAAAGTGCTGGCATATCCCATTTAGACTTTCTCCTTATCACCCCGAATTAAGCCCGATGGAGAACATTTGGTCGATAGTGA